>NC_058406.1:129336473-129685271 GCF_002201575.2 Neomonachus schauinslandi | reverse complement strand
AAAGAAAGAAAGAAAGAAAGAAAGAAAGAAAGAAAGAAAGAAAGAAAGAGAAAGAAAGAAAGAAAGAAAAGAAAGAAAGAAAAAGAAGGAAGGAAAGAAAGAAAGAAAAAGAAGGAAGGAAAGAAAGAAAGAAAGAAAGGAAAGAAAAAAAGAAAGAAAGAAGAAAGAAAGAAAGAAAAAGTCCACTAGGGCTCAGGAAACTAAAGTCTCTGTCCTTAAGAACCAGCACCCTAAATAAATTGGCCAGAGACACAGCACAAAACAGTTGGAAAAGGTGATTATTTATTAATTTTGCATGTGTGCCAGAGAAGCAGGATCTGCACATTTCTCTGGGAACAAAAGAGCTGGCCAGCACTTTTTTTTTTTTCCCTCTCCCAGCTTAGATGGCTGGAGGCTTTGGGGAGCCAGTTCTAACATTCTTCATCTACCTTACTAGGACTCCAGCCCCACCTTGACATTCCCCTACAGATGCATCCCATCCAATCCACCCACCACCACACCCATGCCCCTCCAAAGCAGATCCCACACCACCATACCCAGTGGGCAGCAGCAGCCAGGACAAGATCCCGTCCAAAGTGACTCCTGAGGGGCACCTGGGTGGCTCAGTTGGTTAAGCGACTGCTTCGGCTTGGGTATTATATCCCAGGGTCCTGGGATCGAGCCCCACATCTGGCTCCCTGCTCCTTGGGGAGCCTGCTTCTCCCTCTCCCTCTGCCTGCTTCTCCCCCTGCTTGTGCTCTCCCTCTCTCTCTGTCAAATAAATGAATAAAATCTTAAAAACAAACAAACAAAAAACAAAGTGACTCCTGCTCTGGGGAAGGAAGGGAGCAAACCCTGCCCACCAGTACAACCATAGCAATCACAGAGGCTAATTGCAAACATAGCTGAGAGCTGGCCCCACCCACTAATGATCCCAAGGCAGGTATAGGCAGGCCCCTAAGTCAGCAGCATGAGAAGCAAACCCTGCCCATCAGCATGCCCACAGTAGCTGCAACTGGGCCTCACAGCCAGCCACACAGGAAGCAAGTCTTGCACACCAGTGTATCCACAGTAATCACAGCTCACCCACAATGAGAACATATATGCAACACACACACAGGGGACCTAGTTCTGATGACCAAGGGGTTTGCATTACCAGGGGCACTACAGGACTTCTACACAATGCCACTACTTTCAAGACCATGAGACGTAGCTGACCTACCTAATACATAGAAACAAACACAAAATGTAAGATGAAATGAGGAGACAAATGAGTATGTCCTAAATGAAAGTACAAGACAAAATCACAGAAAAAAAGCTAAACAAAACAGAGATAAGCAATATTCTTAATAAAGAGATCAAGGTAATGACCAAAATATTCACCAAACTTGAGAGAAGAGTGGGTGAACTCAGTGAGAACTTCAACAAAGAAAGAGAAAATACAAAAAATAACCAATCAGACTGATGAATACAATAACTGATATGAAAAATATAGCAGAGGAAATCAACATCATATTAGAGGATACAGAAGAACAGATCAGCAATCTGGAAGACAGGGTAATGGAAAACTACCAAGCAAAACAGCAAAAAGAAAAAAAGAATAATAAAAAATGAGGATGGGGGCACCTGGTTGGCTCAGTAATTAAGCGTCTGCCTTCAGCTCAGATCATGATCCCAGTATCCTGGGATCAAGCCCCACATCAGGTTCCCTGCTCAGTGGGGTTAAAATATGACATCATATGCAAAAAACTGGATGAGGAAGTAAAACTTTAAAGCTTTTATAATGTGTTCAAACAACAATCAACTCAATATAAACTACTATACTCATAGGATGTTATATATGAACCCCATAGTAACCACAAACCAAAAACTATGTCAATACACAAAAAATAAAGAGAAAGAAATCCACGCATAACACTAAAGAAAGCCATTAAATCACAAGGGAAGAGAGCAAGAGAAGAAGAAAAGAAAAAGAAAGGAAGAAAAGAACTTCAAAGACAACCAGAAAATAAATAAAAATATGGCAATAAGTATATACTTATTAATAATTACTTTGAATGCAAATGGACTAAATTCTCTAATCAAAAGACAGAGTGAAAGACTAGATAAAAAAAACAAGACCCATCGGGGCACCTGGGTGGCTCAGATGGTTAAGCATCTGCCTTCGGCTCAGGTCATGATCCCAGGGTCCTGTGATCGAGCCCCGTGTCAGGCTCCTGGCTCAGTGGAGAGCCTGCTTCTCCCTCTCCCTCTCCTCTCCCCCTGCTCATGCTCTCTCTCTGTATCTCAAATGAATTAATAAAAAAAAAAATCTTTAAAAAAACCAGAAAACAAGACCCATTTATTTCTAGAGATCTTATTGTACAACAAAGCACCTATAGTTAACAATGTGATATTGTGGACTTTAAAATATGTCAGAGGATAAATATCATGTTAAGTGTTCTTACAAAGAAAATACAAACAAAAACAAAAGAACACAAGGAAATTCTTTTAGGTGATTGATAGGTTTATTGCTTTGGCCATAGTTATGGTATCATGGATACGTGTTATGTGCAAACTCTTCCAGATGTACATAATAAATACACACAATTTTAAAATATCAATTATACCTCAATAAATCTTTTAAAAAAGGAAAAAGAAAATTTGTCCACCATCAAAAGTTGATATTAGAGAAGTTCGTCCATTCATGCAGGATGGTTGGACATATGAAAATAAAATACAATAAATGAAAAAAAACAAAAAAACAAGACCCATTTATATGCTGCCTGCAAGAGAATCACTCCAGACCTAAAGACATTTACAGACTGAATGTGAAGGGATGGGAAAAGATATTCCATGCAAATAAAAGTGTAAAAAAAAAATGCTGGGTTAGTAATACTCATATTAGATTAAACAGAATTTAAAACAAATACTGTAACAAGAGATAAGAAAGGTCATCACATAATGATAAAGGGATCAATCCAACAAGAGGATATAATATCCATGTACCCAACATAGATGCACCTAAATATATAAAGCAAGTATTAACAGACATAAAGGGAGAAATTGCCAGTAACACAGTAATAGTAACAGACTTTAAGACCCCACTTACATCAATGGATAGATCATCCAGACAGAAAATCAATAAAGAAAGGGTGGCTTTAAATGGCACATTAGACCAGTGGACTTAACAGATATATAGAGAACATGCCACCCTTTAAAACAGCAGAATATACATTCTTTTCAAGTGTACATGGAACCTTCTCCAAGATAAATTACATGTTAGGCCACAAAACGAGTCTCAATAAATTTAAGAATATTGAAATCAAGTACCTTTTCTAACCACAACAGTATAAAACTGGAAATCAATTATAAGAAAAAAAAACTAGAAGAAACACAGCACGTGGATACTAAATAACATGTTACTAAACAACCAATGGGTCAATGAAGAAATCAAAGAGGAAATCAAAAAATACCTGAAGACAAATGAAGATGGAAACACTGCAGTTCAAAATCTTTAGGACACAGCAAAAGCAGTTCTTTTTTCTTTTTTTTTTGTAAAGATTTTATTTGACAGAGAGAGACACAGCGAGAGAGGGAACACAAGCAGGGGGAGTGGGAGAAGGAGAAGCAGGCTCCCCGCTGAGCAGGGAGCCCGATGTGGGGCTTGATCCCAGGACCCTGAGATCATGACCTGAGCCGAAGGCAGACGCTTAACAACTGAGCCACCCAGGCGTCCAGCAAAAGCAGTTCTGTGAGGGAAGTTTATAGCAATACAGGCCTACCTCAAGAAACTAGAAAAATCTCAAACCATCTAACCTTACACCTAAAGGAACTAGAAAAATAAGAATTAAAAAAAGCCCAAAGTTAGGAGAAGTGTGGAAATAATAAAGATTAGAGGAAATAAATGAAATGGAGACTAAAAAACAATAGAAAAGATCAATGAGAATAAGATCCAGTTCTTTGAAAAGATAAATGAAATTGATAAACCTTTAGCCAGACTCATCAAGAAAGAGAGAGTGCTCAGGATGCCTAAGTGGCTCAGTCGGTTAAGCATCTGTCTTTTGCTCAGGTCATGATCCCAGGGTCCTGGGATTGAGCCCCGGGTCGGGCTCCCTGCTCAGCTGGGGAGACTGCTTCTCTCCCTGCTTGCCGCTCCCCCTGCCTGTGTGCTCTCTCTCTGACAAATAAATAAATAAAATCTAAAAAAAAAAAAAAGAAAGAAAGAAAGAAAAAAGAGAGTACTCAAATAAATAAAATCAAAAATGAAAAAGTTACAATTGAAAACATAGAAATATAAAGGATTATAAAAGACTACCATGAAAAATATGCCAAAAATTGGAAAACCTAGAAGAAATGGATTAATTCATAGAAATATACAATCTTCCAAGACTGAATCAGAAAAATAGAAAATCTGAACATATCAAATAATTGGTAATTAAATTATATCAGTAACCAATAAACTCCAAACAAACAAAAGTCCAGGACCAGAGGGATTCACAGGTGAATCCTACCAAATATTTAAAGAATAGTTAATACTTGTCCTCAAACTATTCCAAAAAAGTAGAAGAGGAAGGAATGCTTCGGAACCCAGCATTACCCTGAAACCCAAGCCAGACAAACACTGCAGAAAAAGGAAAATTATAGACCAGTATCCCTGATGAACATAGAGGCAAAAATCACAACAAAATATTAGCAAATCAAATAAAAAATACATTAAAAGGATAATTCACCATGATCAAGTGAAATTTATTCCAGGAATGCAAGGATGGTTTAAAATACACAAATCAATCAATGTGATACATCACATTAACAAAATGAAAGACAAAAGTTATATGATTGTCTCAAACATGCAGGAAAAGCATTTGACAAAATTCAACAATGATTCAACATCGATTCATGATAAAAAAAACTCTCAACAGGGGCGCCTGGGTGTCTCAGTTGTTAAGCGTCTGCCTTGGGCTCAGGTCATGATCCTGGGGTCCTGGGATCGAGTCCCACATCGGGCTCCCTGCTCCACGGGAAGCCTGCTTCTCCCTCTCTCACTCCCCCTGCTTGTGTTTCCTCTCTCACTGTGTCTCTCTCTGTCAAATAAAGAAAGAAAATCTTAAAAAAAAAAAAAAACACTCAACAAAGTGGATATAGAGGGAACATACTTCAACATAATAAAGGCCATATATGACAAACCCACAGCTAACATCATATTCAATCGTGAGAAACTAAAAGTATTTCCCTAAGATCAGGAACAAGACAAGTACTTGTCTCGCCACTTTTATTCAACATAGTACTGGTAGTCCTAGCCATAGCAAATAGGAAAGAAAAAGAAATAAAAGGCATCCAAATGGTAAGGAAGAAGTAAAACTGTCACTATTTGCAGATGACATGCTACTATATATAGAAAACCCTAAAGATTCTATAAAAAACAAAACAAAACATTAGAACCAATAAATTAATTTAGTAAAGTTGCAGGATACAAAAATCAACTTACAGAAATGTGTTGTATTTCTATACTGTACTAATGAAATAGCAGAAAGGAAAATTAGGAAAACAATCCCATTTACAATTACATCAAAAAGAATAAAATACCTCGGAATAAATTTAACCAAAGCTTTAAATATGTGGTGAAAGAGGTAAAAGACCTATACTCTGAAAAGTATAAGAGATTAATGAAAGAAATTGAAGACAACACAAATGAAAAGATATACCATGCTGTGGATTGGAAAAATTAATATTATTAAAATATCCATACTATCCGGGCGCCTGGGTGGCTCAGTCGTTAAATGTCTGCCTTCGGCTCAGGTCATGATCCCAGAGTCCTAGGATCGAGCCTGCATCGGGCTCCCTGCTCCGCGGGAAGCCTGCTTCTCCCTCTCCCACTCCCCCTGCTTGTGTTCCCTCTCTTGCTGAGTCTCTCTCTGTCAAATAAGTAAAATCTTTACAAAAAAAAAAAAATCCATACTATCCAAAGCAATCTACAAATGTAATGCAATCCCTATCAAAATAACCATAATATTTTTCAAAGAACTAGCACAGACAATTCTGAAATCTGTATGGAAATACCAAAGACCCTGAATAGCCAAAGCAATCTTGATAAAAAGATTGGTAAAAAGGAGGTATCACAATCTCAGATTTCCAACTATCCTACAAAGCTATAGTAATCAAAATATTATGGCTGGCACAAAAATAGACACAGAAATCAATGGAATAGAATTACAAGCCCAGAAATAAACCCACACTCATATGGTCAGTTAATCTATGACAGAGGAGACAAAATATGCAATGGGGAAAAGACAGTCTCTTCAATAAATGGTTCTGGGAAAACTGGATAGCTCCATTGAAAAGAATGAAATTGGATGACTGTCTTACACCATATATAAAAATAAACTCGGGCGCCTGGGTGGCTCAGTTGGTTAAGCGACTGCCTTCGGCTCAGGTCATGGTCCCGGAGTCCTGGGATCGAGTCCCACATCGGGCTCCCGGCTCAGCAAGGAGCCTGCTTTTCCCTCTGGCCCTCTCCCCTCTCATGCTGTTTCTCTCTCTCTCTCTCTCAAATAAATAAATAAATAAAATCTTTTTAAAAATAAATAAATAAAAATAAACTCAAAACAACTAAATGGGAGAAGATACTCACAATGGCATATCAAATAAGGGGTTAATATCCAAAATATATAAAGAACTCATGCAACCATAAGTTCAACACCAAAAAAACACAAACTGATTTTGAAATGGGCAGAAGACCTGAATGTATATTTTTTCCAAAGAAGACATGGGCAGATGGCCAGACCCATGAAAAGATGCTCAATATCACTAATCATCAGAAAAAGGCAAATCAAAACCACAATGAGATGTCACCTCACACCAGTTAGAATATCTAGGATTGAAGAAACAAGAAATAACGCATGTTGACAAGGATATAGTGTTGTATGGAAGTGTTGAGTCACTAAATTGTACACCTGAAACTAATATTACACTGTATGTTAACTAACTGGAATTTAAATAAAAACTTTTTAAAATTTCCAGTTACAAAATAAATAAGTCACAAGGATGAAAAGTACAGCATAAGGAATATAGTCAATAATATTATAATAACTTTGGTGATGACAGATGGCACACTTATTGTGGTGAGCATTTTGTAATGTATGTAATTGCTGAATCACTATGTTGTACACCTGAAACTAATATGTCAACTATACTTCAATTAAAAATAAGAGAAAAATAAAGAAAATACACCAATACCAAAAAATAAAAGTTACATCAAAATTTAAAAGAAGAAGAAGAAGAAGAAAAAGCTCACCATGACTAGAATACTGAGTGTGAAGAATAGTGACAGAAAAGATTTCAGTAACACAGATGTCAGACCAAAACTTTTGGCTTGGCAAATAGGAAAGCATTGAAGGGCTTTAAGGTGGGAGAATGAGAATCTGACTTATAATGTAGAGAGGACCCTGGCTTCTAAGCACAAGATGAAGAAGACATAGCCACACATTTGGTTTGGCAAGCAGTCATGGTGATCTCATTCCCTTTTGCCAGGACTGGTCTGGCATTTGATGGTGACTAAGCTCTGGCCAAGGAGACATAAGGCAGTCTCATGGGGAGCTTCTGAGGAAAATTTCCTTTCACTGGGGGGGGGGAGATACATTCCTACCAAAATTCATTACCTGAATCCAATCATGAAGAACATCAGAAAAGCCCAAACTGCAGGACAGGAAACAACTGACCTATACCCAGGAACCATCTGGAACAAGCATGAAGATGAAAGCTGACATGGCAAGGAAGGCAGAGTTTAAAGATGGAGATCATCTGGGTTCCTCACAACTGTGTTTTGCTACTGAATTAATCAGTCTTAGATCTAAAACTTCAGCTGGAATTTACATGATTTATTGTTTAAGCCAAATGAATTTTTCATTTTATAGCATATATAAAAAAGTGATATTTATATGACACACTGGGGTAAGCAGTTGGGGATGTTCATGGGTAGCTCCCAGGGGTCCAGGCCACCCCAGGCTCTTACCTTATTGCCCCAGTGTCTGAGGAGATCAATATTTCAGAGCACCTGCAACCAACCTGCTGCACACTATTGTCCCTAGGCATACTGGCTGGGAAATGCTGGCTTAAGCCAGTTAGTTGAGCTTTTTGTTCTTGTAGCTCAAAGCATCCAACTATCTGATAACTAAATTAACACACCGCCCACTCAGCCACCCAATCTACAAACCCAGGAGTCATCTAGCACTCACTCCCATTCTTCACTCCCTTAGGTCTACCCTTGTACCTCTTTGAAATCTTCATATTCTGCCCCTCACTTCACCCCCCCGTCATCACCTTCACCTGGATGACAAAAGTAGCCTCAGATTGCCCTACCTCCAACTTACTGATCTTTTTTTTTTTTAAAGATTTTATTTATTTACTTGACAGAGAGAGACATAGCGAGAGCAGGAACACAAGCAGGGGGAGTGGGAGAGGGAGAAGCAGGCTTCCCGCAGAGCAGGGAGCCCGATGTGGGACCCAATCCCAGGACCCTGGGATCATGACCTGAGCCGAAGGCAGACGCTTAACGACTGAGCCACCCAGGCGCCCTGATCTTTTTTTTTTTTAAGATTTTATTTATTTATGAGAGAGAGAGAGAAGAGAAGAGGGAGAGGGACAAGCAGACGCAGGGTTGAGTCCCATGACCCTGAGATCATGACCTGAAGCCAAAACCAAGAGTTGGACGCTTAACTGACTGAGCCACTCAGGTGCCCCTCCAACTTACTGATCTTTAATCTATCCTAACATGGCCAGCAACTGCTCTAAAATGCAGGTCTCCTCACACTATCACTGTCCTCTAAATCACTGCTGGAGGCCACCAATCTCAGTCTTGTGTCACAATCACTTGTGATGAGCACCACATATAATTTGTTAAGAGTGAGAATACTAAAGTGTGCTGATGATTTGCTATTCAGATAAATTAGAATATATCCAAATTTGTCCCAGTAATGGTATCTGTTTTACACTCTGGCATGTTTTTTTTTTTTTTCCTGAGTGTTAGGATTTACTGGAAGAACACTGAAAATTTCTGCAGCAACTATTTACCTTCCCATCTCCCATACTGTGTTAGAGGGAGTAAAGGTGAAATAAAGGGAATTATTTCAGCTTTGAAAAAAAGGACACTTCCTGCAAGATAAGAATGAAAGAGAAAAGGATGGACAATATCCAAAGAGTTGAAGAAAGAATCTGAAACATCCAAACTTAGGAAGTCTTAATCTTTTCAGAATAGTAAGTATTTTTGTATCAAGAGAAGGTATACTGGACATCTGGTTTGACCTCCCGTGTTTATCCTTCTCTGAGCTTGGGAGGCTGAGGTGATGAACTAAGTTAATAAGACCCTTGCTTCCAAATCAGGTTGGGATTCACCAGTAGGAGACCTTGACAGATCAGGGTATGAGGAAGATTGAGGTTGGGTGTTTTTTTCACAGCTCCTTCCCTATCCGATACCACAGGTTGGCTCCGTACTTGTACCAGAGACCCACAGATGCTGCCAGGTCAGGTCTCCATGTAACTACCCTGCCCCCCACCAATGTTTTGGTAAGCATCCCTCCCTGTTGTGTCTTCAGGATGAAGGTGGTAATAGCCCCCCTGTTGTCACTACCTCTGGGATACACTCTCCTCCACTGGCTTCCTTAAATCTTGCACATATCTTTGTAAATAATCCTCTTATTAAACTCTCCTCGGGTGCCTGGGTGGCTCAGTTGGTTAAGCAACTGCCTTCGGCTCAGGTCATGATCCTGGAGTCCCTGGATCGAGTCCCGCATCGGGCTCCCTGCTCGGCGGGGAGTCTGCTTCTCCCTCTGACCCTCCCCCCCCTCATGTGCTCTCTCTCTCATTCTCTCGCTCTCAAATAAATAAATAAAATCTTTAAAAAAAAAAAAAAAACTCTCCTCAAATTAGTCAGTTCAGAATGCCATTTGTTTCCTGCTGGCACCTCCAGTGATTTTGAGTCACAGTAAGGAATTTGGGTCAGGCTGGAGGAGAATAGAAAGTTTTGACATGGTCAAATGAAGAATGTTATAAGGGTTTATAGGCAAGCCCATGAATGCATGACATACATGCCTTCATCCTCCCTCACATCTTTTGGGATAGAAAATATTTAAGAAACTGATGATTTATTGGACTGAAACCACCAATCAACAATAAATTTAATTTTTTATAATTATTAATCAATACATACATTATTAATATATAATTATATTATCACTTTTTTTTAAATTAGGCTCCATGCCCAACATAGAGTCCAATGCAGGGCTTGAACACACAACCCCGAGATCAAGACCTGAGCTGAGATCAAGAGTCGGATGCTTAACTGACTGAGCCACCCACGTGCCCCTATATTATCACATTATTGACCACCAAATGATCGATATTTTTCACTATGTGCCTACTGAAGTTAGCTATAATTATACACTTGACTTGTTACCTTATCTGTAACTAGATAATCTCTAAGTTCCTTTATGAATCCATAATTCTTTGATGATATGAATATTAAACCCAGAAATAAAAACAGGGAAGAGAGTGTAGTAGAAACGGCAAGGAGGAGCCAAGAGCTCATTCCTCATGTATATACCTCTGTACTTTCTCCATGAATCTTTGCAACACCACCAGCCCTGCATGGTTTCTCTTCTCCAAATACTGATTGGTATCACAAAATCCAGCACTCTGTTATAGGTTTTATGCCACTCTCATCTCTAAACATAGCCCAGATGTCAATTTACCCTTGCCTTTATGCCTCCCCACCGGCCACAAGCTCATCAAGAGTAGGGACTACATGGGCATCTGCGTGGCTCAGTCAGTTAAGTGTCCATCTCTTGATTTTGGCTCAGGTCATGATCTCAGGCTCCACGCTCAGCCAGGAGTCTACTTCAGATACTCTCGCTCCCTCTCT
Source organism: Neomonachus schauinslandi (assembly GCF_002201575.2). Taxonomy (NCBI): domain Eukaryota; kingdom Metazoa; phylum Chordata; class Mammalia; order Carnivora; family Phocidae; genus Neomonachus; species Neomonachus schauinslandi. The sequence continues at coordinate 129,674,398 of NC_058406.1, read as the reverse complement.
GCCCCTCCCCCTCCATGCACTCTCTCTCCCTCAAATAAATAAATAGATCTTAAAAAAAAAAAAAAAGGAGTAGGGACTACATAATGTATTTCTCTATCCAGGGCTGCCCAACACATTTTTTTCAGATATTCAATATATATTTAAAGAATTGAAATGATGGACACATACTGATTTCCATGTATTTCTGCCAAGAACGCTTCCCACACACTTTAATTTTCATTTGTTTTTGTTTTCATGGGTATGTTTTCATAGGAAGAAAAAAGTAGATGGCATTTTGGGGCATGTATTATTTTTCTCCCAATTTGTAACTATTTATATTTACAGAACTGCTATATTAGTTATGGTAAGCTAGGATGTGGTTACAAACAATCCCCAAATTTCAGTTGCTTAATATAAAGAAGTCCATTGCTCACGTAGCACAAATTTATCCCCTCTCAGTTATGGAAGTCAAAAGTCTGGTGAGCTCAACTGTTCCCTCCCTCTGGTCTCACAAGGTTAAAATCAAGTTGTCAACCAGCCTGTGCTCTCATCTGTAAATTCTGGGGGCAAATCTGCTTCCAAGCTTATTCAGGTCCCTGTTTCCTTTCTGGCTGTCAGCCAGTGCTGCCTTTCAGCTTCTAGGGGCCTCTCTCCAGTTCTTGTACATGGTCACATGTTGATCCTGAGAGGCCCTTACCTCTCAGGATCAACAATGCAGTAGCACTAGTCCTTCTCATGCTTGAGAATGCTCTGACCTCTCATTCTTCTGCATCTCTTCTGCCTCCAGCCAGAGAAAGTCCTTTGCCTTTTTTTTTTTTTTTTGCTCAGGTTTTTTTTTTATGTTATGTTAATCACCATACATTACATCATTAGTTTTTGCTACAGTGTTCCATGATTCATTGTTTGCATATAACACCCAGTGCTCCAATCAATACATGCCCTCTTTAATACCCATCACCTGGCTAACCCATTCCCCCACCCCCTCCCGTCTAGAACTCTCAGTTTGTTTGCTTTTAAGGGCTCGCGTAATTAGTTTGAACCCACATGGACAATCCGGAGTAATTTCCTCTATTTTACAGTCTGCCACCTTGATTATACCTGCAAAGCCCCTTTTGCCACATAATATAACTTATTCATGGGCTCCCATGATTAGGGTGTGAACATCTTTGGGGGGTCATCTGCCTACCATATATGTGTGCTTTATACTCATGCAACATAGTGTCCTGGGTGCTTTACATACATCAACTGATTTAATTTTCTCAAAAATCTGATCATTTGGTACCTTGAATATCATACTTTTTTTACAGGTGGGGACTAGAGCAAAGAAGGTGAAATAAGCTTCCCAAAGTTACACAATTTGTAAGTGGCACTGGTGAGCTTTGATTTGGTACCTTGAATATCATACTTTTTTTACAGGTGGGGACTAGAGCAAAGAAGGTGAAATAAGCTTCCCAAAGTTACACAATTTGTAAGTGGCACTGGTGAGCTTCAGACCCAGGGGCTCTGGCTCCCACATCTGTGTTCTTTACTGGCACACCACACTCCCTCTATAGGACTGTTTCTGCAGCCAAGACTATGTGTTGTCACAAGATGTCAGAAGGCCACGTGGATGGTTCAGATTGCTAAAATTATCCCAAGCTCAGCCAATATAAATGCTTGACTGTTTTTTCTTCTTATATTCAACAAAACTACATTTTCCCTAAAATTCTTCCTAAAAGTTGTTTAACTAAACCTACATCGACCTTACATTTGCAAATAACTTGCTCAGGAAGGCATTTATTAAAATTAAAGTCAATCATTTACTTAAATAAAAAGCAATTTCCTAAGAAACATATTTCAATGTGTTGATTGTAAAGAGATTATAAAAAATTTGGCTTTAAAAAAATTATATATTATATATAATATGACTCCTCAAAAGTTGAGGAATCTGTTTCTAATGTCCAAGACTTATTTATAGCCCAAAGAGATTACTAGATGTCTTTTCAGTGGAACATTAGTCTAGCTGTTTTAATTATCTATTACTAACAACTGACCCCAAAACTTAGCAGCTTTAAAATACATTATATATATTTATTTTTTCTATGGGTCATGAATCCAGGAGAGGCTTAGCTGGGTGGTTCTGGTTCAGTTTCTCATGAGGTTGGTGTCAAGAGGACAGCCTGGGCTCCAGTTATCTGAAGGCTTGACCAGAGTGGAAGGAGCATTTTCCAAGATGGCTCATTCACGAGGCTATTGTAGGATGCCTCTGTTCCTCACCATATTAGCCCTCTCCACAGAGCTGCTTGGGAGTCCTTACAACATAGTAACTGGCTTCTGTGTGTGACTGAAATTGGTCGAAACCTTGCTATCATTGCAAACTGACAGAAAAGTTGAAAGGAGACATAGAACCATCACTACCATTAATTTTTAGAAGCTACTGCTATTTATCAAAAAGAACCTAACTGACCTAAGTGAGTTCACATCGAACAAGTAGCAAAAACAAATCAAAATCTTATCCATCTGACATCAAAGACTATGTTCATTCCTCTACCTTATACTGCCTCACAGAATTAATGTTTTTAGCTGTTTTCATTATTGCTAATAACTTTTACTAGTTTTATTAGTGAATATTTCTGGATCATGTGATTTGCATTTTATATAAGCTCAATATATGAAAATCTGAGTTTTTTCAAAAAAATAAATGGTATAATAAGATTTTGAGATTCTTCATTTTGCAAAAGGTCTAACAAGATTTGATTCAAAAGAAAGCTCTTTTGGCTCATTTAAAATGTGATTTAACTTAGGAAAAATTAATATACAGAGAACATGAGCAAAGACAAAGTGGAAAGGATAGGGTGTTTAAGGAAGAATGAGTAATCCAATTTGGCTGGAATGTAGTATATGTCGGGAAGTGCTAGAGATAAACCTGGAAAGGTAATGTTATTATAATATGTATAAAACACACATGTGACTCTGCCTTATTAGGCTACATCTGCTTAGTCTCAGAAGTATCAAATCAAAAGCACAGACACAAATTTAATTAAGAAGGTATTGATGTGTAATGTAGAATTTTTAAAAATGACTTTATTGTTATGACTTAGATATTATAAAGGGCACATACTTAACTGTATGGCTCAAAAGATTTTATACATTTGCTCCCTTATAAACACTACCCATATCAAAATACAGAACAATTTCAACACCTCAAAAGGCATCTTCATACACCCTAGTTAATTCTTTCCCCCCCTCAAAAAAGAAACCCTATTCTGACTTATATCACCACAGATTAAATATCTTGTTTATTCTTGAAGTTCATGTAACTTGTGTGTCTTCTTTCACTCATGTTTATGTCTGTGAGATTCACCTACATTGTTACAAGTAGTTTTATATTGCTGTGAGGTACTCCAGTGTATGATATGTATTTATAATATTAATATGTTATAATTAATTTTTCCATTCAGCTGTTGATGAGTATTTGGATTATTTCCAGTTTGGGACTATTATAAGTTTGCAGTGAACATTCTTTCACATGTCCTTTGGTGTACACTAAATGTTTTTTCTTATTGGGTATATACCCAGGAGTAGAATTGCTGGGTTATAATGATACATGGTAAGCTTTAAATGTGTTCTACCAATTTACACTCCCACCAGCAATACAGGAGAATTCCAACTGCTCCACATCTTCCCCCAACACTTGTTATTGTCAGTCTTTTCGTTTTAACCATTCTGGTAGAGGTACTGTAGTGCCTCATTCAGGTTTTAATTTCCATTTTCCTAATGATGTAGAGCACTTTTTTGTGTTTCATGTTGCCATTAAGTTATGCTCTTTTGTGAAGTGCCTGTTCATGGAATGTAGACTTTACTCAAGGTTTTTTAAAGAAATAAAGGTAGGGCACTGAGTGTCTCAGTTGGTGAAGTGTCTGACTCTTGGCTTCGGCTCAGGTCATGAGCTCAGGGTTGTGAGATCAAACCCCATGCTCATGCTGGCACAGAGTTTGCCTGTGATTCTCTCTCTCCATCTGCCCCTCCCCCTGTTCACACCCTCTCTCTCTCTAAAATAAATAAAATCTCTAAAAATAAAGAAATAAAGGTGTAGACTCTACTATGTAACATAAAGTAAACCTCCCCCCAAAAGAATCCTTCCTAAATATCTTTTTTTCTTCTCATGACAGTTACTTCATTATTTTCCTCTCTTCTGTCTTCACATAAAGATAAAACTAGATATAAAATCTCAACTTCACCCCCACACTTTCACTATAAAACCCTTCATTCCTGCTCTACAAGGTAATAGCTAATCAAACCTCACTCAGCAAAATGAACACTCTGCTCACACCTACTGAAGCATAAACTTGCTGCCTAGGAAACCTCAATACATCTCACTCATAACAAGTCCTAAATCTACTAGTCTATAAACTCCTTCCTTCAAACTCAAGTTATCTTGCTTATAAATTAATTTACTTGTTTAATTTCTACTTGTTCTCAGTGAAAGCAAGTTCTTTGTTGTGTTCAATCTTGAATCTCAAGTGCCTAGAAATAGTGCCTGACACATAGTAGGTGCTCAATAAACACTTGTAAAATAAAGGAAGATTTTAAAAAAATACCAATTACATGAACAGATACTCAGCATCACTCAGCATCAGGAAAATGCAAATCAAAACCATAACAAGATACCACCTCACACCTCTTAGAATGGTTGCCATCAAAAAGACTAGGAATAACAAGTGTTCACAAAGATGTGGAGAAAAGGGAAATTTGTGCATTGCCAGTGGGAATATCAATTGGCACAGCTGCTATGGAAAACAGTATGGAGTTTCCTCCAAAAATTAAAAATAGAACTAGGACATGATCCAGCAATTCCACTTCTTGGTATTTATCTGAAGAAAAGGAAAGCACAGAGGCATCTGGGTGGCTCAGTTGATTAAGCATCTGCCTTCAGCTCAGGTCATGATCCCACGGTCCTGGGATCAAGCTCCCCATCAGGCTCCCTGCTGAGCAGGGAGCCTGCTTCTCCCTCTGCCCTTCCCCCCAGCCCGCTCATGCTCGCACATGCTCACGCGCACTCTCTCTCTCATGCTTACTCTCTCTCAAATAAATAAAATCTTAAAAAAAAAAAAGAAAACATGAATTTGAAAAGATATGCACACCCCATATTCAATGCAGCATCAATAGGTAAGATGTGGTATGTATATATGGTTTATATTTTTTTTTCAGCCATAAAAAGAAGAAAATCCTGCCATTTGTAATAAAATAGGTGGAACTTCAGGGTATTATGCTAAGTGAAATAAGCCAGACAGAGAAAGACAAATAGCATATTATCTCACTTAAATGTGGAATCTAGAAAAAGTCAAGCTCATAGATACAGAGAACAAATTGATAGTTGTCAGAGGTGGGGGGTGGGGATGGGCAAAATAGGTGAAAGGAGTCAAAAGGTATAAACTTCCAGTTATAAAATAAGTCCTGGGGATGTAATGTACAGAGTCGTGACTATAGTCAATAATACTATATTATACCATCAACTGATGAGTGGATAAAGAAGATGTGGTGTATATATATATATATATATATATATATATATATATATATATAAATAATGGAATATTAGTCAGCCATCAAAAAGAATGAAATCTTGCCATTTACAATGATGTGGATGGAACTAGAGTGTATTATGCTAAGTGAGATAAGTCAGAGAAAGACAAATATATGATTTCACTCATATATGGAATTTAAGAAACAAAACAGATGAACATAGGGAAAGGGAAGGAAAAATAAAATAAGTTAAAAACAGAGAAGGAGGCAAATGTAAGAGACTCGTAACTATAGAGAATAAACTGAGGGTTGCTGGAGGGGAGGTGGGTGGGGGGGTGGGCTCAATGGCATTAAGGAGGGCACTTGTTGGGATGAGCACTGGGTATTATATGTAAGTGATGAATCACTAAATTATACTCCTGCAACCAATACTACACTATATGTTAACTAACTTGAATTTAAATTTAATAAAATAAATATAAAATAAAATAAAGTACCTAGTATAATGCCTGGAATATAGCACATGTTCAATAAAGGTCAGCTTTTATTATTTGGGGGGAAAAATAATACTACTACATTACATATTTGGAAGTTGCTAAGAGTAAGTCTTTAAAGTTCTCATCACAAGAAAAAAATAACTATGATGATAGATGTTAACCAGACTTACTGTGATCATTTTGCAATATATGCAAATATGAATCATTATATCATACACCTAAAATAATGTAATTCAATTATACCTCAATAAAAAAATAACTCTAAAAATTCAAGCCTTAAAAAAAAGTGACTGAGAATATTAAAATTTCCTTCATCACATCCAATCCCCTGTTTCGGAAACCATCTCAATTTCAGACTGAATATCCACATGTACCCAATGAAGCCCATGTACGACTGAAGAACCCAGTTCCACCCCTCTCAAGGTGAGGCACCCCTCTCAAGGTGAGGTCAGGCTACCTAATCAGAACCATATAATCCATCTTCTGGCCATAGCTACTTTAACCCAGTATCAGCTAATGAGATTGAGGGAAACACTAACTGAAGGATTCTAGAAAAGAGGTTTTCTTGCTCTTTTGAGAGACTTTCTGGAAACCATGTGTTCCTCTCCCCACCATACAACCACCTCCATCTCAGATGTGGACAAGGAAACGGGTAACCCAGGGGTTGTCAGCAGCTATTTGTAATTTCAGCCTTGGAATGAAGATGACACAATAGAACATGGAAAAGGAGAAATATGGGTTCTTTGTGACATCACTGAGCCACTGAATCAGACCAACTCTGAAGTCTGCCCTACTACTTACATAAGTCAATAAATCTTCCTTATTATTTAAGCCAGTTTGAGTTGGGTTTTGTGTTTCTTAGAACTGAATACACCCTGGTACAAAAAGGCAAGGGCATTCACTGTAGGTAAGAGGGGCAGGAAGAGCAAAGGTAGAGAGGAATAGAACAGCATGACCCTTAGGGGAACTACAGGCATTTCAGTATCTGAGCATAGAATAGGAGGAAGGCATAGACGGAATGAGGCTAAAGATGTAGACGGGAGTCAGAATAGGAGACTAAATGTGTGCCATGCCAAAACACATTGAGTTTATCCTACAGGTAGTGGGTCAAAATGAAATTTGAGGGGACAAGGCAATTGCTTCAGTTTTTATTTTAGACAGGTCACCAGTGGATTCGAAATGGGTTAGCTAGGAAAGAAATTGTGAAAACCTGAACAAAGACAGAATGAGGACATAGATTGGGGCAACTAGTATAAGATTTCAGAAGGTTGAACCCACATAGTTAGGTAACCTAATGGATGTGAAGAGTAAAGGAAAGGAAGGAATCTGTGCTTATGCCCACCTTTCTAGCTTGAGTTTCCTGGGAGTCAGTGGCATCATTCACTGAAATGGGGAACACAAACTAATGAGTTCCATTTTTTGATAGAGTTTCAGGGGCTGTGAGATAGGCAAGTGTTGTTTGACAGGTTCAATAATGTGCTGCATGGGGTTTTTAGGCTCTAAAATCAATTGCCAACATTTTGTGATTACATTTTTTACATAAAAATCCAAATTTATGCCTTCTCTTGGAAAATCAGAAGATCTGACCACATTGGGCTGGTATTCCCACACAGTAAATTTAAATTATGTGTGTGCCCTTCCATTCACCATAATAGCACACTCACCCCGCCATTGTCTTACACCCAGCCTGCTCTCTCTGACCCTCATAGGGATCTAAATTTGTAACCCCTCATACTGATGAAATTGATGTCATGGGAGTGAGTATCACCCCCTGAATCAAGTTCCCATCACTCCCATGTACCCCACATTCTAGGTGCATTTCTAGTAGCACCTGAAGCCCATCTAGCAACAAACTCTCTGGTTACCACATTCCATCACCTTCATCTATAGTTGGATTTGCTGCTATAGCTCTGTCCCAAAAAGAGTGTCTGGTTCCCAAGTGCCATGGCCCATAAGCTCTAAAGCTCCCATCTGGCATTTTCCCCTTCTTTGTCTTTTTAGCTCTTCTTCCTCCCAATACCCGAGGAGTAGACCTCTGTCAGAACAGAAAAGGAAGGGTCAGAAATGGATCAACCTGGTCAGGACACACTGGGCTAAATTGGAGGAAGCTAAAGGTTACAGCCTTCCAGGTTCACATGATTACCCAGGGCTGCCACTCTGAAATTGCAATGGAGGCAGTTATGTTACACTTCTACTTTTTCTTAGCCCCTGTTATCTGCACCCCCATATGCACTCACATGAACATGCTCACATGCTCCTGTGGCCAAAATTACCCATCCACCAAAATCTCCTCCCTTTCTCCAAAATAACCTCTTCTCTCCCCAACCATATTACCAAGTAGTTTTTCTTTTTCCTTTCTTTTTCCTTTTCTGCACACTCAGCATCTCTAAACATCTATATGAGTAGGCTTAGACAATAGTTGAACTTGAAAGCTCAGTAATTTGAATTGAGAAGTGAGTAAAATTGAACCCTGCTGAGGATTCTGACATTAGAAAAGAGAAGCTCCTAAACTAGATGATTCATAGGAAGTTATGTACATTGGAGGATCTATAGTCAAGAGGATACGTAGGCTACTTGCAGCCATGCCCAACTTATACCAAGAGGAAAACAGCTGAGTTCCCCTTTGATAGTGTTCTGCTGATCCTGGGTTATCTGCCCATGGAAACCTGACATGTGCTCTTTGTCTGAAAGCATGTTCTTCTCATTAGCAGGAATGTCCATATCAGGCCTGCTCATGAACACTAAGGAAATAGAAGCTCTTCACTTCGTTTGCCTTGAATTATTGCTTCCTCTCTTGGCTTTCAGAATTGTAAATTGAATCTTATACAGGAAAATGTGTCTTCAGCACACTGGCCACATGCTTGCTTATATTTAGAACAGCCCCCACTACTTTTCTCTATTACAAATTCTATCTTATGGGTCTTAAGTATTTTTAAAAGGGCATCTCTAACAATTATTGGTGGTGATGTTTTGGTGATGATACAGGTGCTGTGAATTAGCTTCCTTAGCAACAGTATTAAAGAAAAATGTTAAAATAGTAATAAAATCTAAATGCCACCACCCTCACATATTTCCATTTTTTCATAAAGCTTCATTCAGTGTGTCCATATGAAATATATTATTTTATGCTTTTTATATTCCTATCATTCAGTATACAGTAAGCAAGGTGGTGGTAGTATGTTGGGTGATTGTGGGTAAGCTGGCCATCATTCTCACCAAGTCTCAACTATACTCACTCATTTATCAATACAACATTAATCTTTACTGGCTACTAAAACTCATGGATATTTCGTTAAATAGCAATTTAACAAAACATCTCAGATGACTCGATTCAGCACTATCTACGTGGAGATCGTATCAGTTCCCAATGGTTAATACCTCAGTTCCACAAGACTGCACCCCCCCTTCCAATGCCAATCAAAAGCCCAAGCTATCTCCTATGCTTCTGACCCACTGGCTATAAATCAGAAGTTCTACAACCCCCTCTTCAAGTTCAATTAATTTGCTAAAATAGCTCACAGAACTCAGGAAAACCCTTTACTTACCAGATTACTGGCTTATTACAAAGGATACAAATGAACAGCCAGATGAAGAGATATATAGCAAGAGGTCCCAAATGCAGGAGCTTCTGTCCCTGTGGAGCTTGAGACCTGATATGTAGATGTGTTCTGGTTTACCATCCTAGAAGCTCCTGGAACCCTGTCCTTAAAGGGTTTTAGGGAGGCTTCATTACACAGGTGTGATTGGTTAAATTATTAGCCATTGGCAGTTGATTTGACCTCAAGACCCTTTCCCCTCCCATCCTTAAGTGCTTCTCCAAGTCATCTTATTATCATTTTCTCGGGTGTGGTTGAAAGGTGCTTAATTAGGAAATTAAGAAACTTTGCTGTTCTCATCACTTAGGAAATTCCAAGGGTTTTAGGAGTTCTGCACCAGAAATAGGGACAGAGACCAAATATATATTTCTTATTATAAATCAGAATATCACACCATCCCTGTAGATTCTAAAGAGAGCATATAACCTTTAACTCTTTGCTTCCCAAGCCTTATGGAAAGTTCAAGTCTGAGAAATAGCATTGACATAAAATTGCATGAATGCCCTAGTTCCAGCACTATTTTATATTCTTCTCCTCCATCAAGCAAATCCCTGAGTGTCCTGCTTAATTTGGACTTTGACTGAAATCTACTGTGTTAGGTTCTTAGTGTACCTCAAGAGATGTTGATAGAATTGGTCATACTAAATCTCAAAACAAGAAATATAATGGAAATATGTGAAAATTTGTGTAATCTCAAAAGTCATCAAAGAAATTTAAACAGTGAGATAACTATTTTTGCTTATCATATTAGCAAAGATTTTCTTTAATGGATAATAAATACATTACTAGGTAACCACAAGTGATTTGGTCTAGGTGGAGTATTAAGTATGAGACGGGATAACAGGAGGTAGTCAGAGACCCAATCTATTCATTCATGCATTCAACAAATATTCATACATTCACACTAGGTACCAGGCACTGGAATAGATGATAAAGACATAATGATGAGTGAAAACAGATGTGATACCTGCTCTTGTAGAGATTACAGTCTAGTGGGGTAGATAAATATCAATCAAATAATCATACTAATTAATGTATCATTGAAATCTGGGTTGGATTTACTGCTACAGAGACCACTAGGTGTCCCCATATCCATTCACTCCATCTATAGTAACAGATCAGGTTCAAAGCTAGACACATGGCAGCCAAAATAAAAACTACTTTTCCCAGCCTCCTGTGCAGTAAGATGTGGCCATGTGACCAAGTTCTGATCAGTGAAGGGTGAGTAAAAGTAATAAGTGCAATTCCTGAACCATGCCATTAGAAGGAGTGGTTATGCCCTCCCTTTCCTTTTTCTCCCTTCCACTGACTGGAATGGGAATATGGTGGTGAATTGTCTTAGGGCATGCTGATGAGGGCAACAACTTAGAGATGTCCATATAACAAGGTAGAAGGATTTGGGGCTCCCAACATCAAGAGAGACTCCAGACAAGTCCTGGGCTGCTTAGGCCAACACTGTATTATAAGCAAAAGATAAACTTCTATCTTATTAAAGTCACCAGGGTCTCTGTTTCAACAGCAGATCTATGTTCTAAAAAGAAGAGCATTCTTTGAGAAGACACAGCAAAGGGTCATGACTTATGCCTGTGAGAAGGTGGGCTTATCTGAGGAGCTGAGGTTAGAGCCTGGATTGATGAATGGGTAGATTTAACCAGCTAGAGGTTGAGGTGGGTGGATAGGAGTACTGGAGGGAAGTTTATTTAAAGAACTGAAAAGAAGGCCACTGTGGCTATTCAGCCTAGAGAAAGAATGTGTAAGAAAAATGGTGGGAGCTGATGGCTGGGTTTGAAGGACTCAAAGTCTATATCAGAGATGAGGATCATCATTCTTTTTTTTTTTTTTTTGATGTAAGTAGAGATATTTAATTGTGGGGAGACTAAATGACATCATCCTCATGTCAGAAAGCCATATATGTAAGCATCACTAGTCAATGTAACAAATGCTTCTTCACCGTGGCCACCATATTTATCACCCAAAAGGTAGCAAGACCCAAGACACTGCAATGATTAGGGTCATCAGATATTCTAAATCCTGAATCCATATATTCCTATTCCTTTACATTCCTCTCTAGAAATTTTCCCTGAACTGTAAAATAATCACTCAGAAGCCCCAAGAATGCTTTTGTTGGTGACTGATTAATCAGGCCAGTCAGTTAATATAATGGTGTGGTCAGTTCTTTTCTTTTTTTTTTATGTTCAGTTAGCCAACATATAGTACATCATTAGTTTTTGATGTAGTGTTCAACGATTCATTAGTTGCGTATAACACCCAGTGCTCATCACAACACATGCCTCCTTAATACCCATCACCTAGCTATACCATCCCCCCACCCTCTCTCCTCTGAAACCCTCAGTTTGTTTCCTGGAGTCCAGCAATTGCACTACTAGGTATTTACCCCAAAGATACAGATGTAGTGAGAAGAAGGGGCACATGCACCCCAATGTTCATAGCAGCAATGTCCAAAATAGCCAAACTGTGGAAGGAGCCGAGATGCCCTTCAACAGATGAATGGATAAAGAAGATGTGGTACATATATACAATGGAATATTACTCAGCCAAAGAAAGGACGAATACCCATCGTTTGCATCGATGTGGATCTTCATTCTAAGAACAGTAGGAAACCATTCAAATGTTTGACCCAGGAAAATGAGATGACCAGATCTGTGTTTCAAATACATTGCTCTAGTTGGGATTGGGGTTAGGGTTGGTATTTGGATAATATTGTAGAAGTCCAGAGAGATTATGGTGACTTAGTCTACTGTTGTAGGCCTTGTGAGCACAGGGCACACATACAGTATTGTTCATGGCAACACTGTTTGTAGTAGACAACATGAACAATTGCATGCGACTGCAAAATGTATGAGTCTCACAAACATTGTGTTGACCAGAAAGAAGACAGAGGTAACAGAGCACATACAGTGTAATTCTATTCATATGGTTCAGAAACAATCAAAACTAGCGGCATCGGGCGCCTGGGTGGCTCAGTTGGTTAAGCAACTGCCTTCGGCTCAGGTCATGATCCTGGAGTCCCTGGATCGAGTCCCGCATCGGGCTCCCTGCTCAGCAGGGAGTCTGCTTCTCCCTCTGACCCTCCCCCCTCTCATGTGCTCTCTCTCATTCTCTCTCTCTCAGATAAATAAATAAAGTCTTTAAAAAAAAAAACTAGCGGCATCAAATCTAAGGTGCCATTGACTATAAAACACACCATTATTTTATATTTCTGTATTTATATTTTATATTTTTTCTAATAAAGAAAAAATGCTGCAAATTAAACCATGACAAGTCATCATCATGAGCATATCTCAACTTCAGATATGCTAAAATATGAAAAATAATACTTCTTAGATTTGGTAAAATGAGGCATATGATTTAGAGATTCATACATAGCAGGCAAAATTTAAAAGCAAAACACTGTCACAGAAATCAGGAGAGTGGTTACTTCTTGGAGAGAGGACTGTTGTGTAATTAAGAAAGGGCACACAGGAGTGGGGAGGTTTCTAGAATACAGCAGGGTTTAATTTCTTAACCTAGGGTGTAGTTTATGATTATATCCTAAACTGTGTGTGTGCAGGTTTTGTACAATTTCTGCATGTCATACTGAGGATTGTGAGGGACTGGCTGATTCAGATGTGCTAAGAGAGAGTGTGAGGGCAAAAGACCTGAGGCTGCAGAATAAGGACGGGTAATTGAGGACAAGCCTGCCAGCATGAAGACAAGTCAAGAGGTATGTAAGCCTGACCTAGGTAGCAGCATGAGTGTAGAAGAAAGGGAGCAAATGGGGAAGACGGTTGGAATTTAAAAATAACATGGTCTTGGATCTGACTAGATATATTGGTTGATGGGATTATGGCTACATTGACATAATTTTGATTATCATTACCACCTTCACACCATCATTTGGGGAGAGATTTCTCCATTTCAGCATTGGCATTTTGCACATGTTGTGTTGTTACTCTTCAAAACCATCCGAAGTGTTAACATTATTGTCCAGAGTATTTGACAGATGAAAACTGAGGCTTAAGTCACACTGTTAGTGGCTGAGCCAGGATACAAAGCAAGGTCTGACCAGCTCTCCCACCATCTATTTACTAGGCCCCTATCACTGGACTCAAATAGCAGAGTAGCTTGTGTCATGTGCACAAATGTTGTGTTACTGGGCACCATGCTTTACCCAACTTTCAAAGTGAAGCATACAACTTGATCCTCTGAGATCGTCTATTCTTCATCACTCTATCCTTCTCTCTACCTATTTCTAGTGGAGAAATGCTCCTGAACAGTCAGCCTCTGTTCCTGCCCATAAGTCATGGGGCCAAAAGCACAGTGTGAGTGGTAGGCCCACCATATCTCCTTGCTTACATAAAGAAGCCAAATGGTGTTGAACTCTCTGACTCTGTGCTATTGTTCCAGGAGGCTCATTAGGCAGGGAATGGAGTGAGGAACTGGTCCTTCCATGAAATGAGAACCAAATCTTTCCTGTAGAAAATCCATATAGGATGAGTGGATCAGGAAACATGCTCATCTCCCCCAAAAAGGTCTTAAGAGATAAGTTCTAATAAATGACAAACAAAAACAGGTATGTAAGAAGGTGAAAGGGGATTGCGGGAAGAAAAGGTGAAGGATTATGAAGACAAATTCATAATTTACCCTTCATAGTTTGGCAGAGCCTACTTTAAGAATAACCTGACTTTCTTGGTAAAGCTTTCTTTGTCTTTATTATTGACCATATACTACCAAAAACTACATGTCAGGCCAGCTTTCTATTTATTTTTAGTAAGGAAGTGTTTTTCCCATATGCAGAAGCTCCTTTTTCTTCAAATTACACTGTCTTACCAACTTGGAAAATGTGTCCCTCATAAATTACAAACATTTTTGTGGATATGCTATCAAGGTTTGTCATCCATAGTTAACTACTAAGTGACCAGTTGTAGGATGTTTGTCAAACATTGGCTGGGTAGATGATACCAACATCACTGTGAACACTGACATTCAGGTTCTTGGTTATGTAGTTTTTCTGGACATCTTCCATTCCCTGTCTTCTCTACCCTGCTCTGTGCCCTGGGAGGTTGAACAGTAAAGACTAGGACAGCTAGCTCCCTCACCTTCTAGTTCATTGGATTCAGCCAGCAAGAGCCCAGCAGGAGATCTGAGGGAGGTGCAGAGTGCGATTCTCCCCCTACCTCCCATGCAGTTACTTCCAGCTGGTCTAGTTGCCCAAAAGAGGTAGGGGGTCTCAGTGTCTCTCAGACAGATCCTCTCCATCTCCAGTTCCTGTACATGGTCCCTTATCCTTGATCTAGAGCAATAATGGAGCCCATTGTTACTAGCCCTGGGTTCTGCACTATTCTGCATGGTTTCCCTACATTTGGTCCTCTGTAAACAGTTCTTTATTAAACTCTCCTTAAATTATCCTACTTTAAATGTGTCATCTGTTTTCTGCTGAGACCCTGACTGACACAGTAATAATACCTTACAGCTAAAGGCTTTTACAGTTTATCATTAATTCATTTGTACTTGGATAGAACTTTTCCAAGTTTTTTTTTCAAGTTTTTTTAAACAGACCTAGAAATGCAAGTGTCTGTGTTTGATTCTTAGTCACTCTGCTGTAAGTAGAACTGAACCATCTCTTTGTTCTTGTCACAGGCATTTATAGCCTTTGTGTTTTTATTTCTATCTGTTGTTCCCTGAGAAGTCTTTATACTTATATAATGTCAAGACATGAAACTGCTCCCTCCCATTTGATCTTTGCTGGATTTGCTTTTTATCCTCTAACCTCTGGACTCAGAAGCCTGTGAAGGCCTCAAAAACAGGGAAGTATTTTTCTATTTGTATCATCTGCATCAGTAACAGAGCCTGGCATGGAATGGAACTCAGGACAGACACTTTGAATGAATGGAGAATAATGTCTATTCTGGGTCTCAGTTATTAGGGAACAGAAATCATCAGACAGCTGTCTCCTGAGAGAGCAAACATGAGAAAAGTAAACAACACTTGGTAATCAAGTCAGAGGGTTGTGTCTGCAGTGAGGGCAAAGCATATGGAGAACTTAGTTAGGGTCAGACAATCAGAAGCTGAGGTAGCTCACAGACTTATATTGTCTTATAAATCTCTTCTTAAAAAATTCAGAGATGACCAATTCTTTTTCTCTGAGCCAGTTATCCCATTTAAACATTCATAAATTAACCACAGTAACTTACTTCTAACAAAAAAAAAGAAGTAATGGTTTCTGTCTCATACATTTCAGCTATCTTGTACTCAGGGGGTTGTCAAGTTGAAAGATTTCTTTTTACATTCCTAATAATCCACTATTCTCTATGAACAAAAATTTACTTCAAAATGGAAAGTGAGGGTTTGGGTTCATCCCTAATTTTTGACTCACATTATATAACCTAGCTCTAACTAAGCTGTAAGGGCATATAACACTCAAGGCAAAATTAGAAAATAATAGAATTCTTTGACAGAGTAAATTATGTGTAGGTTTTCTTGTTTCATCAAGCCATGGCCATTAGAGATGATCCAGTCCAAACCTTTATCTTGGCAGATGAGGACTGTAACATCTGAGGTCAGATCGGTGGTAGATCCAGGTCTGGGACCAATGTTCCCTGGCTTCCCACTGGAAAAACAATTACAAAGGGAGGGCTCTGGGCATCTGGACTAGTCCAGTGATATAGAATTCGGCCCACTTGGGCACGATCTAGTCATCTTCTAAAGCCTACCCACTGGCTGACAGGGACTGGACAGACTCTGGAGAATGACAGGTAAAGCTGCCACAAAAGAAGCAACTGTGATTGGTGACAGCCAAAGGCCACCAAGATAAAGAAGAGGCCTGGAGGGCCAAGCCCTGATATTTATTCAAAAACACTGGAAATTTCCATATTTGAACAGTTTAGTATGAAAGGAAAACATGGAAAAGCAAGGTCAGGGGAGATAAATATCATTTATGGCAAACCTACCACATTCCAAGTTCCTTCATCTTACCCTTGCACCACTTTTGTGAGGTAAATAGTTCTACCCCAAATTTACTCTGTATGCTGTGGATTTTTTTTTTTTACTCTGTGCAAGTATTACATTAAATTATTTAAAATAATAGGGTCCCTGAATCTTTGGGATGCAGCAAAGGCAGTACTAAGAGGAAACTATATAGCAATACAAGCCTTTCTCAAGAAACAAGAAAGGTCTCAAGTACACAACCTAACCCTACACCTAAAGGAGCTGGAGAAAGAACAGCAAATAAAGCCTAAACCCAGCAGGAGAAGAGAAATAATAAAGATCAGAGCAGAAATCAATGAAATAGAAACTAAAAGAACAGTAGAACAGATCAACAAAACTAGGAGCTGGTTCTTCAAAAGAATTAACAAGATTGATAAACCCCTGGCCAGACTTATCAAAAAGAAAAGAGAAATGACCCAAATCAACAAAATCATGAATGAAAGAGGAGAGATCACAACCAACACCAAAGAAATACAAACAATTATAAGAACATATTATGAGCAACTCTATGCCAGCAAATTAGATAACCTGGAAGAAATGGAGGCATTCCTAGAGATGTATCAACTACCAAAACTGAACCAGGAAGAAATAGAAAACCTGAACAGACCTATAGCCATTAAGGAAATTGAAGCAGTCATCAAAAATCTCCCAACAAACAAAAGCCCAGGGCCAGATGGCTTCCCAGGGGAATTCTACCAAACATTTAAAGAAGAATTAATACCCATTCTTCTGAAACTGTTCCAAAAAATAGAAATGGAAGGAAAACTTCCAAACTCATTTTATGAGGCCACCATTACCTTGATCCCCAAACCAGACAAAGACCCCATCAAAAAGGAGAATTACAGACCAATATCCCTGATGAACATGGATGCAAAAATTTTCACCAAACTAATAGCCAATAGGATCCAACAGTACATTAAAAGGATTATTCACCATGACCAAGTGGGATTTATCCCTGGGCTGCAAGGTTGGTTCAACATCCACAAATCAATCAACGTGATACAATACATTAACAAAAGCAAGAACAAGAATCATATGATCCTCTCAGCAGATGCAGAAAAAGCATTTGACAAAGTACAGCATCCTTTCTTGATCAAAACTCTTCAGAGTATAGGCATAGAGGGTACATACCTCAATATCATAAACGCCATCTATGAAAAACCTACAGCGAATATCATTCTCAATGGGGGAAAAACTGAGAGCTTTCCCCCTAAGGTCGGGAATGCGGCAGGGATGTCCACTATCACCACTGTTATTCAACATAGTATTAGAAATCCTAGCCACAGCAATCAGACAACAAAAAGAAATAAAAGGCATCCAAATCGGCAAAGAAGAAGTCAAACTCTCACTCTTTGCAGATGATATGATACTTTATGTGGAAAACCCCAAAGACTCCACCCCAGAACTGCTAGCACTCATACAGGAATTCAGTAAAGTGGCAGGATATAAAATCAATGCACAGAAATCAGTGGCACTCCTATACACCAACAACAAGACAGAAGAAAGAGAAATTAAGGAGTCAATCCCATTTACAATTGCACCCAAAACCATAAGATACCTAGGAATAAATCTAACCAAAGAGGCAAAGGATCTGTACTCAGAAAACTATAAAATACTCATGAAAGAAATTGAGGAAGACACAAAGAAATGGAAAAACGTTCCATGCTCATGGACTGGAAGAACAAATATTGTGAAGATGTCAATGCTACCTAGAGCAATCTACACATTCAATGCAATCCCCATCAAAATACCATCCACTTTTTTCAAAGAAATGGAACAAATAATCCTAAAATTTGTATGGAACCAGAAAAGACCCCAAATAGCCAGAGGAATGTTGAAAAAGAAAAGCAAAGCTGGCAGCATCACAATTCCGGACTTCCAGCTCTATTACAAAGCTGTCATCATCAAGACAGTATGGTACTGGCACAAAAACAGACAGTGGAAAAAATAGATCAGTGGAACAGAATAGAGAGCCCAGACAGAAACGGACCTTCAACTCTATGGTCAACTAATCTTCAACAAAGCAGGAAAGAATGTCCAATGGAAAAAAGACAGTCTCTTCAACAAATGGTGCTGGGAAAATTGGACAGCCACATGCAGAAGAATGAAACTGGACCATTTCCTTACACCACACACAAAAATAGACTCAAAATGGTTGAAAGACCTAAATGTGAGACAGGAGTCCATCAAAATCCTAAAGGAGAACACAGGCAGCAACCTCTTCGACCTCAGCCACAGCAACTTCTTCCTAGTAACATCACCAAAGGCAAGGGAAGCAAGGGCAAAAATGAACTATTGGGACTTCATCTAGATAAAAAGCTTTTGCAAAGCAAAGGAAACCTTCAACAAAGCCAAAAGACAACCGACAGAATGGGAGATGATATTTGCAAATGACATATCAGATAAAGGGCTAGTATCCAAAATCTATAAAGAACTTCTCAAACTCAACACTCAAAGAACAAAGAATCCAATCAAGAAATGGGCAGAAGACATGAACAGACATTTTTCCAAAGAAGACATCCAAATGGCCAACAGACACATGAAAAAGTGCTCAACATCGCTCAGCATCAGGGAAATCCAAATCAAACCCTCAATGAGATACCACCTCACACCAGTCAGAATGGCTAAAATTAACAAATCAGGAAATGACAGATGTTGGCGGGGATGCGGAGAAAGGGGAACCCTCCTACACTGTTGGTGGGAATGCAAGCTGGTGAAGCCACTCTGGAAAACAGTGTGGAGGTTCCTCAAAAAGTTGAAAATAGAGCTACCATAAGATCCAGCAATTGCACTACTGGGTATTTACCCCAAAGATACAAATGTAGGGACCCGAAGGGGTACGTGCACCCCGATGTTTATAGCAGCAATGTCCACAATAGCCAAACTGTGGAAAGAGCCAAGATGTCCATCGACAGATGAATGGATAAAGAAGATGTGGTATATATATACAATGGAATATTATGCAGCCATCAAAAGGAATGAGATCTTGCCATTTGCAATGACGTGGATGGACCTGGAGAGTATTATGCTGAGCGAAATAAGTCAAACAGAGAAAGACATGTATCATATGACCTCACTGATATGAGGAATTCTTAATCTCAGGAAACAAACTGAGGGTTGCTGGAGTGGGGGGTGGGGTGGGAGGGATGGGGTGACTGGGTGATAGACACTGGGGAGGGTATGTGCTCTGGTAAGCGCTGTGAATTGTGCAAGACTGTTGAATCTCAGATCTGTACCTCTGAAACAAATAATGCAATATACGTTAAGAAAAAAAAGAAGAAGAAGATAGCAGGAGGGAAAGAATGAAGGGGGGGAAATCGGAGGGGGAGACGAACCATGAGAGACGATGGACTCTGAAAAACAAACTGAGGGTTCTAGAGGGGAGGGGGGTGGGAGGATGGGTTAGCCTGGTGATGGGTATTAAAGAGGGCACATTCTGCATGGAGCACTGGGTGTTATGCACAAACAATGAATCATGGAACACTACATCTAAAACTAATGATGTAATGTATGGGGATTAACAGAACAATAAAAAAAAAATTTTTTAATTGTAAAAATAAAAAAATAATAATAGGGTGCCTGAATGGCTCAGTCAGTTGAGCATCCAACTCTTGATTTCAGCTCTGGTCATGATCTCAGGGTCGTGATGTCAATCCCAACATCAGGCTCCATGCTTGGCAGGGAGTCTTCTTGAGATTCTCTCTCTCCCTCTGCCCTTCCCCCTGCTCGCACTCGCTCTCTCTCTCTTTAACAAATAAATAAATAAGTAATTTTAAATAACTATAAACTATTCACCTTTTTTATATTAAGGAACATGTTTGATGTCATAAGCTTAGTTAATGGCAGAACAAGAATTTGACTAAGATCCGTTTAATGCCAAACTCAATGTCTCCAGACAAGTACCTATAATGAGTTTCATCTCCTAAAATCCTGACAAGTTGAATCTTCAGAACATCTTTATTCATATATATTATATTCTTATTATTTGGTTTCTACTAAACTATGCCTGGCACTTGGTCAATGTTTTAACCTTTAGAATGCCAAAACTTTAGTATTTAATCTTACCTTCCTAATCATCCTCTTCTAATTAGAATCATAATTAGGAATTCATCCATTTTTATCATCTCAATTAAATTTTGCTCATGACAGTTTAGGATGTGAAATGCGTAGAAGTGTTTACAAGTATCCCAGAGTTGGCAGGGCTGCAAGGAAGCAGGTATATTTATATGTTACAAGAAACAATGTGAATTAGTTCGTCTTTCTTGAAAGAAATCTGGTAGTATTTTAAAAAAAAAACTATTAAACTATGGATGTCCTTTGTCCGTTTTTGGAAGAATACACACCAAGAAAATAAACCACACTAAAAACAAAACAAAACAAAAAAATAACATCTCAAAATCTTCATAGTGTTGTTTATAATTGCAAGCATTATAAGTAATCCATCTGCCCAACAATAAGAAGCAGAGAAGCAAGATGAATCACATTGGGCCAATTAGAAATGACAAAATATGTGTGTGTCACCCGGTGACAAACAACATGAGCAAATTCCAATCAACTTCAACTGGAAAAAGGTCACTGACAATGGCAGTGCCCCACTCCTGCCACATACCCTCTTCCTAGCCACCCTCATTGAGTATTTCATTTCATTGTTTTGGGTCTAAGTTTGCATCTTACTTCTCCAGAGCCCTGCATAAAACCCTCCTGAAGTCTGACAGCCAGAATCCAACATCGACACTGCATATATGTATATGTATGTACATGTGTGTATATATACATATACATATATATGTATATATGTATATAAAAATATATATATATAATATGGACTTTTTTTTCTTCTAAACCAAGAGTAGATTGCATACACCATGCCCCTTTAACCCTTATAAATAAGGATATGCTCTTACATAACTACAGTACAGTTATTAAATTTAGGAAATTTAATAAGGAATTTGAATTTAATCTGTAGTCCACTTTTCAGTCTCATTAACGGCCCTAATAATCTTTTATAAGCAATTTTTGTTTGGGCCAGGATCACTTATTTCATTTAACTGCCATGTGTCAGCCTTTCTTTGTTTTTCATTACACAGATATTTTTGAAGAACACAGGCCAGTTGTTTTGTATAATGATCTTCATTTCTGTTTCTTTAATGCATCCTCCTGATAAGTTAGGTGCATTTTGGCTGGAGTGCTACTGTATAGTATTGCATCCTTTTCAAGGAGTCCATCTGGAGGCACACGATGATGTCCCTTTACATTTCATTGGTGACATTGTGATCACTTGGTTAAGGTGTTGCCCAGTTTCTCTACTGCATAGTTACTGTTTTTCCTGTTGTAATTACTCATTTCTTTTCAAACTTTCCTTTCTTAGATTTAGTACCTAGTTATGATTCTTGTTTAAATAAAATTGACTATAATGGTTAAAAAAAGGTGATTTTGTAACTCCATTATTCTTCTAACCCCATTATTAGTTGGCATATAAGAAAGAACCCTCTGAAAAACTCCACCGAAAATTTGCCAGAACTGATTCAGCAAAGTCGTGGGATATAAAATCATTGAATAGAAATCGTTGCATTTCTATACACCAATAATGAAGCAGCAGAAAGAGAAATCAAGGAATCAATCCCATTTTTTAAAAAAAAAGAATATCTCTCCCTTCTCTATTAACTTATTCATTTACTTATTTTCTGTGTATTATCAGCAAATACTCTTGGATCTTCTTTTTTTAAAATGGGTAATAATATATTACTGTTCATATATATTTTGATGCACTATTTGACCAGATTTTGGCCAGTGAGCAAGATTTGAAGCTGGCTACTGAGTATTTTTAGCATGCTGCCATCAATGGGGGTTGGGGGAAAATGCTTCCTCACTTTTGGGAACATACAATGTTTTAGGCTCATCAGACTTTCCCTGCCTCAATCCTGAAATCAGCCATTATATAAAGAGTACCAATTCTGTTTTTTAATTGAATGGTTTGTTCCCTTTTGGGGGGTGGGGGAGTGGTGCAGCCTTTTGCAGTCTGCATAGGGGTGGGGTGGGGACAGGAGAGTTTTGCTGCCCCTGGAGTGCAGCCCCTTGCTGTTCCGCAGGCTGGAGATCAGAGCTCGGTGTCTGCAGAGCTCCCACAGAAGCCATTGGGTCAGGTCACCGGTCAATCATTGTGTTTGGTGGACAGATGGCTTTTTTTTTTATTAACATATAATGTATTATTTGTTTCAGGAGTACAGGACTGTGATTCATCAGTCTTACACAACTCACAGCGCTCACCATAGCACGTACCCTCCCCAATGTCCATCACCCAACCACCCCATCCCTCCCACCCTCCTCCACTCTCTTAATCTCAGGAAACAAACTAAGGGTTGCTGGAGTGGAGGGGAATGGTTTGTTTCTTTGTTGTTGAGTTGTATGAACTCTTTACATATTTTGGATTTTAGTCCCTGATCAGACATATGATTTGCAAATATTTGCTTCCATTCACTAGGTTGCCCTTTCATTTTGTTGATGGTTTCCTTTGTGGTACAAAAGCTTTTTAGATGGATGTAGTCCCACTCTTTATTTTTACCTTTGCCTTTAGTGTAATATTCAAAGGCTTACCGCCAAGCTTATGTCAAGGAGTTTACTACCTACGTTTTCTTCTAGGAGTTCTATGGTTTCAGGTTTTACATTCCAGTCTTTAATCCATTTTAAATTAATTTTTGTTTATGGTGTAAGATAGTAGTCCAGTTTCATTCTTTTGCATTTAGCTGTCCAGTTTTACCAACACCATTTATTGAATAGTCTGACTTTTCCCATTGGGCTCCTTGGTTATAAATTAATTGGCCATATATATGTATGGGTTTATTTTTAGGCTCTCTCTTCTGTTTCATTGATCTACGTGTCTGTTTTTATGCCAATCCAATACTATTTTAATTACTATAGCTTTGTAATATAGTTTGAAATCAGGGGGGTGTGATGTCTTCAGCTTTGTTCTTTTTTCTCAAGATTGCTTTGGCTATTCAAGATTTCTTGTGGTTCCATGCATATTTTAGGTCTGTTTATTCTATTTTTGTGAAATATAAATTTTTTAATGGGCAGAGGATCTGAATAGACATTTTTCCAAAGAAGATGTACAGATGACCAACAGGCAGATGAAAAGATGCTCAACATCATTAATAATCAAGGAAATGCAAAACAGAACCACAATGAGGGCACCTGGGTGGCTCAGTCAGTTGGGCGGCTGCCTTCGGCTCAGGTCATGATCCTGGGGTCCTGGGATCGAGCCCCGCATCTGGCTCCCTGCTTGGAGGGGAGCCTGCTTCTCCCTCTCCCTCTGCCTACCACTCTGCCTACTTGTGCGCTCTCTCTATCTCTCTGTCAAATGGACAAATAAAATCTTTAAAAAAAACACACACACCACAATGAGATATCAGGTCACACCTGTTGGAATGGCTGTTATCAAAAAGACAAGAAATAACAAGTGTTGGCGAGGATGTGGAGAAAAGGGAACCCTTGTGCACTATTGGGAATGTAAATTGATGTAACCACTATGGAAAACAGTATGAAGTTTCCTCAAAAATTTAAAAAAGAACCCATATGATCCTGCAATTCCACTTTTGGGTATTTATCCCAAGGAAACAAAAACACTAACTCAAGAAGATATTTGCACCTCCATGTTCATTGCAACATTATACACAATGGCCAAGACATGGAAACAACCCAAGTGTCCACTAATGGATGAATGATAAAGAAATTGTGCCATACACATACAATGGAATATTATTCAGCCATAAAAAAGAACAAAACCTTGCCATCTGTGACAAGATGGTTTGACCAAGAGGGTATTATGCAAAGTGAAATAAGTCAGAGAAAGACAAATACCATATGATCTCTCTTATTTGCAGAATCTAAAAAACAAAAAACAAAACAATACTAGTTCATTGATACAGAGAACAGATTGGTGGTTGCCAGAGGCAAGGGGTTGGGGGGGATGGGGGAAATGGGTGAAAGGAAGAAAAAAAAAAAAGAGTACCAATTCCTATTAGTGGGGAATTGTGTTGTGCGCACTAAATTTCTGCTGAGGTGTCATTGTTCCTAAGCCCCTTAAATAAAAAGAGTTAGTAAAAATATTAGGAATCATAAATTTAACTAATACCAATTCCAGTAAATTTCATAGAGTTCTTCTCCCTCCCACTGTCCATATTTGTATCCCCTCTCATATAATGGGCACCCTAACTCCCAACAAATAAATATATTTTTTTCCTTTGGTCAATCCTGCAATACACATAAAGTAGCTTTAGAATTGTTATTCCCCCACTACTATGAGGAAAAAAAAAACTATACTAAGAAGAATTCAAGATGTGTTTGCCCTTCTTTTTTCCCTTAGGCAGTATATATAGTCAAATTATTGTATAGTCAAAAGTTACTTGGATTAGCTTTTTTCCTGCCTTCAAAGTGGACATGACATTCATTTAAAAATATAGTTGGGTTTATGTGTTTCTATTTACATTCTATTTTAGGAATTTTTTGATCCATGTTGATTTATTTTATTTCAAAATATCTAGAACATTAACATAAATTGACATCAACCTTATATAAAAAGTTATGGTCAGAGAAGTGTTACTCCGGCCTCTACAGTTTCCATGCCTCCTCTACACACACTCCGTATAGGTCACTAAGTTCATTAAATTTTGGTTTGTGAAAATAAGCATGTATATGCATTCTTTTTTATTTCTCCTTCTCTCTTACACAGAGGTAGCATACTACACATATATTTTTGCAACCCCCCTTTATCACTTACTATATTCTGGAAATCACTTCCTACCAGTTCATAGACATCATCCGACCTAGAAACTGATTGTATGTATGTGACAAAAGTTGGTCTTCTTTGTTTGGCCATTAAGGTACTTTCCAATATTTTGCAATTATAAGTAATGCTGCAATTAATCACCTTGGGCGTTTATTTTTGTATTGTTAGAGGCGTACGTTCCTGGTGAATTTCTAGAAGTAGAGTGCTGGGCTTGTTAGATATTGCCAAATTCCCCTTTGTAGGCTTGGAATCATTTGCCTTCCCAGCAGCAATGTTTCCTCATGGCCTCACCAACAGAATATATCATCAAGCCTTCAAATCTCTGCCAGTCTGAAAAAAGAGAAATGGAATTTCATTGTAGTTTTAACTTGAATTTTTCTTATGAGTGAGATTGAACATCTTTTTATATGTTTAGAGGCTATTTTATATAAATAATTTATGAATTGATTCTCTTCATAAAAACTTGAAGCACTATGGTTAAGTCCCTTTTAACCATCACTCTCCATTTGGTCCCCTTTGCCCATAGCCAAGGATAACTACTGTGATCAATTTGGTGTATATCCTTCCAGTTCTTCTCTAATGTCTTTAGGTATGAATATATGTCCCTGTAGAAAGTACACTGTCTACTTTGGTGTGTTTTGACTTTTGACTTTTTTTTTTCAATGTATCATACTATACATGTCTATCTATGGCTTAACGTTTGTTTTTTGTCTTTTTTTACAAAGAAGTAAAACACTTTAATGCCTCAGTGTTTTAAATTAGTGTACTAAATAAATATTAGTTTTAATATTTCTCCATTTCCCTATACACTTATAATCAACAGAGTTTTTAATGTTTTGACTAAAGTTTTTTTATTGTGGCAAAACTCACATAAAATTTATCATTTTAACCTAAGAGTATAGTTAAGTATATTCACATTGCTGTGAAACAGATCCCGAGAACTTTCATTTTACAAATCTGCAACTTTATGCATTAAGCAATTACCCTTAAGCAATTACCCTTTTTCCCTGACCAAGCTCCTGGTAACCACGATCTTACTTTCTGTTTCTTGACTTTAGATATCCCATATAGTTGAATCATACAGTATTTGTCTTTTTGTGGCCAGCTTATTTCACATAGCATGTCCTCAAGTTTCACCAATGTAGTATTTGGCAAAATTTCCTTCATTTTTAAGGCTGAAAAATATGTCACTGTATGTATATATCACATTTGTTTATCCATTCGTCTGTTGATGGACATTTGGGTTGCTTCCACCTCTTGACTGTTCTGAGTAATGCTGCTATAAATATGGATGCAAATGTCTCTTTGAAACCTTGCTTTCAATTCTTTTGGAGAGATATCCAGAAGTAGGATTACTGGATTATATGGTAGTTTTATTTAAAAAATTTTTTAAGGAGGGGCGCCTGGGTGGCTCAGTTGGTTAAGCGACTGCCTTCGGCTCAGGTCATGATCCTGGAGTCCCGGGATCGAGTCCCGCATCGGGCTCCCTGCTCGGCGGGGAGTCTGCTCCTCCCTCTGACCCTCCCCCCTCTCATGTGCTCTCTCTCTCTCTCTCTCAAATAAATAAATAAAAATCTTAAAAAAAAATTTTTTTTAAGGAAACTCTTGTTTTCCATAGCAGTTGCACCATTTTACAATCCCACCAATAGTGCACAAGGGTTCCAATTTCTCCTCATCCACAAATAACACTTACTATATTTTTGATAGTAGCCATCATAATGGGTATGAGATGATATCTCATGATGTTTTTGATTTGCATTTCCTTAATGTTTAGTGATGTTGAGAATTTTTTCATATGCTTATTGACCATTTATATATGATCATTGGAGAAATGTCTATTCAAATACTTTGCCCATTTTTTTAAAGATTTTATGTATTTATTTGACAGAGAGAGAGTGCGAGAGAATACAAGCAGGGGGAGCAGCAGAGGGAGAGGGAGAAACAGGCTCCCCGCTGAGCAGGGAGCACGATGCAGGGCTCAATCCCAGGACCCTGGGATCAGGGCCAGAGCCTAAGGCAGACGCTCAACTGACTGAGCCACCCAGGCACCCCTCCTTTGCCCATTTTTTAATTGGATTATTGGTTGTTTTTGTTATTGAGATGTAGGAGATCTTTATATGGTCTGGATAGTAACCTTTTATCTGATTAAGTGATTTACAAATAGTTTCTGCCATTCCTTAGGTTGCTTTTTCACTCTGTGCATTGTATCCTTTGATGGAAAAAAGTTTTTAAGTTTGATATAGTTTCATTTGTCTGTTTTTGCTTTTGTTGCCTGCATTTTTTGGCATCATTCCAAATAAATCATTGCCAAGTCCAATATCATGAAGTTTTACTATATGTTTTCTTCTAGGAGCTTTATAGTTTTAGATCTTACATTTAAGTCTTTAATATATTTTGAATTAATATATGTTGAATGGTGTAAGTGTCTCATTTAATTCTTTTGCATGTGGACATCCAATTTTCCCAGCACCATTTGTTGAAAATACTGTCTTTTCCCCTTTGATTGGTCTCAGCATCCTTGTTGCAGATCATTTGACCATATACACAAAGACTTATTCCTAGGTTTTCTATTTTATTCCATTGGTTTATTAGTTTATTTGTTTGTCTTTATGCCAATACCACACTGCTTTGATCAGTGTAGGTTAGTAATATGTTTTGAAATCAGGAACTGTGAGTCTTCCAACTTTGTTCTTTCTCAAAATTGTTTTGGCAATTCAAGGTCCCTTGAGATGTCATATTAATTTTAGGATGAATTTTGCAGCTTAACTTTTCAACTCAGCAATATTGCTTAATTAAAAAAAAAATATTGCTTAATTTATCCATATTAATATAAATACATCTATATTTACCTCATTTTTTTAAACTGCTGTGTAATATGTATTAATAGTACTACAATTTCCCTTGAACATTATCCAAAATGATGATCACTTATGTTGTTCCCAATTTTCACTGATCTTGATTGAAATTGCTTAAATGTTCCATTAATTTTAAGTAAGCCAATGGCCTTAAGTGATTAATAATGAAAGCAGTCTTTTTAATGTCATTTTAGCCAAATATAAAAATCAATACATACAAGTCAATGCAGAAAAATACAAGGACTAAATCTAAAACACTTCTACCAAAATGATAGGCAACACATATAGATTGGGGGGATTTATAGTACAGAAATTAAATCCTAGGTCCTCTGCTAACTGTGCGACCCTAGGCAAGTTACTTAATTTCACTAACCTTAGTTTTCTCACATATAAAATGAAGACAATAATATCTACCTCTTGGAGGTTGTGTGAGAATTAAATGAGATAATACCTAGGATAGTGTGGGGGCATCTGGGTGGCTCAGTCGGTTACGTGTCTGCCTTCAGCTCAGGTCATGACCCCAGAGTCCTGGGATCAAGCCCCTCAACAAGCTTCCTTCTCTCTCTCACTCTCTCTCAAATAAATAAATAAAATCTTTAAAACAAATACTTAGGAAAGTGTGTAGCACTATATTCTGTATCTATGCTACAGATTCTATAGGAAAATGGGTCACTAAATTAAAGTATAGCCAAACAATAAAAATTTATATAGCCATTAAAAATAATGAGGTAGATCTAGGGGCGCCTGGGTGGCTCGGTCATTAAGCATCTGCCTTCGGCTCAGGTCATGATCCCGGGGTCCTGGGATCGAGCCCCGCATCGGGCTCCCTGCTCTGCAGGAAGCCTGCTTCTCCTTCTCCCACTCCCGCTCTTTGTATTCCCTCTCTCACTGTGTCTCTCTGTCAAATAAATAAATAAAATCTTTAAAAAAAAATGAGGTAGATCTATATGTACTCACTTGGAAATATTTCTCAGATTTAAATTAAAAAGTAATACAAGTAATTTCATATTTTAAAATGCACACGTGATCTGCATATACATGTGCATAAAAATAGCATGTATAGTATCACATGCATATGAAACAAAAGTCTGAATAGTCACATACCAAACTGTTAAAATGGTTTTGAGGAGGCAGGGTAGAAAAAGAAATGAAAAGAATTTCATTTGCTGGGGCGCCTGGGTGGCTCAGTCTTTAAGCGTCTGCCTTCAGCTCAGGTCATGATCCTGGGGTCCTGGGATCGAGCCCCGCACTCAGTGCTCAGTGGGAAGCCTGCTTCTTCCTCTCCCACTCCCCCTGCTTGTGTTCCCTCTCTCATTGTGTCTCTCTCTCTCTCAAATAAATAAATAAAATCTTAAAAAAAAAAAGAATTTCATTTGGCTTTTTGCACAAATCATTGTGTGAAATCATTAAAATGAAATGCATTATTTTGTAATTAAGAGGCTAACAAAGATTTTTTTAATCTAAAGAGAAATTCTAATTTTAAAAGGAAAAATAACTTTAAATTACAGAACTACTTTATAGAACCTTCCACCGGTTGTTTTTTTCAAACTTAACAGCTTGTAAAGAACAATTTCAAATTAAAAATAGCAAAAGCAAATAGGTCACCTAAAACCTTCCAACTATGTTCATCCTGAAATCATATCAGGAAAGGTTTACATCAGTGCAGTTCTGCAGGAGGACTTGCGAGATCAATCTGAACCTTCTGGCCTCAAAGGATCACTCTGGGATAAAATAAACATCTTCTGGGTCTCCCCTGATTTTTATTAATCTAGGCCTCCTAGCTCATTTGAAAATTGGCCACACCAGCTTTCTTTACACAGAATAGCAATCCATATAAATCTTTTAGCCTCAGCTACCCAGGGCCATACAAGTAAACCATTACAACCATGGTCTTTTCTTAATTCCTAAAGGAAATCAACAATGAGGGAAAAGGCTATTTCCACAAAAAGTGGGGTTTTCCATTATATGCTTATGATGGTGCCATAAATTAATCAAAATGTAAGATTTGCTATTTTCAGTGTAACCTTGAATTATGTTTGTAGATCAAGAACTTTCTAAAAACATATTTACTATAATAATTTCTACAAACATATTTAGAAAAGAGATGAGAACCAAGAAGAACAAAGGATGTAATTTTAAAATAGCTTCAGAAAGCTAGGGTAATGTGATAGCCACAAATTACTTTATACCTCCACAAATGAAATTTACTCTTCATGGGCAATGTGGAAATCCGTAGGAAAAATTCTCATAAAGCTCAGTTGAGGAAATTAATTGAACAGTGAAACCAATTATTTGAGGGGTGGGGCAGGGAAAGAGATTGATGGGAGAGATACGACATCATAAAATAGCTCAGGCACAAGGAAAAGTCCAGCTCCATAAACTTTTTTTTTTCCTTAGTAATGGGACATTATAGAATGAACTGATATCTAGGATAAACTAAGCCAGTTAGGATATTATAAAATACTGTGAAGAAATTCAATGTGAAATGATGCTGAAAAATCCTAAAATGACTCCAAAAGAAAGAATACAAGATCAACATCTAAGCAATATTTTTGTAAGTCATTAACTCTTTATGAACAATGAAAGACCAGTAATAAACAAGAATGAAAAGAGTGGTGTCTGACAATTTTATAAAATTGTCTATTAAGTGGTGTTATTAATGGAAAGGTGCCATCTGGGTCACAGATACAGTGAAGATCCGATTTGGACCATTCAGACAAAGGCCAGATAAAAGACTCCTGGGTCCTCAAGGTACCACATTAGTCCCAGATGAGAGAGAAATTACCTTCTATTTTATTTAAGTCACTGCTATACAGAGTCTTTGTCCCAGGAGCCAAATTTGTACCCTGACAAATATTGATGAAGTCTGATTGAAATGAAAAAAAAATGGGGTTTTTTTTGGTTTATTTGTTTTTGGTTTGTTTTGTGTGTGTGTGTGTGTGTTTATCTACTGAATGAAAGACCAGGGGCGCCTGGGTGGCTCAGTCGTTAAGCGTCTGCCTTCGGCTCAGGTCATGATCCCAGGGTCCTGGGATCGAGCCCTGCATAGGGCTCCCTGCTCAGTGAGGAGCCTGCTTCTCCTTCTCCCTCTGCCTCTGCCCCCAACTCATGCTCACTCTCTCTCTCTGTCTCTCAAATAAATAAATAAAATCTAAAAAAAAAACAATAATGTACTAAACATATTAATGGAAGAGAAAGGAGATCATGTGTTTGGAACCAAATGAAAGATGCCAAGAGAAATAGATCATGCAACTGAAAGGTTGTCTTTTGGGACTAGATGGTGTCAGGTTTTATGGGCCAGACTGAGGGATTTCATTCTAAGGATGATTACCTAGGCCAATGGAGGGTTTGGGGAATGAGAAATAAAAGTAGAAGAGTAGACGTCACTAAGAGAGCAACTGCAGTGGTCCAGGAAGAGAGGGTATGGTGGATGTGGTGAGATGAATATGGAGGTCAAGAAGCAGGGCTCACACTCAAAGGCTGGACTTCAGGAGTAGGACTATCCAGCAATGCAGTGCAGTTCCCTGCCTCGCCTTCAACAACTCTCTCACCTCTGCCCTCCAACTGTACCTGGAAAGATGAGAAATCTAATACTGGAGCCTGACTGTCAAGATCCAACCCTAGCTCTGCCACTTGCTGCATCTATGAACTGAGTAAGTTAATTTAATTTTCTGTGTTTCATCTTCTCTATCTTCTTCATCTATAAAATGGGATTAATAATAGTCTCTCACTTAGATTCATGACATGCAAAGTACCTAGAAAAGTGTCCACCACCTGACATGATAAGCATCAATAACTGATACCTAATAATACCATTACTAGACATTTTCAACATCTTAAATGTGTTGTATCTCTCTCACCTCTAAATTTGGCACCTGCTCTTCCCTACACCTGGAATAGACTTTGTTTAATTAATTCCAAACTCATCCTCAACTCCCAACCTTACTGTCACTGCCTCCAGGGGGCCTTTTCTGATCCCATAGATGAGATTCAATTCTCTTCTATTGCCTCACCACTCCATACTTACCCTCCAATAGTTACTCCCATCAAATTTTCCAATAATCACTTGTTTTGTTTGATTTTCCTACTAGATCAAAAACTCTGTGAAGGAAAGAACTATTGTTGTTTGTTTTTTTCACCCCTGTAGCCTCCAGGCCTAGCACAGTGCTTGGAAAACAGTAGGCATTAAATAGATATTAAAGAAATCAATTCACCTAGGAAACTTGTAATATTAGCAAAAATCAGAGAATGTAGTAACCAAGCACCCAGGGCCACATTTTGACTTTCATGGGCCCCATCCTGCATAAATATAAATATTTATAAATATAAGCATTGTGCCCACTATGCCTAATAGATAAGTCGGCCCCACAAGCATCAGCAACAGAAAGAGTTAAAAGCAATGGGAGAAGTCAGAAGGGAATAGAGGGAGGGCCAGAATCAGAAATTAGCCTGACATCTGAGATGTGGTAGACAATGTAACTGTGAATCAACTACAATGCTTTTATTTGCAAGTAATAGAGTCCTGATTCTTGGATTACTTCAAATGCCTCCCAACTTTCTCCTTTCTTTTCTACCTCAATTACCACAGGAAATTCCCTTGTTTTTCCCATGCATGAACAGTTGGCTACCAGAATAAGCCTTTTTTAAATGTGAGCTGGTGTCATTCTCCTACATAGAACCCTCCATCTCATTCAGAGCAAAAGCCAAAGTCCTAATAATGGCCTATCATATTCTTCCGCGCATGCCTGCTTAACCCCCAATGCAAACACATACTTCCCTGACCACACCTCCCCTCACTTACTTCATTTGAACAGCAGCCTGTTCCCCAAACACGCCAGACGCACTCTGACCCCAGGGCCTTGACACCAGCTGTTCTCTCAACCTCCAAGGCCTTTAATTCCAGCAAGACACATGGCTTGTTTCCTCAACCCTTTCAAATATCATCTCAGTGAAGCTGTTCCTGACCACCCCATTTAAAACTGTAACCCTCACCACCTTCCCCAGGCCCTGCCCCCCTTCCCTGTTTTATTGTTCTTCATAGCACACACATAGCCTGTTTGCTTCTACAGTACTCTATCATTTACTTATTTGTCAGTCTCATCCCACAAAAATATAACCGCCATGAGGGCAGGGATTTTTTTTTTTATCTGGGTGGTTAAATGCTGTATCCCCAGCATCTAGAACAGGGCCTGACATATGACAGGTGCTCAATAATTATCAGTCAAATGATTGTATGAATATTTTGCTTTCGATAGTTATGTATTGTGAATATTTTACAAGAATAAAATGTTCATTTATCCATTCAACAAATATGGATTTAGAGCAAACCCAAGCCCAGGCACTATGTTAGGTGCTGAGTCAAGAGTGGTGAGCATAACTGGGCTGACTACACTACCTGGGCTCACGAAGCTTAGTCTAGTGATAGATGATCAAAATAATGACAAAATGAGTGTTAAGTACTGGAAGGAAGGGACACAAGTCTACAAAAGCGTATCACAAAGAAAGCTAGCTCTACCTGGACTACATAAAGGGGGGTGGGGCAAAAGGACCTGGGGAGGGAGAAAACCACAGGAGACTGGTAACTAGGCTCCATGTTATATGATTTCTCTATGATTTTGCTCAGGACTGCCTCTGTTTAGCATCAAAAGTGTTAAGAATTGCACTCCATACTACCCACTGATGATTCCCTGAGGAAGTAGCCCCTGAGCCAGGAAAGATCCACACCCATTACAGAGGTGAAGGGGTGAAAGGGCAGGGCAGAGTGGAGGAGTGGAATAGAGCCAGAGGAAACTGTGGCTGAAGATTCTAGAGGGAAAGGACTGTGGCACATTCTGGAACACAGAAAGCAAGGGGAGAAGTGGCCAGGCTCTGGCAGGCTCTCCAGAAGATTCCAACTTTATCCTAAAAAGAATCAGAAGCCACAGGAAGGACCTGGTTTGGTTTCGCTTCATTTTGTTCCATTTGCATTGTGGTGACATAACTGGACACGTATTTTGAAAGTATTACAGAAACTGCCTTTGTGGAGAATACTTTACCAGAGGCACCTGACCAGGTGCAGGAAGATCAGTCAGGAGGCAGCAGAGTAGTCCAGGAGAGCAATGCTGGTAACTTCCCCCAGAGTAGAGAGGCAGGAAATGGGGAGAAGTCAACCAGTTCAAGAGATTTCACTACCTGTGTGTTACGGGCTGAATTTTGTTCCTCTAAAATTCATGTGCTTAAGTCCTCACCCCCAGCGCCTCAGAAGGTGACTGGATTTGTAGGTAGTGCCTTTAAAGAGGTAATTAAGGTAAAATGAGGTCATTAGGGTGGGCTTTAAACCAATGTGACTGGTGTCCTTATAACAAGAGATTAGGACACACACACAGAGGGAAAACCATGTGAAGACACTTGGAAGGTGGCCATCTCCAAGCCAAAAGGAGAGGCCCTAAGAGGAACCAAACCTACCCACAATTTTATCTTGCATTTCTAGCATCCGGAACTGTGAGAAAACAAATTTCTAATTGTTCAGGCCACCCAGGCTGTGCTACTTGTTATGGCAGACATTAATACACTATGAAAAATAAAATTTAAGTGAACAATAAGACCTCTGAAAAATAAAAATATACTTTATTTATTCTAATTGAAATCAGGGTGGTGTATGATGGTAAAATTCAAACAAAAGAGCATTTCTTCAGGATCTCCAGAGATGGCTTCTGCAACACATCTGTATTGTCCCTAAAAGGAGGAATAAGAAATACAAGCAAATAAAATGTTAGATGCTTCTATTTTGTAAGACTTTTATAAGAACTTTGTCGTAGTAGAAGGAAGCCATTTAAATTAAATTGGTTATCATTATCTTGGTTTTCTAATGCGATGAAATTTTGTATGCCTTTGAATTCAGCGAGCATAAACCTATTTATTTCCCAATTATAAGAGGATGTTTTTTAATGATTTTTTGAAACAAGCCTGTGAGATTTTCAAACATTCAATATCCTTTAGAACAAAATAGGTAAAGAATATGCATTCTTGAAGTTTATTTTAAAATAGTGACCCAGGGCGCCTGGGTGGCTCAGTCGTTAAGCATCTGCCTTCGGCTCAGGTCATGATCCCGGGGTCCTGGGATCGAGCCCCGCATCGGGCTCCCTGCTCCACGGGAGGCCTGCTTCTCCCTCTCCCCCTCCCCCTGCTGGTGCTCCTGCTCTCGCTATGTCTCTCTCTGTCAAATAAATAAATAAAATCTTTTAAAAAAATAAAAATAAAAATAAAATAAATAAATAAATAAAATAGTGACCCAAAGTGAAACATGTACAAAATTTTACTGCCAGGTATCTAATGCAAATATCTAAAATGACATTATTACTATTCATGGAGGCAGTTACAGAGTCATACACAGCGGTCGTACAGTACTTTCACCCAAAGATCATTCACCATATTAATAATGAGCATTCATATTACTTTTAGCCATGTATATTAGAGGAAGAACATGAAGTGAAAAAGAGCTTTCTTTTGTGTTAGCTTTCCATATTTCCATATTCTACAGAAAGAAGAGATACAAAATACCCAAAACTAAATAAAAGGGAAAAACACAGTCTTAAAACACCTTAATACTGAATAGCTATTTTTGAGGTTGTGAATGGCTTGTTTCAAATTCTTAACATATTTGCTAGTTTGCAAAAGATTCTTAAGAAAGTACAAATGACTTGAGCAATACCTTTGAAAATCGTATTCCCCTGAAGGAGAAGGATACTGTTGTATTCACAGTCTCTACAACAAAATACAAAATACAAAAAGTTATACTGGTCATCATCAGGTGATTTTTGGTTTTTTTATGTAGTATGGAGCGCACCTTTTACACTGCTGCTAGTAGAGGTGGTCCCAAGAAAATCGGAGAAGTAATGAGTTTTGTATCCTGGCTATGATTCTCCAAGGGCATCCTCTGCCAACCCCAAGCATCTCCCACTATCGGCCCCTATTTCATCCCTCAGGGGATGCAAAATTTGAAGGCCTACTAGTCTCAATAGTGAACGAATGAACAAGCTAGTGCTCATAGGCTTCATCCCAAATTAGAAATGTGCATATTTAATACTGCTGCTCCTTCAGCAGAGTATAATAGATCTTCCTAAAAGTGGAGGAGAGAGTTGAGGGCAGCCAGGATACCAAATCTCCTTCCAATCCCACCAGTGAGAAGCCTAAGTAGTCACATTTGAAATGCATGGCCATGGGCCTGGGCCTGCAGAAGCTGTGGAAGACAGAAGTGCAGAAAAACCACACTCCACTGACCTAATCAGAAACACCAAAGGAGTGAACTTACAGGATAAGGATAGAAAAGCAGAAATGTTTTGAATCTCTAACAAAAGCAATCATGGCCAAAAATCTCTTTCAAAGCAATGGTTATTGTTCTCCTAACTAGCTAAAGACAATCCTTAATAGCAAATGAATGGATTATGTATATATATATATATATATATATATATATATATATATATATATACACTTTTGTTTTCATAAAAAAGCACCTATTTGCTTCTGGGTATCTCCTTATTAGGGGTGTTAATACACTGAGATCTTAGTTCTTGAGCTTAGTAAAGTGATCATGTCTTCATGATGTTATGATTTTTCATTCAAGGCCAATCCAATTCAAATTTAATAGTTCAACAAGTATTTATTGAAAGCTACTCTTACCAAGGACTGAGGAGACAAGGACTAGTACACACTGTTCCTTCCCTCAAAGAGTTAACA
Organism: Neomonachus schauinslandi; assembly: GCF_002201575.2. Taxonomy (NCBI): domain Eukaryota; kingdom Metazoa; phylum Chordata; class Mammalia; order Carnivora; family Phocidae; genus Neomonachus; species Neomonachus schauinslandi. The sequence goes on along the minus strand of NC_058406.1, from coordinate 129,637,476 downwards.
TCTATGGGGATATAGGCATGCAAAGAAACCATTCCAAATACAATGTCATAAAAAGATGTAGCAAGGATAAAAGCAGCATATAGCATTTTTGGTAAGAGTGATGGTTCTGAGTCTGAATCTCAGCTCCTCTACTTATTTGGAGTGTGGCCTTGGGCAAGTCACTTAGCTTCTCTGTGCTTTGGTAAAATGGCAATGGATAATAACACCGCTCTCATAGGAGTAACATGAAGGCTATAAGAGCTAAGATATGTATGTGCTCAGAACAATGCCTAGAATTTAGCACTCATTAAATGTTATTAATATTTGGGGGCACCTGGGTGGCTCAGTCAGTTAGGTGGCTGCCTTCAGCTCAGATCATGATCTCTGGGTCCTGGGATCGTCCCTGCTCAGCGGGGAGTCTGCTTCTCCCTCTGCCCCTACCCCGGGGCTTGTGCGCTCTCTCTCAAATAAATAAATATTTTTTAAATGTTACTAACATTAAAATGTTATTTATTAGAACATTAAATATTATTCCTTCTCCTTTCTAGACCTTCTTCCCATGGCGTCTTGTGAATAATAATGATGTCTTAATATTATCATTGATATTGTAGTTACTTTATTCACAAGATGCCATGGGAAGGGAATCTAGAAAAGAGAAGGAAGTGAGTTGAACTGTCATAGAGGATGAGAAGGAAGGAAATGAAGGACACTCCAGGCGGCAGGAAAAAGAGGAGCAAAGGCGAGAAAGTGAAAATCAGTATGACTAATGCATACACCTGCAAGGGGCTCAGCATTATTAAAGCAAAGGAGAAGCAGGAGTGCTAAGAAGGAAATCTGAAGAAGTAAACATAAATGTGCTCAGATTCCACATTTGAGAGAATGGAGGCAATGAAAGAACATCCAAGGGTGTGAAATGGTCAGATTGTGTTTAGAAAGATGGGTCACATGACCATATTGCGGATGGATTTAAGGGGGCACTAAGAGTCAGGGAGACCAGTTAGAGGCCAAGAAGCAGTGACAGCGGTGAAGAGAAGAGGAGGTAAATGCCCTCCACGCCCACAAACTCAGGTGCCCTCCCGCATAGACAGATACGGTCTATCTTATTAGCCTGCTGCTTTCCTTGAGAGTACTTCTCATAAACTGAATCTTATTTCATTTGAATGTTATTTTATGATCTCGTTTACTAGTCTATAAGTTCCATGAGGACAGGGGCTTTGCTTTGGTCACTTTTGAATCTCCACCTCCTAGTACCTGGTGCCCGAGTCCCTGGCTCAGCTACATAATGTACAAGGCCCAGGGCAAAATGGAAATGGGGACCCCTTGATCAAAAAGCAGGAGAGTCATCCTATTAAAGGTACAGAAATATAAAGCTTTCTTCCACAGTCTCTCTCTAGACTTGCCATGATATTTTTTATTTGCTATGTAATATCATTTGAAGTCAAACAAAATTTTAAATTGCCATTCATCTTTATATTGTGCAATGACAGATTTAAACACAAATATCAGAGCTTTTAACTCCAAGGCAGAATCACTGAAATGACACAACTTGTATTTGGTGGCTCATCCCCAGAAGGTACCTCAAGCTGAGAAAACTAACACAAGATTGACTCAGGAAATTTGAAAGAAGGAAGAGAAGGTACCCCCAGACATGGAATGATCCAAGGGGATGTTCTCTTGGCACAGAGTGAAAGGTGAGTATAGAAGCTCAAGGGCACCCAGGGAGTTGCTCCATGACTGGGGCACCTGCACAAAGCATGAGCCTGACAGCTGCCTGAGGTCCCCCTCTCCCATGCTGCCAGATGCCTCATGCCTCACGTCGGGGCAGAGAAGACAAATCAGGCTTCTTTCCTTCCCATAGGCCTGCTGTCCCATGAGTGACCCTCAAGGGTTTTGCAACCTCCATGTAATACCTCCATGAGCTACCTGTTAGTGGGGAGGCAGTCCTGCCCCCACCTAGTCACCCACTAAACAGTGCCGCCAGCCCAGGTGGTTGATCATGGCCGCACCCCACTTCAGACACTGCAGGGCACCTTTGCCTAATCCTGACCCTCCCTGCATCCAGGCTCCCACCAGGTAGCAGGGGTCACTGGCTGTAACTGGGAGAGGGGTACCAAGCAGGATGGGACAATGGGGCATGCACGCAACTCCCCTAGATGGGTCTTGGCTCCCTGCTGCCCACTCCTCTGCTGGCACCCTGGGCCCCGCTGCTCCCCCTGCTTGTGCTCTCCCTCTCTCTATCTCCGACGAATAAATAAAATCTTTAAAAAAAATATGCCTTTGAAATATCCATTTATTTTCAAATGCGGGCTTTTTTAAAAGATTTTATTTATTTGAGAGAGAGAGCAGGGGGGAGGGGCAGAGGGAGAGGGTCAAGGAGACTCCCTGCTGAGCATGGAGCCTGACACGGGGCTTGATCCCAGGATCCTGAGATCATGACCTGAGCCAAAGGCAGACACTTACCCAACTGAGCCACCCAGGTGCCCCTCAAATGTGTGTGTGTGTGTGTGTGTTTTTTAGATTTATTTATTTATTTGAGAGAGCGAGAATGAGAGAGAGAGAGAGAGTACATGAGAGGGGAGAGGGTCAGAGGGAGACGCAGGCTCCCCACTGAGCAAGGAGCCCGATGCGGGAGTCGATCCCGGGACTCCAGGATCATGACCTGAGCCAAAGGCAGTTGCCTAACCAACTGAGCCACCCAGGCACCCCCTCAAATGTGTTTTTAAAAGAAACAAAGATGTGTGTGTGTATGTGTGTGTGTGTGTGTAAGAAGTGGTAATATTATGGGTAATCTTTATTTTATTTTTGCTTGCCTACATTTTCTAAATATGATATCCTAAAAATATATGACTTTTGTAACAAATACAAAAAAGAAAATTATTTTAAAATTAGATATGTATGGTACTTACTAATTTGATTCCCAAATTTTCAAGGGTCTCTTGATAGCATCAGTGCTTCATAAATCAGAATGCCCTGAGCTCTGAGCCCACATACTCAGCTACCAGATGGACATGTTCATTTGAATGTTCCAAAATTACCTTGAGTTCAATATGCCCAAACCAGAACTCATTGCTTTCTCTTTAAAAATCTGCCCCTTCTTCTGCACCCATCATTTCAGATAATGGCATTTCTGCTAATCCCAGTCACTGGCCCTCTACCAGCCCTTGATTTTACCTAATCTTTGCCTGCCACATCAAATAAATCAGCATGTCCTGCCAATTCTGTCTCCAAATATGCCCTCTCTCTTCTCCTCCCCTCTGCTCCCAGGCTGCCATCTTTGTTCAGCCCTCATGGTCTCTCACACAGCCTCCTGGCTGGTCTTCCTTCCATCCCAGTTTCCTGCCTCAGCCAACCCCCGCCTCCTTCCATATGGACACCAGTTATCTGCAAAACTGAAAATCTCAGTGGGTCATCCCTACCCACTGATGACAAGATGCAGGTCAATATTTTGTGCATGACTTATGTGCTCGCCCTGCCCCCTTTCCTAGGCTCATCTCCAGCAATTCCCCACAGCACATTCTGCTCCAGCTACAAAAAAACTACTCTCCAAATAAACCATATTCTTTCATGACTACATGTGTTTGCCTATGCTGTTTCCTCTCCAAGGAATGCCCTTCCTCCTCCTCTCTGATGTTCTGAGATTCAAGACTTTAATAACATAATCTCTGAAACCTTATCTGAGTTCTGTCACAGCAAATTGATAACTATATAGTTAAAATTAGGAGCATATAATTCTATTGGCGTTTATGACATTTCATTATAATTTTTATTCCCAACTGTCTTTGCCAGAACAGAGGGACCTTCTGAGGAGGGAGACCCTATCATTCAACTTTGGATCACCAGAGCCTAAATCATGACTCGCTCAAATTAGGTTCAACAGATGTTTGTGGAAGGAAATGAGGGAGGGAGGGAAAAGCCAGCAGACTGCGTTGAGTCTGACACATCTTAGATCTCAAGAAGGTGAAACTTTAAAAATTCAGATAAAATGTAAACATAATCTCACAGAGATTAGGTGGGATTGTGAAACAGTTGTTTAAAAAAAAAAAAAAAAAAACAGTAATCTTCCAAGACGGTTTTGTATTTTTTTTTTTTCCAAAGAGAAATCATGGTACAGTGGAAGAGTGGGCCTTAAGAGTCATGAGACTACTCTGTTACTAGTTCGCCAAGGACACATTACTGGGTCACTCCAGGCATCAGTCTCCTCACTTGTAAAAATGACAGGATTGTAAAATAAGGAACCAAAGGACCCCTATTACCCACATGAGTATTTATTATTCGAGAACCATACTTCTTGAATTCTTATTCTGAGCACTGTACTAACCTTTTTTAATATGCATTTTCTAATTATATCCTTAAAATCATGTTCAATAGGTTTCACTGTCCCCATTTTACAGATGAGGAAAATGAGGCCAACAGAGGTTAAATAACCCACCCAAGGCCACATTGTTGGTAGGTGGAAAAGCTGGAACAGAGACTCAGGTCTTTCCAACTCTGAGCCCAGACTTAGAAGCAATGTCAGCTCCATTATTTGCATATGGTTTGGGGGTGGCAGGCAAGTCAGAGCCATGGAGAGATGGTTGGCTAGGAGACATATCTCGAAGCTTCACCTGCATAGCAAAAAAACTTATGTACTTAGAAACAGTTTTCTTAATGACTGCTAGAAAATGTATAATCAAATTGATATAAATGTCAAAGCAGTATAAGCCTGATATGAATTTTTATACTACTCTCATTCCATTAATTCCCAGCCCTTATTTTCCATTTTTTGTCCCATCTACATCTAATTTATGCTATGTTGCTAAATTTAATGTATGCATGTTAACTACCTAAAATCTTTTTTTTTTTTAAGAGAGAGAGAGCTGGGGAGGGTGTGGCACAGAGTGGGAGAGAGAGAGAGAAAGAATCCCAAGCAAATGTAATGATTTATATCATAGCTACATATTTCTCTAATTTATACTCTACTTTCAAAAAAGAATACAATTAAAATAAGAGAGCATTATCACATACAGAGAGCAATTTACTTTTACGCTTCACATCTAAATTCTAAAATTTCTAAAATTCTAAAACCTTTTTTTAAACAAGAGAGGCCACAGGTTAATGATAACTAATTGTATAGAAAAATATTCAACTGCAATAGTCATTTTTAAATGTTAATAAAACAACTGGGTTTTTTTTAACCTAATAGTTTTGTTGTTGTTGTTGTTGTTTTTTAAGATTTTATTTATTTATTTGACAGAGAGAGAGAGAGATCACAAGGAGGCAGACAGGCAGGCAAAGGGAGAGGGAGAAGCAGGCTCCCTGCAGGGCTCAATCCCAGGACCCTGGGATCATGACCTGAGCCGAAGGCAGACACTTAACCGACTGAGCCACCCAGGCAGCCCCCAATAGTTTTTTTTTAAACTTCTTTATTTTTTAGATGATAATGTCCACTGTTAACAAGACAGAGATTAAACTACTGTACATAACATTGCTGGTGATATAATGTATAAATTGATACATTCCTTTAGAAAAGCGATTTGGCCTATGTAAACAAAACCACAAATACAGTCAACCCACTTAAGCTCAGCTATTTCCCGGGGAGTTATATGTAACTCCTTGCAAACAAATTCAAATATAAAATATGAGAAAAATTATATACAGAAATATATTTATCACAATATTATTTAAAATAGTAAAAATTTCATAAGGAAACTAATGTCCAACAGGAGAATGGTTAAATAAACCAGAGCATACCCATTAAGGGAGATGTTTCATTATGTAATGTTTATACTTTGGTTTTTGCACCACATAGATCATCTAGTCAAAAAATTGAATACAATAATTTTTAAAAAGAAAATTACTGGGGCACCCTGCTGGCTCAGTTGGTAGAGCATGTGACTCTTGATCTTAGGGTTGTTAGTTCAAGCCCCATGTTGGGTGTAGAGATTACTTAAAAATAAAATCTTAAAAAAAAAAAGAAAACTATTATAGTGTAGTATACTTATAAGTACATAAGCAATGCACATACATTGAAAAATCAGAAGGAAATACTCCAAAATGTTTTTAGAAATATGATTCTGTGATATTTTTATTGTTTATACTTTCCAATTTTTGGTAATGTGACAGTATAATATTTATAAACATTTAAACTATTTAAAATACTAGTTTAAAAATTATTAAGGAAAAATTCGTGAGTTTGCAATAGGTAGCCTTTAAGGTCCTAAGCTCTGAAATTTTGTGATTCTGTGAATAACATCAGGGTGGAAAAAAGTGGAGGAAGACATTGAAGAAAACACTAGAAAAATCTAGTGAGTTTTTTTTTTTTAATAAATTTTTTTAATTCCTTTTTTTTCTTTCCCCTCTGATTCCACCAATCCTGTTCCCTTAACTGTGGTTCAGTGAGTTTCTATAAAAAATAATAAGTGTAATGCTTAGAAAAAGGGATCTATGACCAATGGTAAATGTACAATATTAATCTGAACAAGGTAAAAATTTTAATATACCTTCAAATACACTTAAATAAGTGACATAATTGTAAAATGTTGTTCAACCTGCTAAAAGTAAAAACTTTGGATAAAAAAAATTATTAGAAAAGGAACTGCACATTTTCAGTGCACTTAATATTCAGAACATTCTCATAAACTATTCTGTTCTATTCTGAAAATAATATGAACTGAATGCTTACCTCCCTTCAGAGCTCTGCAGAAAGAATAAAGATCATCAGATCCTCGGCAAATAACTTCTTTGCGCATTGGAAAATGCATGGAGTGAAAAGATAAATAGAGATTGAAATATAATTTTTTAATATCTCTTCCTTAAAAAGAAAAAAAAATCCCATTAGTCCTTCAAATAATAGATTCCTTTATAAATAATAATTAACATGTACTGTACCGTATACTTAAAACATGCCCAGCACCTTTCCTATATTATTTCATTTAATTATCACAACAACTTACCATGTGGGCATTGCTATCCCTCTGTAACAGATGAGAAAACTGAAGTTCTAAGAGGATAATTAGTAGAATGCAACCAAACAGGATATTGCACAGTAAGAATTATGTATGCTGAAAAGAGAGGAGCCTATGTTTTTGAGAAAACTATCAAACGGAAATGTAAAATTTCCAGTTCTAATTACAGTTCTGCTAGGAAGTTCAAGAAAAAAGAAATGGAAAGGAAAGGAAATGAGGATAATCAACTCATGCACACTTTTTTAGGAGATTTGATGAAAGAGTTCTTGGAGAATAGAACAACCTCTTGATTAAAAATTACATGAGTTAGGGGCACCTGGGTGGCTCAGTCGTTAAGCATCTGCCTTAGGCTCAGGTCAGGATCCCAGGGTCCTGGGATCGAGCCCCACATTGGGCTCCCTGCTCAGCGGGAAGCCTGCTTCTCCCTCTCCCACTCCCCCTGCTTGTGTTCCCTCTCTCGCTGTGTCTCTCTCTGTCAAATAAATAAATAAAATCTTTAAAAAAAAGAAAAAAATTTACATGAGTTATTATTTCCTCATGGTCTCCCTAGAACCATTTAACATGGAAAATTCCAGTAAACACTGCATTTTGCTCAACCCTTCTAATTCATTTGGTTGGTCCAACTGGAAAATATGTACAATATTTTTTATGATAAAAACAATTATTGTGGGGCTCGTGGCTGGCTCAGTGGGTAGAGCATGTGACTCTTGAAGGCAGGGTCATGAGTTCGAGCCCCATATTACTTCAAAAAAATTATTATAACCACTACCTCACTAAAAATATTTTCCTAATAAAGTCACCATGACTCATTGTAGCCATAATCAAAAGAAAAAATTTCCATCTTTTTTTTTTTTAAAGATTTTATTTATTTATTTATTTGACAGAGAGACACAGTGAGAGAGGGAACACAAGCAGGGGGAGTGGGAGAGGGAGAAGCAGGCTTCCTACTGAGCAGAAAGCCTAATGTGGGGCTCGATCCCAGGATCCTGGGACCATGACCTGAGCTGAAGGCAGACGCTTAACGACTGAGCCACGCAGACGTCCCCAAAATTTCCATCTTTAACCTGAACTTGGTATGCTTAACAGGAATGCCAGCTCCTTTCTCAAAACTCCTTCCTTTGGCATTAGTGCTACTGTTCTCTTCCGGTTTTTCTCCAACCTCTCTGACTCTTTCTCCTCATTGGCTTCTCTTACGGTTTTAGCCTCAGTTCTCAATTTCCACTTTGCACATACTCCCTGGCTTTAAGTACCACATAGGGTGATAATTCCCAAATCATTATCTTTAGTCTCAACCTTTCTCCTGGGCACCTGTCCCACATATGCATTCAATATCTCTACCCAAATGCTGCTCACTGTCTCAGCCAACAGATCCAAAATTGACTTCCTCATCTTCATCACCATATAGGCATTAGAATTCACAATCCCAGGAAATCTTACTAGCCTCCTTTTCGTCCCCATCACCACTCTCTTAATGCAGGCCCTCATTACTCTGAGCCTAACATACCACCAAACTTCTTAATTTGTCTCCACTTTTCTACTTTCAGGGTAAAGTGGAAAAGAACATCATAGGGTCTGTTTTAAACAGTGGTTCCATGGTCCACTCCATGAACTTCGGCCTGCACCACTCCCAAAGCAGGGGTATGTGTAGAAATTGAAGAGCTGTTTTCACAGGGAATTCCTTGAGACATGGGCATATGGCAGAACTGCTGTGGTACCAATGACAATTCAGGACAATGAAACTTCTAACACTTCTGCATGGAACACGGCATGATTCCAGACTTCAATGACTCCAAGAAAGAAAGTGCTGCTTTGACATCTCAACAGTTTACACCTTGAGAAGCTTCTTGCCCTTGGACAGCACTGTGGTCATTTTAGGCACAGGAACAATGGACAAAGTGAGATACCACTTGTATGGCTCAGTAGGCCAGAGATACCAATGTGGGTGTCAGAGTGAGAGACAAGAAATATGGTAGCTTCATGCAGTAACAAAGAAGACTGTTTTTGAGCTCAGCTAAGACAACTCCAAGAACTTTCAGATATAACTTTGGCTTAAAGTGCAGGTTTATTTATTTTTTTATTAATCAGTTAATAGTATACGAATAATTGACTAGCAAAGCTACAAAGTCTCAAAATAAATAATTTCCATCCCAACCTACTTTTGGTCAAAGCTCTTATAGCTCTTATTGAATTTAAGTAGCTATAGGCCCATAAAAATAAGGTTGATTTCTATGACTATGGCCCCACACTTATACAGACATTCTAATACATTCTAGGAAACTCAGGTCATAATTGTAAAGCATTACAAAAATATGACTAAGTAATTGATGAAACCAGGAGCTGATCTTTGAAAAGTTCAACAAAATTGATAAACCTTTAGTCAGACTCATCGAAAAAAAAAAAAAGAAGAGAGAGAGAGAAGGGACTCAAATAAATAAACTCAGAAATGAAAGAGGAGAAATAACAACCAACATGACAGAAATACAAATGATTATAAGAGAGCATTATGAAAAATTATATGCCAACAAATTGGACAACCTAGAGGGATGGATAAATTTCTAGAAACATATAACCTTCCAAAACTGAATCAGAGAGAAATAGAAATTTTGAACAGATGAATTATCAGCAATGAAAATAAATCAATATTCAAAAAACTCCCAATGAACAAAAGTCCGGGGACAGATGGTTTCACAGGTGAATACTAGCAAACATTTTTTAAAAACTTATTACCTATTCTTCTCAAACTATTCCAAAAAATAGCAGCCATTAAAAAAAAACGAAATCTTGCCATTTGCAATGACGTGGACGGAACTAGAGGGTATTATGCTAAGCGAAATAAGTCAATCAGAGAAAGACAATTATCATATGATCTCACTGATATGTGGAATTTAAGAAACAAAACAGAGGATCACAGGAGAAGAGAAGAAAAAATAAAACAAGAGGAAACCAGAGAGGGAGACAAACCATAAGAGACTCTTAATCACGGGAAAAAAACTGAGGGTTGCTGGAAGGGAGGGGGTTGGAGGGAAGGGGTAACTGGGTGATGGACATTAAGGGGGGCATGTGATGTAATGAGCACTGGGTATTATATAAGACTGATGAATCACAGACCTGTATCCCTGAAACAAATAATACATTATATCTTAATTAAAAAAAAAAACTATTCCAAAAAACAGAAGAGGAAGAAAAGCTTCCAGATTCATTCTATGAGGCCAAGCACTACTCTGCCACCAAAACCAGATAAAGACACTACAGAAAAAGAGATCTATGGGTCAGTATCTCTGATGAATGAAGATGTAAACATCCTTAACAAAATATTAACAAACCAAATCCAGCAACACATTAAAAAATCATTCACCATGATCAAGTAGGACTTATTCCAGGGATACAAGGATGGTTCAATACTCACAAATCAATCAACATGATACATCACATTAACAAGAGAAAGAATAAAAACTATATGATCATTTCAATAGATGCAGAAAAAGCATTTGACAAAGTACAACATCCATTCATGGTAAAAACTCTCAACAAAGTAAGTTTAGAGGGAACATACCTCAACATAATAAAGGCCATATATGAAAAACCCACAGCTAACATCATACTCCAGGGGGAAAAACTGACAGCTTTTCCTCTAAGATCAGGAACAAGACAAGGATGTTTACTCTGACCACTTTTATTCAACATAGTACTAGAAGTCCTAGCCACAGCAATCAGACAGCAAAAAGAAATAAAAAGCATCCAAATTGGTAAGGAAGAAGTAAAACTTTCACTATTTGCAGATGATATGATACTATATAAAGAAAACCCTAAAAACTCCACCAAAAAACTACTGGAATTGATAAATGAGTTCAGTAGAGTCACAGGATAAAAAATTAATCTACAGAAATCTATTGCATTTCTATACACTAATAATAAAGTAGCAAAAAGAAAAATTAAGAAAATAATCCCATTCACAACTGTACCAAAACGAATAAAATACCTAGGAATAAACTTTACTAAGGAGGTGAAAGACCTATACTCTGAAAACTATAAAACAGTGATGAAAGAAATTGAAGGTGACACAAACAAATGGAAAAATATTCCATGCTCATGGATTGGGAGAACAAATATTGCTAAAATATCTATACTATCCAAAGCAATCTACAGATTTAATGCAATCCCTATCAAAATACTAAAACCATTTTCACAGAAATAGAACAAATAATCCTAAAATTTGTATGGAACCACAAAAGACCCCAAATAGCCAAAGCAATCTTGAAAAAGAACAAAGCTGGACATATCATAATTGCAGATTTCAAGATGTACTACAAAGCTGCAGTAATCAAGACAGTATGGTACTGGCACAAAAATAGACACAGATCAATGGAACAAAACAGAGAGCCCAGAAATAAAGCCACAGTTGTATGGTCCATTAATCTATGACAAAGGAGGCAAGAATATACAATGGGAAAAAGACAGTCTCTTCAACAAATAATATTGAGAAAACTGGATAGCCACATGCAAAAGAATGAAACTGTAACACTTTCTTATACCACACACAAAAATAAACTCAAAGTGGATTAAAATACCTAAATGTAAGACCTGAAACTGTAAGATTCCTGGAAGAAAACAGGCAGTAATTTCTTTGACACCAGCCATAGAAACATTTTTCTAGATTTGTTTACTTTGACAAGGGAAACAAAAGCAAAATTAAACTATTGGGACTATACCAAAATAAAAAGCTTTTGCACAGCAAAGGAACCCATCAATAAAACAAAAAGACAACCTACTGAATAGGAGAAAATATTTACAAATGATGGATTCAATAAGGGATTAATATCCAAAATATATAAAGAACTTATACAACAACACCAAAAAAACACAACTAATCCGATTTTTAAAATATGACTAAATAATTATTTTGTTACTGAATTAATAAAATGTTATATAAACGTCGTATTTAGTGAATGATTAAGGTATTTGTGGTGGCCACAGTGGTGAGGTACTCAAACCTCCCTTTTAAAGAACTGCTGGGAGAAGGAAGGGTAGTTGGCAGACAGCCTTTAGCTGCTGCACCTTTAGATCTATCTCCAGAATCACCCAGAAGCCAAACTCCTATAATGCTCCTATTATGACGAAGGCTGCTCCTATAATAACCAAACTCCACAAGGACACTATAGCCAAACTACCCCTGCCTGTCATGAGACAGGCAATCTTTGCTCTAAGGCTCCCCACTGACCGGGCTCAGAGTATCTCAGGGATTCGTTTTGGCCTGATGACCATCTTACCAAATACTCTTTTCTTTCCTCTCTCATTTCAAAGGTATCAGACCTGCACATTAATCTGAATTCCCTCCTTGCCTACTCCAGCTTTCTCTTCACTTTTATTTTTCCCAGAACTTCCCCCAATAAATCTCTTGTATGTCTAATTCCTTTTTTAGTATCTGCTTTTCAGAGAACCCCAAGTACACTGTACTGTATTATTACTTAATAAAGTAATAATACAATACTACTTAGCCTAGAAGGATACATTCTGCTTCTTGTGTATAAGGGCAAGAGGTTCACTTGAAAATGAGGTCATTTGTTATGTAAATAATCACTCCTGCCAAACATGGGGGGTGGGGGAGGGCAGGTAAAGCACACCACATAAAGCAGAAAACAAAACCTGAGAAAAGAGGAAAAAATTGTAGAACTTTAGCCAAGCAAAAACTTAGATTATTTCTTTCACCTTTGGCCAAGAAAGTGGAGTGAACAGAGTTGATTATTCTTTCCTCTGGGCTACCACTAAGCCTAAATGCTATCATTTCACTTATCATACCATATTATCTACAGATTTCTCTCTCTCTCTCCTATTGCACTGATTTTTGAAGGTCAAGAGAACATCTTATTTATCAATGAATTCACAAGCCCTATCACTATACTTGAAATACACTATGCATTTCTAAGTATTTTTTAATGAATACAGAAAGTTTCAAAATAAGTTTAAACAATTAGATTCAGGAAAATTAAAACACAAGTTTATTGTCTGTATTTCTGGATTCTCAGCTGTCTTTTGTCTTGTAAACTGGAGAACTAAAATCAGGGGGAAATGTTTAAGTTTATTTATGTGAAAGCACTTTGTAAAGTATAAGCTCCAAATATAAGTTAGGATGTAAGTGATGTTGGTGATGATGAAAACAATAATGATAATGATGATGATTAGAACTGAATTTTCCTAGGACTTACAGGCAACAGAGCTGACTAGGAGGAGAGGAAGAACATTTTGTATGTTTTCACAGACACTCATCCATCCTGATGCTATCACCATTACCCAACTTCATTTTTACCAAACTGATGATTACAAGTAAAATGATAAAGAGGAAAAACAAGACACAGCATAAAACAAAACCAAAAAATTGCCTTCTTTCATCCCATCATCATCATAGTTTTCTCTAGAAAGGTCATCTTTATTTAAAAAAAAAGTTGTGGTTTGCTCATATACAGATCTTTGATTAGTGGAAACCCAGCTTTACTTATGAGCTGAATAGTTAATGGCTGACAAAGGATATACCTATTAGATTATTGGAAGTCTCGAGTTATTTCCATTTTTACCCCTATGTCATATGGAATCCCCTCCCCCATGAGTGTGAGCTAGCCTAGTGGCTTACTTCTAACAAATAGCATACAGCAAAGGTAATAGAGTGACACTTCCATGATTAGCCTACATAAGATTGTGACTTCTATCTTGTTAGCTTATCCCTCCTGCTGGCTTTGATGAAGCAAGAAGCTATGTTGAAAAGGCCCATATGGCAAGGAACTAACTGATTACTGTCCAACAGCCAGACAGGAACGGAATACTGTCAACAACCACATGAGCTTAGAAGTGGATTCTTCCCTAATTGAACATTAGAAGAGACTCCAGTCCTGGCTGACACCTTAACTGAAACCTTGTGGGAGATCCTGAAGCAGACAAACTAAGCCATGCCTAGACTACTGACACACAAAGACTGCAAGATAATAGATGTGTACTGTTTTAAGCCACTAAAATTGTGGTACTTTGTTACATAGAAATAGAAAACCAATACATGTACATTTGGAACACAATCATTTATCATTAATAATTCTTGAACCCTTTTCATTGAATTACAAAAACAAAACATTGAACTTACTTGGAATGTAGGAAATATACAAATATCCCTTGCTTCCCTTCAATGTTATACAGGGATTAAGATCTATTGAAATAGGAACTTTCATGTCATCTAAATGGAAGAATAAAGATAATGTCAATAAATTATTATTAATCATTTTTAGTAAGTAGAGTATTCTAAATATCATTCCCCAAAAGATGCCATTAAAATCATGTAATGAGGGGGCGCCTGGGTGGCTCAGTTGGTTAAGCGACTGCCTTCGGCTCAGGTCATGATCCTGGAGTCCCGGGATCGAGTCCCACATCGGGCTGCCTGCTCAGCGGGGAGTCTGCTTCTCCCTCTCCTTCTCCCCCCTCTTGTGCTCTCTCTCTCTCTCTCACTCTCTCTTTCAAATGAATAAATAAAATCTTTAAAAAATAATAAAATAAAATAAAATAAAATCTTGTAATGAGAAAACTTGGGGGTGGTTAAAAACATCTCCCTCCCTGGAGGAGTGACGTAAATAAAATGGCAGAGTAAGAAGTCCAAGACCCACCCCTTCCCCTCACAAACATACCAATTCTGCAACAACTCATGGACAAATTCCCTTTGCGAGAAATCAGAAACTAATTGAAAGTTTCCTGTATCCCAGGAGAATGTGAAATCAGACTCACCAAAGTCAGTAGAGGATGTCCTTTTACTAGAAACCCTGCATCTGGCACAGCACAATCAGGAAAAGATCCCCTAGACCCCAGCTTCACTCAAGAAGCAAGAGGTCAGTTCATGTATCCAGAGCCCCAAGTTTTCCAAGGGGAATACCCAAAGGAATGACAAATTAGAAAGTCTGAACCGACCTATAACTAATAAAGAGATTGAATAAGTAATAAAAAAATTCCCAACAAAGAAAAGCCTAGGACCAGATGGCCTCACAGGTAAATTCTACCACCAAACATTTAAATAAGAATTAATACCAATCCTCAAACTCTTTCAAAAATTTGAAAGGGACCATTTCCAAACTTATTTTATGAGCCCAGCATTACCCTGATACTAAAACCAGACAAAGATGCCACAAGAAAAGAAAACTACAGGCCAATATCTCCAATGAATGTAGATGCAAAATTCTGTAGAATGAAGGATAAAAAGCACATGGTTATCTCAATAGATACAGAAAATGCATTTGACAAAATTTAACACCCTTTTTGTGATAAAAACTCTCAACAAACTAGAATTAGAGGAAATGGCCTCAACATAATAAAAACCATATATGAAAAGTCCATAGCTAACATTACACTCAATGGTAAAAAACTGAAAGTTTTTCCTCTAAGATTAGAAAGAAAGCAAGGATACCCATCCTTACATAGCACCAGAAGACCTAGTCAGATCAATTAGGCAAGAAAAATAAATAAAAAGCATCCAAATTGGAAAGGAAGAAGTAAAATTTTCCTCGCATGCAGACATGATTTCTTTTTTTTTAAAGATTTTATTTTTGGGGCACCTGGGTGGTTCAGTGGGTTAAGCCACCAGGGTCCTGGGATCGAGCCCCGAGCAAGGGTCCCTGGCTCCGTGGGGAGGTTGCTTATCCCTCTCCCTCTGCCTGCCGCTCCCCCTGCTTGTGCACATGCACTCTGTCAAATAAAATCTTTAAACAAACAAATAAATAAATAAATAAAGTGGCCTATACATGCAGTGGAATACTATTCAGGCTTTAGAAAAAGAAGGAAATTTTGCAATATGCTACAACATCGATGGATGCTAAAGGAAATAAGCTGGTTATATAAGGACAAATACTGCATGATTCCACTTACATGAGGTATCTAAAATAGTCAAATTCATAGAGTGGTTGCTAGGGGCTGAGGGGGAGGAGGAGATGGGGAAATCCTAACCAACAGGCATAAAGTTTCTTTTTTTTTTTTAAAGATTTTATTTATTTGTCAGAGAGAGAAAGAGGCAGGCAGAGGGAGAAGCAGGCTCCTTGCTGAGCAAGGAGCCAGATGTGGGACTTGATCCCATGACCCTAGGATCATGACCTGAGCCAAAGGCAGACCCTTAATCGACTGAGCCACCCAGGCATCCCAGGCATAAAGTTTCAACCAAGCAAGATGAATAAGTTCTAGAGCTCTGCTGTATGACACTGTGCCTATAGTCAACAATATTGTGTTGTACACTTAAATACTGAAGAGGGTAGATCTCATGTAAAATGTTCCTACCACAGTAAAATGAATTTTAAAATATTGTATAAATACAGAAAAGAAACCTCCCCATAACATAAATAGTGTTTCAATGCCCTAATATTGTTAAGGTGGAAGTTGAAGGTACTGAATTACTTTAAACTGTGTGGAGGAAAAAAACTCCCCAAAAAATATTTTCATAAAATTACTTGTTCTAACTTGGAACTTTTTAACCTTTTCCCATCAACATTGCTCTCCTTTTATCCACTGTCTTCACATTGCGTATGTTCAACTGGTTCAAAATAGAAAATATACGTCAAGTACTTAAAGATCTGGTAAATGTTAAGTGAGTGAATAAATGAATTAATAAATTAATGAACAGTCTTCCTGAAGAGGGAGTTTCAAGAACGGTGTAGAAGAAGAGTTCATAAAAGCACTGAGGAGGAGGGGGGAGGGAAGATACCAGGTTTGTGTGGATTTGCCCCTGAATGCAACCCTTAAAATTAATGTTAGGGGTGCCTGGGTGGCTCAGTCGGTTAAGTATCAGACTCTAATGGTTTGGGTTCAGGTCATGATCTCAGGGCCATAGGATCCAGCCCACAAGGGGCTCTGTGCTCAGCACAGAATCTGCTTGAGAGTTTCTCTCTCCCTCTCCCTCTGCCTCTACCCCTGCTCACACTCAAATAAATAAATAAATAAATAAATAAATAAATAAATAAATAAATAATCTTTTAAAAAATTAATGTTAACATCTCTCACTCAATTAATTGAGTTTACCTGCAACAAAATTCTCATAGAATTAATTATATTAACAGTCATTTCACCTACTCATGGATGCTCACAAATATTTGACCAAAAGATGTTCATCCCTAAATGGTTTATGACCAAAGAAAAAATGCCCAATTTGCAACATGGATGGCCTCTGAGGGCATTATACTAAGTCAGAGAAAACCAAATATCATATGATCTCTCTGATATGCGGAATCTACAAAGCAAAACAAAACACTAAATTTATAGATACAGAGAAAAGATTGGTGGTTGCCAGAGGTGAGCGATGGGTTTGGACAAAAATGGGTGAAGGTGGTCCAAAGGTATAAACTTCCAGTTATAAAATAAATAAGTCCTGGGATGTATACAGCATGGTGACTATAGTTAATAAAACTGTATTGTACATTTGAAAGTTGCTAATAGAGTGCTCGTTTCGGCAGCACATATACTAAAATTGGAACGATACAGAGAAGATTAGCATGGCCCCTGCGCAAAGATGACACGGAAATTCGTGAAGCGTTCCATATTTAAAAAAAAAAAAAAAGAGGGGCGCCTGGGTGGCTCAGTTGGTTAAGCGACTGCTTTCGGCTCAGGTCATGATCCTGGAGTCCCTGGATCGAGTCCCGCATCGGGCTCCCTGCTCGGCAGGGAGCCTGCTTCTCCCTCTGACCCTCCCCCCTCTCATGTGCTCTCTCTCTCTCATTCTCTCTGTCTCAAATAAATAAATAAAATCTTTAAAAAAAAAAAAGAAAGTTGCTAATAGAATATATCTTCAAAGTTCTCATCATAAAAGAAAATTTATAACTGTGTGGTGATGGATGTTAACCACACTTATTGTGATCATTTTGCAATATATACATATATCTAATATAATCTTATATGTCAATTATATCTCAATTAAAAATGTACAGAAGTGGTTGAATAAGTAAATTTGTATACCTATATATTAAATTAATATGCAGTCATTAAAATGGATTTTTAGAATATTTAATGACATAGATGTTTATCGTATAGTATCAAGTTTTAAAAACATGTTTACCCAATAGTACATATAGTATGATTCTGGTGTTTTGTGGTTTTTAATATATACCTTTATATATCTAAAAGAATATTCACCAAAATTAGAATATTGATAGTGGTCAACTGAATTGTGATAGGCTTAGGTTACCTTATGTCTTCATTTTCACCTATATTTTCAAAGATTTGCATAATTAATACCCATTATTACCTTTCTTAGGAAGAAAAAGGTTGTTAGGGTATTGAAATGTGGGCACTTTCATATGCATTACCAAGCATAGTGTAATGTGTATCTTCTTTCCCAGCCATAGCCTTGTAGAAAATCCTCAGAGCAAGCAGACCAAAGACCCTGGAGCAGAAGCTGAGAACAAGTTAAAAGCAGTGAATCACCAGAGTCGTGTTACTAAGGGCAATTCTCTATTTCCAATTAAGGTTCCCACATGTCTGAAATTGTCTGATTATGAGGACAACGTCAACAACTCAATTCAACCAGACAAATGTTTATAGAGAGCCCCTGTGGGTACTCAGTGTTGGGCCAGGCATCACAGCAGGGTGGGCAGGGGCCAGGGGTGTTAGAGAGTGGAGAACAGAGATATGAGGCTTAGTCTTCACATCAGGAAGTCTATGATTTTTCTGGGAGGACAAGACCAATATACAAAAAATAATTAGATGTAAGAATCAAAAGATCATATAGCACTGTACGGAATGTGATTTTATTATTTACAAGGAACTACTGGAGGATAGCTTCATTACTTTAAAGTCACCATGTATATGATAAAATCCTCTATTTGGTTTGTTACAGAAAGTGGTGACCAGTTTTAACAAATGCCCAGCACAAGAGGCTCCAATTTCCACTGCAACCATGAAGGTCAGCATTGCTAATCCATCATAGCACTTTTTCCCACTGAGCTCAGCCTCAGAATCTTTCTTAGCCCAACATTCCAGGCAACTGCAGTTGGCACTGGAAATGAAACCAGTGCCCCTCTGAGTGTTGGCATTAAGTATTCTCGGAGGTCTAGGGAGGAAATGTTAGCTGGAGTTGAACCTTCATAGCACATCATTTTACCTCTTTTTTTTTTTTAAAGATTTTATTTATTTGCGAGAGAGAATGAGAGACAGAGCACAAGAGGGAGGAGGGTCAGAGGGAGAAGCAGACCCCCCGCTGAGCAGGGAGCCGGGCGCGGGACTCGATCCCGGGACTCCGGGATCATGACCTGAGCCGAAGGCAGTCGCTTAACCGACTGAGCCACCCAGGCGCCCTATCATTTTACCTCCTTAACGGAATTTCTGATACCTAAATATGCGGTCCCTTTGGACAGGAATGCCCTTGTCATCATCAGTCTAGAAATTCCTTCTTCTCCCTCAAAATGTATTCAAATATCATCAACATTGTTAAGCCTTCCTTGACTCCTCCACACCTCCCCACTCCCACAGTCACAGACACACCATCATTCATAGCACTGGACCATCCTTCAGTGCTCATTTGTAAATCTTTATTGCACTTATTCATTTACATATCTGTCTTCTTTTTTTAAGATTTTATTTATTTATTTGACAGAGAGAGACATAGCGAGAGAGGGAACACAAGCAGGGAGAGTGGGAGAGGGAGAAGCAGGCTTCCTGCCAAGCGGGGAGCCCGATGCGGGGCTCAATCCCAGGACCTGGGGATCATGACCCGAGCCGAAGGCGGGCACCTAATGACTGAGCCACCCAGGCGCCCCTACGTATCCATCTTCTTCATAAAGATAGCACAAACCTTCAGGGCAGAAAGAATATCTCTGTTTTTCATATCTCTGGCACATAGCACAGTGCTAGACACATGGCAGATAACAAATGTGTGCTTATTCACTTTTGCTTGGCATCTATTATGTAACGAACATCTCTCTAGGCACTAAGAAGAACAATGAAGAAGTCATGGGCCCTGCTCGTGAGAAATGTACATGCTACTAAGAAAATCAAACAGGGTCATGGGACACAGTGAGTGTGTGGTGGAGATGGAGGGGTGGGGGGCCGGGGTGGTGGAGATACTTCAACTACATTACTCAGGGAGTGACAGGAAGGAACCAGGCCTGTGGAAACTGGACATAGAGAGTTTTAATCAGAAGGATTCCTAGTAAGTGCAGACTCAGAGGTGAGATGACTTTGATATGTTCAAGCAACAACAACAAAAACATGCACATACAGACACACACAAACATGCACACACAAAGACCATTATATGAGGTAACTAAAATAAGCAAATTCACAGAGACAGAAAGTAGAGTGGAAGTTACCAGGAACCAGAGGGAGGGAGAAATGGGGAATTAGTGTTTAATGGGTACAGAGTTTCTGTTCGGGATTATGAAAATTCTGGAAAGGGATAGTGGTAATGATCACACAACACTGTGAATGTCCTCAATGCTGTTAAACTATACACTTAAAGATGGTTAAAAGGGAAACTTTGATGTGTGTTATGTTGGTAATATAAACAATGATAATAATGAAGGCCAGTGTGGATGGCAAATAATGAGAGAGGGTGGGTGGGAATCACCAGAATCAGACAAGTAGGCAGGGGCCATCTGGAGGGGTCTTGGACGTCTTAGTATAAAATTGGGACTTCACTCTAATTGTAATGAAAAGCCACTGGAAAGCTTTAAGCAAGGAGAGTGACATTGTCTGACTTATTTGCATTTTCAAAAGACCTCCCTGGTCTCTGGGCCAAGAACAGGTTGTATGGGGACAAGAATCGAAGTGGAGAGAGGACAATCTGAGAGGCTCCTGCAGAAGCCAGAGGAGAGATGGGGGGTATAAGTGGTGAGCAGAGGACAGTGAGAAGTAGTTGGCTTAAGAACATATTCTGGAGAGGGGCGCCTGGGTGGCTCAGATGGTTAAGCATCTGCCTTCGGCTCAGGTCATGATCCCAGGGTCCTGGGATCGAGCCCCGCATCGGGCTCCCTGCTTGGCGGGGAGCCTGCTTCTCCCTCTGCCTCTGCCTCTCTCTCTCTGACCCTCATGAATAAATAAATAAAACATTTAAAAAAAAAAAAAGAACATATTCTGGAGATAGTTAAAATGGGAATCACCAACACACTGAATGTGGGGGATAAGGAAAAGAAATAATTAAAGGATGCCCCTGGTTGGGCAGGGGGCAGGGGTGTTAGAGAGTGGAGAACAGAGATATGAGGCTTAGTCTTCACATGAGGAAGTCTATGATTTTTCTGGGAAGACAAGACCAACATACAAAAAATAATTAGATGTAAGAATCAAAAGATCATATGATGCAATGGGAAAGACAGGAAGAAGTGGGCTCAGCTTGGCATAGGTCAAGAATTCTAGCTCCAAATGGCTACTGGGCTTCCCAGTGGCCATGCTGAGCACATAGAATAAATGAATGAATCCTCATGTTACAGTTACTCCCCCTACTACACATGAGACAAAAGCCAGAAGCTCCTTGAGGTTCCGGCTATATCTCACATACCCTTTGCATTCTAAGTGTTCCTTAGCATAATAACTAAACTCAATGCCTATAAAATAAAGCTTGTTAAACTGAATAAAATTCAGCTGACTTGACTTGACATGCTCTGTAGGACTTTGATGGACCACAAAAGGTTGGCATGAAACAGGATATTTTAAGTTAGTGAACAGAAGAAGCACAACTGAAGGCCAGTGAAGAGGCTGGCCCGCTCAGAGGGAGGAACACCAAGACACGGGGATATACCTGCTTAGCTAGGAGAGCCATGCTGCAAGCTCACACCCAATCTGTCAACTAGTCCTGTCAGCTCCATCTTCAGATTCCTTCCAGAATTTGACCGCTTCTCATTACCTCCACCACAGCTCCTTTGGTCCAAGTCACCATTATCTCTCTCACCTGGAGTATTGTGCAACAGCCTCAGCCTCACAACACAGCTCCTGCTCCCACCTGTGCCCCGTTACGGATTATCGTCAACACAAGAGCCAGACCAAGCTTTGCTCGCAGTGGAAGATAAGCCATCCCCTGACCTACAAGGCCCCCCTTCCCCCATTTCTTTCTATGACCTCATCTTCTACTGCTTTCCCCTCCCTCACTCCATTGCAGCCACACTGGACTCCTTACTATCCTTCCAACACACCAGACATGTCCCACATCAGGGCCTTTGTGTTTGCTCTTTGCTCTACCTCTTCCCTTAGATATCTTGCATGGCCCACTCCCTCAACTATTCCAGGTCTTTACTAAATGTCATCTTCCCAGGGATGTTTTCCTTGGTCATCCGACTTTATAATGCAATCCCCTTCCCCATCTCTGCTCTCTGTCCACTCCCCTGCTCTACTTTTTTCTCACAGAAATTACCACCATCGGGGCGCCTGGGTGGCTCAGTCGTTAAGCGTCTGCCTTCGGCTCAGGTCATGATCCCGGGGTCCTGGGATCGAGCCCCACATCGGGCTCCCTGCTCAGCGGGGAGCCTGCTCCTCCCTCTCCCACTCCCCCTGCTTGTGTTCCCTCTCTCGCTGTCTCTCTCTCTCTCTGTCAAATAAATAAATAAAATCTTGAAAAAAACAAAACAACAAAAAAAGTAAAACAAGGGCGCCTGGGTGGCTCAGTTGTTAAGCGTCTGCCTTCAGCTCAGGTCATGATCCCAGGGTCCTGGGATTGAGTCCCATGTCGGGCTCCCTGCTCGGCGGGAAGCCTGCTTCTCCCTCTCCCGCTCCCCCTGCTTGTGTCCCCTCTCTCGCTGTGTCTCTCTCTGTCAAATAAACAAAATCTTTAAAAAAAAAGAAATTATCACCATCTGACATGCTGAATATTTTACTGATAACAGCTCCACGAGGAGGCGCCTAGGTGGCTCAGTCAGTTAAGTGTCAGAGTCTTGATTAGGCCCCGGTGGTGATCTTTGGTGGTCACGGGATCAAGCCCCCTGTCCTGCTCCACGTTCAGGGCAGGATCTGCTTGTTCCTCTCCCTCTACTCCTCCCCCACCCATTCTCTCTCTCTCTCTCTCTCAAATAAATAAGTCTTTAAAAAAAAAACTTCACAAGGGCAGGGACTTTTTTCTTTGTTGTTCGCTGCTATATAATATCCTCAGTGCTTAGAATAGACATGCTAGATGCTCAGTAAATATTGGTTTAATTAAATGATCCATTAATTCTTGGGTTTCTGGACTACCTATAGCAACGAAAAAAAAAAAAGGCTAGAACCGAATCTGAGTCTGATGATTCTAATTTACAAGAGGGCATGTGCCCAGGGTCTTATGGACTGACACGCACACCCACATTTTCTGCCTTTTCCAAAGTGGAGGAACACACAGCTACTTCATGCCATTTCTGTAGATTATAAACTGAATTGTGTGTCCCCTCCCACCCCCACCAAATTCATATGTTGAAATTCTAACCTCCCAGTACCTGACAATGTGACTATATTTGGAGATTTGGTCTTTAAACAAGAGATTAAGTTAAAAAGAACCTGTTAGGGTGAGGTCCTACTCCAATATGATTGATGTCCCTACAAGAAAAGGAGATTTAGACACACAGGGAGTGCCAGGCATGAGTGCACGCAGAGAAAAGACCATATAAAGACATGGCAAGAAGGTGGCCATCTGCAAGCAAGAAGGAAACAAATCTGCTGACCCTTGATCTTGGACTTCCAGCTCCCAGAACTGTGAGAAATAAATTTCTGTCAAGTCACCCCATCTTTGGTGTTTTGTTATGGCAGTCCTAGCAAACCGATACACTGTAGATACCCCATAGGTTCACCAAATGCAATTCATCCTCACAGAAAAACCAAATCAGGTGTTGTTGTTGTACCACCAGCTTCACAGGAATACCTACAGGAATCAGTGCTTCCGACCCATGCACTTTGAGCTCAGCCAGGATAGATTCTCTAAGGCAGGGAAGATAAGGACATGGCAGTGGCCAGGGCCCCAAGCAGGGTTGTGCTGTAGCTGTGTACTCTGCTTGCTCCCCTCAGTCCCTACAGCAGTGGGGCAGCAGGAAAGGACCACAGGATTTCTCAGCATTAGACAGAAAGGCGTAAGATCCTCCCTCAAAAATAAAGGCCATGTGAAACACGGCGCAGAGAAGGTGACATATTGCGGCACCTGGCTGGCTCAGTCAGTAGAGCATGTGACTCTCTCTTTTTTTAAAAAAAGCTTTATTTATTTGAGAGAAAGAGAGAACGTGTGTGTGGGAAAGGCAGGGGGAGAGAATCTTCAAGCAGACTCCCTGCTGAGCACAGAACCCAGATGTGGGGCTCGACCCCACCACCCATGAGATCATGACCTGAGCTGAAATCAAGAGTCAGACACTCAACTGACTGAGCCACCCAGGTGCCCCGCATGTGACTCTTGATCTTGAGATTGTAAATTCAAGCCCCATGTTGGATGTAAAGATTACTTAAAAATAAAATTTTTTTTTTTAAATAGAAGGTGACATAATCAATGTATGGTACATATAAGCCAAAAGAAAGGAGACACTTGGTGGCAGAGTGGGCTAGGGAAGCTTCCTGGAGGGGGAGAGGTATACTGACCTTACAGGATGGAAAAATTTCAGAGATAAGTTGCAAGGGAATTCAGTTACAATCCACATATAGGAAAAAAGCCATGAGTATAAGATTGGTCACATGGCTAAATCTTGTTCTCATACCTGGCAATTATGTTAATTCCCTGGAAGTAACTTTATATTAGCATTTGCCAGAGTGTGTTTTTCAAAAAGTCAACACACACTCAAAAAATAAAATAAAATAAAATTGAAAATCTGGGGATTAAATAGGTTTCTTTCTTACAGAACTTCTGAGAACTCAAAGTACATTTGTAAATCTCCCCCAAGGATTAGACCATCAGTCCTTTTTCCCAATAGAATTTTAAGGAGCTAGCATTTTCGGAAGCATCAAACCCTTCCTGATACCACTACTGGGTAGAAAAGACCAGTCAACCCATGATGAGCAAACCAGTGGCAAATACCAAACCAAAACTGCAGTCTAGCCCTGATGCTGTGCTTTCAGACTGCAGACATCTGTAGAGAAATAGGGAGGAAAAACAAAAAACAGTGATATAGCTGGTTAATAGCATAAGGGTATGGCTGATTTTTTAAGTCATCAATAGTGTTGTTTCTGTGTGGCTACATGCTAAAAACTTAACCTACAACAATCCTTATAAAATAGCTTTAAAATCACTTTCAGGGGCACCTGGGTGGCTCAGTCAGTTTAAGCGTCCGACTCTTGAGTGTCATGAGATCAAGGCCTGCCTCAGCTCCACACTGGACATGGAGCCTACTTGAGATTCTCTCTCACTCTCTCCCCCTGCCCCCCCCCCCCCCCCCCCACTCTTTTTTTAAAAAAAAAAAAAAAGCTTATAAAATCACTTTCATTTTACAGACAAAAAGGCTGGGACACAGAGAGGCTAGTACTTTTTGCTCGAGGTCACACAGCTAGTAACTGACAGAACCAGGCTAACATCCAATTAGGGAGGTGATTCCCAGACTCCCCAAAACTCACTGCCTCAAACACTTATAAAGCACCTGTTTTTTGCCCACTGCCGTGCTGAAGGAAAAAAAAAAATCACATACCAGAGCAATAATCAATTCCAAAAGGCAGCTAGGACTATTCTACCTTCTCAAGAAGAACCAGTAAGTCTTGGGGCTAAGGCAAAAGCTCAGAAGCAAAGAGTTCTGCCAAAACTGGAAAGAATCTGAAACTGGGCTCGGGGAGGACAGAGCTGACCACAGGGAACAACAAAAGCCCTTGGAGGTCAAGTACAACACAGGTGTGTTGTACTTGTGACTTGTGAGGTCTGTGAAGGATCCAGAAAATCCACACAGGACAGCAACCAGCCATCACCTTTCCACCAGTAGCAGCAGTGGGAACACACTGTCATTTCCTGTGTCCCGTCCACAGCAGCTCGAAGTTCTTATGAAAACTTAACCCTGAACCACTTGTTGCTGTTTTACTTACCACAATAGGTATACCAAACACTGGAATCAGAGGAATTGCAGATCCAATGTTGCTCCCCAGGTTCAGTGAATATGGAAGAAAACAGAGTGGAAAAAAGCATAAATGGGAACATGATTCAGTATCACCAAAACTTTAAAAATACAAGGAGAATCGGCAACTAATCATCAGACTCTTCCCTTTCAGTAAGCAGAAAAGATTTAACTTAGTCATTGGTCACATGATTTCTGAGTTCCTGAGTTTCCTCTTTTGAGTGTGTTTAGTATTCGAGCACTTCCGGCAAGGGGAGAGAGCAAAATGATTTAGAATATACTCTTCTAGAACACGTAATGCAAATAAGAACAGAGAACTTTAAAAACAAAACAAGGTACTTCCTGGTCAATAGTAACAAAACCAGTCTGTAGGTCTCCTTTAGAATCCCAACAGACTGCCACTCCTTTTCCATCTGCATTGCTATTCTTTTTTTTTTTTTTACAATTTTTTTTTATACAATTTTTTTAAAGAATTTTTTTTAAACATTTTTTTATTTATTTGACAGAGCGAGCGAGCGAGCGAGAGAGGGAACACAAGCAGGGGGAGTGGGAGAGGGAGAAGCAGGCTTCCCGCTGAGCAGGGAGCCCAACACGGGGCTTGATCCCAGGACCCTGGGACCATGACCTGAGGGGAAGGCCGACGCCCAACGACTGAGCCACCCAGGTGCCCCTATACAACAATTTTTTATACAACAATTTCTCATGGCCCAGGGAGCTGGACCTATAGGTCTGAACTGAATAGTCTGATGCAAATTATTTCTGCTCTGCAACAGGTGCAGCCACAGGGCAGAGCCAGACTAGATGAGACTGCAGACATGGGATATTAGCTATACTTTTGCATTGTTGGCGGGGATCACACCAAGCTTGAGAATGCACTTACTTAAGCAAAGTACAGCTCCAGGGAATATTTTGAGCCCTGATAATGAAATGGTCATTATTTTGCATGTGGCATGTATTTCAAACTTCTCACTCTGTTCTAGAAAAATAGCTCATCTTTTAGATACTTTGCTACTTGAAATCCTTTGTAGGACATAGTTTGGGATTAGTAGCCAGAAATAAAAATAGCATGGAGTCAGGGCCTAAAAATCTACAAGTTTAGAGGAAAATAATCATATGTTGGTAAAAGATTCCACTAAAGAACTATGCTACTTTCCCATTTTTAGAAAGGCAAAAATCTGTGGGAGGATGTGGAAATGGAAGTTGTTAATGGGTACTGAGTTTCAGGATTGGAAGATGAGAAGTTCTAGAGATCTGTTGCACAGCAATGTAAATATAGCTAACACTACTGAACTTGTGCTTAAAATTGGTTAAGATGGTAAATTTTATATTATATATTTTTTACCACATTTAAAAAATGAAAAAAAACAAAAAGAAGAAGAAAAACCTATGAATGCCCCTAGTGGTCTCAAAAATACCATTTCCCACTAAAAGGAACAAAGACTCTGGAGAAATTGCTGATTCCAGGTCTGGGGCAGAAAATGTCTAAGATGGAGCCTGGAACATCTTAGCATATTAGATAACCAATATGAAGACAGTTTCCAGTGACCAAAGGTGGGTTTCTTATTGCTGCTGTCATGACTAACCACTAACTTAGTGGCTTAAAACAATACAAATGTGTTCTCTTACAGTTCTGGGGGTCAGAAGTCTGCAATCAGTTTCGCTGGGCCAAAGTCAAGGTGTCAGCAGAGCTGGTTCCTTCTGGAGACTCTGGGGGAAGAACCTGTTTCCTTACTTTTTCATCTTAGAGAGCTGCAACCCATGTATTCCTACACCTTCAAAGTTCAGCACTCCCATCTCTGCTTCCATCATCACATCACCTCTTCTGACCTCCTGCCTCCTTCTTATAAGAACCCTGTGATTACACTAGAACCATTTGGATAATCCAGGATAATCTCCCCAAGATCTATCTATAAAATCCTTTTTGCCATATAATTTAACATTCACAGTTTCCAGACATGAATTTCTTGAGGGACCATTATTCAACCTACTTGTAGACTATACAAACATTAAGATGGTGACTACAATGAACTGAAATACACCAAATATCTTTAAAACTATGAGCTCATAATTTTTTTAAAGATTTTATTTATTTGTGGGCGCCTGGGTGGCTCAGTCATTAAGCGTCTGCCTTCGGCTCAGGTCATGATCCCAGGGTCCTGGGATCAAGCCCCGCATCGGGCTCCCCGCTCGGCGGGAAGCCTGCTTCTCCCTCTGCCACTCCCCCTGCTTGTGTTCCCTCTCTCGCTGTGTCTCTCTCTTCAAATAAATAAATAAAATCTTAAAAAAAAAAAGATTTTATTTATTTGAGAGAGAGGGAGAGAGCAAGCACAAGTGGGGGGGGAAGGGGGGACAGAGGAAGAGAAGAGAGAGAATCTCCAGCAGACTCTGCACTGAGTGCAGAGCCCAACGCAGGGCTCAATCTCACAACGCTGAAATCAGAATCTGAGCTGAAAACCAAGTCAGATACTCAACCAACTGAGCCACCCAGGCGCCCTGAGCTCATAATATTTTAAAAGTCTAATTAATCATTAGATGATGCTAGGAAGTCAACTCTTTTGAAAACTAATAAAGGGAAAGAATCAAGCATTTATCCTGACTTTTCTATAGAAACTGAACTACTGGTAACCAGATAGTAGATGGGACAATTTTCCCTTGCCTCCTTATACTCTTTTATCTACTTTTAGAAGTATTCAGCTAATATATGAAAAAAGGAAAAATAGAACATAACCATTTTGCAACACCTAATGAATTACTGAGCTTAAGCACCGAGCCATCAGTGGTTGCTAACTTCACAGAGAGAAAGACTTTGTGAACTTCTTGATGGTTGAACCCTGTGGTAGCCAGCCTCCAAGATGGCTCCCAATGATCCTTACTTCCTAGTATTCAAATCCTTGTGTAATCTCCTCCACCAATGAATAAGGCTGATTCTGTAACTAATAAAATATTGCATAATGACAGTGTGCAACTTCCAAGGTAGATAAAATACATCCTTGTGGCTTCCACTCTGCTCTTCTGGATCAGTTGCTCTAGGGGAAGCAAGCAGCCCTAAAGAGAGAACCATGTAGTGAGAAACTGAGGCCTCTCATCAAAAAGCCAGCACCAGTTTGTCAGTCATATGAGTGAGCCACCTTGGAAACAGTCCCTCCTGGCCCAGTTCAACCTTCAGATGACAGCAGCACCAGGTGATAGCTTGACTGCAATCTCATGAGAGAACCTGAGCCAGAAGCATTCACCTAAGCCATTCCTGGATACTGGACCAACAGGCACCATGCAGTATTAAACTGGTTTTAAACCTCTAATTTTTGAGACACCTGGGTGGCTCAGACAGTTAAGCATCCAACTCTAGATTTCAACTCAGATGATGATCTCAGGGTCTAGGATCCAGCCCCTTGTCAGGCTCCCCGCTCAGTGGGAAGTCTTCTTCTCTGCCTCTCCCTCTGCCCCTCCCTCTGCTCGCTCACATACACTCTCTCTCAAAAAATAAGTCTTAAAAAAAAAAAAAAACCTCTAACTTTTGGGGGCAATTTGTTAATGCAACAATAGTTAATATAAGCAACATCATCTATGAATTAGTCTTATCCAAAGTAATCAAATATCAATCTGATGAAGCCTCAAGTCCTACTACCAATTTATAGGAGATACAGAAGACAGAGAAACATGTTAATCTACACCTCAGGGATACAATCAGAAAGTCTAGACCACGAAAAGATGTAAAGGACAAAGAACTCCATTTCTTCAACAGATAATTTACAAGGGAGAAAAAAACGAAGTGAAAGAAATGGAGGGGCCCATAGAAGAGTCTTAAAAGAAATTTCATAAATTGGTGTGAATAAGGCATGAACTTTACTTAGATCTTAATCCAAACAACATGTGGGGAGGAATTGGAATTTGAACAGACTGGATCCTTGATAACTTTGGGGAGAGGGGAGTGGTTTGGGTATTATAATGTTATTATAGTTTTTTTTTTTAAGTCATTATCTGGTAGAGTTACAAAACATTTAAGAAAGAGATGTTATGATGTCTGGGATTTGCTTCCAAATAAAAGTAGAGGGCAAGTGGTTGGGGTCTAAATCAAACAATATTGACAACAAATTGGTAATTGTTGAATCTGAATGACAGTCATGTTGATTCATCGTACTCTTCTACTTTTGAATGATTGAAATTCTCTACAAAAAGGAAGCCAACAACAAAAGTACCTGAAAAAATCAGAATACAATTTTTTAAAATTGTGTGCAAGCTAAGGCTATCATTTAGACCTAATGGCCACTTTACTTTTGCTTCTAAAAGCTGAAATCTTTCAGGATAATGAAATCGAGGTTTAGAAAGGGATTACAAAACATTTTATTATCAATGGGTATATTATCTGATATAACCCAGATGTTAAGCCAGGATCACCCTGCCTTTGAGACTCAAAATTGACTCAACGCCCTTCCTATAGATAGTGGGAGACTCCTCACTTCCCTAACCTTTCCAAGATTTTACTCCACCTGTGGTGAAGGTAGTAAAGTGGCATAGAGAGATGTGTGTAAATTTTTCCTCCTCACCTTGGCCTGAATTGTTTCTGCTGACTTATTTCAGTGATGAATCATATTCTACATATACTGTTCCTTTTCTACTTCTTGGTGTTGCTCCAGACCATGCACTTGAGAAGTCATCTTTCTCACTTAGTATTTTAAGCTTTTTTTCTTTTCCCTAAACAACCAAGTTGTCTTCTGAATTATTCTGATACTAATAAAAACAGGTTTTTCATTCCACTACACAGGTGACATAATGGTTACATAGATGCGGGACATTTAAAGAAAGAGATATGATACAGTCAGAACAAGTTATGAAGAAACCGATCCTTAGAAGAAAATGTTAAAATATTAACAAAGCTGTTTTTTCGGGGCACCTGGGTGGCTCAGTTGGTTAAGCGACTGCCTTCGGCTCAGGTCATGATCCTGGAGTCCCGAGATCGAGTCCCGCATCGGGCTCTCTGCTTCTCCCTCTGACCCTCCCCCTCTCATGCTCTCGCTCTCTCTCTCTCATTCTCTCTCTCAAATAAATAAATAAAATCTTTAAAAAAAAAAAAGTTTAAAAAAAAAATTCTAAAATAATGGGAAGCAGTGTTAATCTTCCTTTGGTTCACAGGTTTTTGCTTATCTTTTCAGGCATAGTTGCGCATAATAAGGATCTCCATGTCCAGTTGAGTGTGGTAGCTACAGGAGAAATGGTGACCTAAATAGTGATGTCTTTGGTGGCAGTCTTCTCCCTTGTGTATCCTATCAGAGTTGGAAAATCATAGTTACTAAATAGATGGACAGGAGTTTTTATAAAATCGCAATCTCTTTGTTAATTTTATGAAGTATTGGAATTTTAAGATTTTTAACCTCTAATTGTAAAATGAAAATTGGTTCTTGTGAAGGATATTCGGCAAGGAGCAGAAGACCTCAAGTCATGCTATTTAGATCAGTAGATAACTTTTTAAGTGCCCAGTGTGTGCCTGATACTGTGCTAGTAGTCAGAGTCATAGTTAAGAACAGAACACCCAGGGGTGCCTGGGTGGCTCAGTCGGTTAAGCGTCTGCCTTCCGCTCAGGTCATGATCCCAGGGTCCCGGGATCGAGCCCCACATCAGGCTCCCTGCTCAGAGGGGAGCCTGCTTCTACCCCTCCCTCTGTCCTACCCCCTGCTCGTGTTCTCTTTCTTGTTCTCACTCTATCTCAAATAAATAAAATCTTAAAAAAAAAAAGAACAAAGCACCTAGTCTCTATGGAGCTGCCTGATGTCTCCTATTGTCTGCCATGATAGTAAATCTTACCTTTATGGCTTACCTGTGTATGAGGAAGGTTGATAGAAAAGCACCAGAAACATCATGAGTTCATAGACAAAGATCAGGTCTGAAGCTGCTGGAGGCTTATAGGAGAGACCATGAGGTAGAAAAGTGCTCCCCTTTCTGAGACCTAGAGCCTGCCCTCTGCTAGGATCAGCCAACTTGTGATCCTAGCAAAAGGTGGGCTCTACGTCTCAGAAAGATGAACAAGCTCGTGTCATCCTCATCTTCAGTTTGGGCCTCTGCCTGCCTGTTCCTCTGTCCTACGTCATCTAGATATATACCTGTTGCTATCTTTCTATAAAAAAATTCTTCCATGGTCAAATGTTGATCAGATATTAGTAGAAGCAAGAAAAAATCACTCTTAGTTCCATTCCTAGAAGAAAAAACAGCTTTTTAAAATTTATTTTTATTTTTTTTTAAAGATTTTATTTATTTATTTGAGAGAGAGAATGAGAGAGAGAGAGCATGAGAGGGGGGAGGGTCAGAGGGAGAAGCAGACCCCCTGCCGAGCAGGGAGCCCGATGCAGGACTCGATCCCGGGACTCCAGGATCATGACCTGAGCCGAAGGCAGTCGCTTAACCAACTGAGCCACCCAGGCACCCTATTTTAGAATTTTTAAAAATAGTTTTTAATGTAGGCAAAGTTAATATCTATACACCTAGAAAAATCCAAACGTAAAGGAAAAACAACTCTCCCATCTGCTTCTGACACCTGATACCCAGCCTAGAGACAACCACATTATTATATAAAATTATCCATGCTTATGCCAGCATGAACATGTATTTTCACACTTTTTTAAAAACACAAATGGTAGAATATTACATGATTTGCTTTTCAAACATAGCATATTTATTATATAGGAACATAATTCTCTGAAAATTAAAAGTTGATACAGTTTCAAATTATTTTTAATCAGTCACTAACAGAAAACAAAAGTAAAGGCAATTTCATTATTATACATTGGAACATAAATCACATTTAAGCACAAACCTAAAAAACAACAGACTCATTTCTCATCTTTAACCTGTTTCTTCTCACTGTCTTCTCCCATATCAAAAGTGAATGGTTTGTCATAACCCATTAGATGGTTATAATCGTCAGGGTTTGGAAAGAGCCCTGGATTAACTAACAGTGATTTCGTTTTAGCATAAAATGTGGTAAACACATGTGCGCTGTCTGGAATCTTCACATCATTCTGGTGAAACACTGTACTCGTTTCTAGAAGCACAACATTGTAAGTAATGGCTTTATAAGTGTCTGTTGTAGCTTCATGGTACAACCGAACGACGTAGCCTTTTGTAACAAAGTGAAGCAGTGCTGGAGTGATCACTGTAAAGCTTCCTATGATGCCATAAAATAATATTTGCAAAGGCACACTTCCAAATATAATACTGTTTTGTGCAAAAATGTATGGTAGTAATGCAAGGCTGATGACACTTGTAGAATAAGAGAAACATTTCACACCTAAACAAGAAAAAAAAAAGGGACAGTATTAATATTTAGATTTTATAAAAGCATCAATCTATCCAATTAATTCTTCCACCTTTCTTCTTCTACCATCATCAAAACAACAAAATCAAAACACATATATAGTGATTATTATTTTCCAAGATCTGTTTTAAGTACTTTACATACTTATATATTTTATTCATGACATCTTCAAAAAAGCAAGATGCATGACTATCATCCTCATTCCCATGTAAGACATGAGAAAAACAAAGCACTTGCTCAATGTCACAAAGCTACCTAGAGACAGGCAGTACTGCGGTTCAAAGCCAGGCAATTTGACTCCAGTGTCCCGGCCACTGGCCAATACACTGCTCTGCCTCTCCATGTAGGAAATCTGCTTTAGTGTTAACTGGCCTCCACCTCAGTTCCCCAATAAAAGACTTAACATTACTCAAAGATCCTTATGCATATTATAAATGTTAATTCAGTTAGCAGATTATTAAATAAAACTCTCTATTAACAAGCACTTCCACATGCTTAACATTAAATGTTTAAATATGAGACTAACATTATCAGACTAAGTGCCCAGGATTAAAACAGCAAGTTACCAAAAAACACACCAGTGGTTAAGAAATACGTGGGAAATATATTCAACTTCTTTTACCAAGAAAAGACATTCAAGTTAAAACAGTGAGATTTTTTTTTACCTGTCATATTAAAAAGATTAAAAATCAATGACTTCTCAAATGCATATTTAAAAACAGTTCAAATGGTAAATTTTATGTTATGCATATTTTACCACAATAAATGACTTAAAATGTAAATTTCCTTAGTTTGATTGTATAATTTTAACATGATCCCAACAAAAACACCATCTGTTCAGAAAACAGACAAGTTGAGATCCTAGACAAGTTGATTACAAAGTTAATTTGGAAAAACAAAAGAAGAAAAAAAAGGTGGGGAGAGGAATTAGATACTAAAACATAAGACTATAATTAAAATGGTGTGGTGCTGGTGCACAAATAAACAGATCAATGGAACAAAATGGGAAATCTAGAAATAAACTTAACTGCATATGAAAATTTAGTATAAAGATATAATCTCAGGGCATCTGGGTGGCTCAGTAGGTTCAGTGTCCAACTCTCGATTTTGGCTCAGGTCACGATCTCAGGGTTGTGAAATTGTGCCCCACACAGGGCTCCGTGCTCAGCGCGGAGTCTGCCTATCCCTCTCCTTCTGCTCCTCCGCACACACTCTCACTAATAAATAAATAAAATCTTAAAAAAAAAAATCTCAAATATGTGGGCAAAAGTGGTGTTGGGACAACTGAATAGCCATATAGAAAAAAATAAAATTCAATCCATCCCTCATATCACCTACCAGGAAAATTCCAAATTATCCCGAGATTTAAATGTAAAAAATAAAATCACAGAGCTATAAGAAAACATGCATGAAGTCCTTTATAATCTGAGAATGGGAAAACTTTTCTAATTATTACTGAAAACACAGAAGCAATCAAGGGGAAAGACAGGTAAATCTGATTACATTATAAATGTACATGGACATAAACAAAGTAGAGACAAATGAGAAAAATATCTGCAACCTCTATCACAGAGCGTTAATATCCCCAACATATAAAAGGTTTCTAGTATGTGAGAAGAAAAAGATCAACAACCCTATCCACACACATGCAAGAAATATAAGCAGACAGCTCACTGAACCAAAAATGCACATGGTCCTTAAACAGATGAAATGTTAATAAACCTCAATCATAAGAACATGAAATTAAAAGCACAGTGAGATGCCAAAAACTAAAAGTTTGACAACATACTCTGTTGGTAAGACTGTAACACACTCTCATGCACTGCAATTGGTTGAAGGCTTAATTATCTTGCATCAGTAATTTAAAAATAATTCCCTCCTTCCTCCCACAGGTAGTTGCTATGACACTGGTACACATACAATACAACATAGATACAATGGGGACCAAGATGCCTCCTATATATAAGCCTCCTCAGTCCTTCCAACTACCTCTTTTTTCCCCATGACTTTGTTACACTATGGTGGGTTGGAAAGTGTACCCCAAAATTCATGTCCACCCAGAACCTCCAAATATGATGTCATTTGGAAGTAGGGTCCTTGCAGATAATAAAAAATTGAGATGAGATCATCCTGGAATAGGTTGGGCCATAAATCCAATGACAATATCCTTATAAGGACATAACAGGACAGAGACACAGAGAGGGCCATCTGAATTAGGAAGCAAAAATTGGAGTTATGCAGTTATGCATCCATAAGCCAAGGAACACAAAGGATTGCTGAAAGCCTCCAGAAGCTCGAAGAGGCAAGGAATTCTTCCCTAGAGCCTTCAGAGAGAACATGGCCTTTATCAACACCCTGATTTCAGAATTCTAGCTTTCAGAACTGTGAGAACAAATTTCTGTTGCTTTAAGTCACCAACTTTGTGGAAATGTATTACAAAAGCCTGAGGAAACTAATACATACATATACTTTATTTTCCCTGGATTGAAATAATTACTATTTTTTAAACATATTCTGGGCTTTCCCATCTTCATGTCTTTGCTCATACTGCTTCCATGCCTGAGATGCCCTTCTTTCACACCTCTTCATGTTCAAATTCTACTCATCGTACAGTAAGACTACTATGACATCAGTAATTATTTATTGATGAATTAACAAGAACTATCAACTAAACGACCCTTCAAATGTCTTTAAACGAGGTCCCATTCGGTAGTTTAAAGAATCTCCAAGTACCTCCAAGATAGGTACCTCTATCCTAATGCCTCTCACTCAGTTTTACATAGAAAAAATGTTTCTCCCTCAGTTTCTACATAGAAAAAATAGTAATCCCTGAATAAGATACAGAGTATTGAAAGAATTCAAACATTAAACTCCTATACAAGTTATATTTCTAGAACTTTGAATACCATGAACAGCTATGCTCTTCTACAAACATAACATCCTACCCACACCAAAATTAATTCCTATTTATATTCTCTTCTTTACAGAATGGAGTCAAATGCAAATAAGAAATAAAGTAATAAGCCTTCCCTGCATCTGAAGGAACCGTGTCTGTTCAGAAGGAAAGGTATCATGGGTGTCACTGTTAACACCTCCCAATACTATAAATCCAGGTATCCGAGGCCAGAGATGGGACATAAGCTCAATGGCCTACTCACATACTGACTTCTGAAGAAATTTCTAATCACCCAAGATGGACTTTTCCAGTAACTTCAGAACTCCTCTCAATAGTGACTATAATAAGTCCTTACTGCCAAAGTTTTAAATACCTAAAATTATATTCTATTTTGATGCCACACATTTGAGAACATACGGATTTCCAGAGTAAATTTTAGATGATCAGTGACACCAGCATAACCAAAAACAGGAATGCAAATGCAGGTGCTAAAATCTTATGGCCGATTTGACTATAAAGTAATCCTTCAGATATTTCAGGTTATACTTTAAGATTACTGAAATGAAATACAATCTCAGGAACTTGAACAAAACACATATCAAAGTTCTTCTGACCTCCATAATAAATCATTCCATACTAAATACCAAATTAAGAACTAAGGAAAGAGCTTCAGATTTGTAGCTATTTAATATACTGTCTTGGGCGCCTGGGTGGCTCAATCAGTTAAGCCTTCCACTCAGCTCATGATTCCGGGGTCCTGGGATGAGGCCCAGTATCGGCATCACTGGGTTCGCTGCTCAGCAGGGGGTCTACTTCTCTCCCTCCCTCTGTACTCTCTCTCTCTCAAGCAAATAAGTAAAATCTTTAATAATAGTAATACACTGTCCTTGTCTTCTCTAGTACTCTACACCACCTTGAAAAGCCACTAAATA
Source organism: Neomonachus schauinslandi (assembly GCF_002201575.2). Taxonomy (NCBI): domain Eukaryota; kingdom Metazoa; phylum Chordata; class Mammalia; order Carnivora; family Phocidae; genus Neomonachus; species Neomonachus schauinslandi. Next base: position 129,600,454 of record NC_058406.1, on the reverse strand, counting down.
AAGATGTTTCTTGAAAATGCTAAGGTGACCTCAAAAACTGTAAAAGAAATATATTTTTTAATCATAAAAGTATTATATGCTTATTTTAACTGCCAAATTTAAAAATATGCAAAGTAAATGTGTACCCTCCCAAAAAAACTACTCTTAAAAGGTATACTTCCATATTTTTTCTCTCCATATTCAAATATTACACAAATATATACTGCTTGTTCTATTTTGCTGTTAAACATCTTGAGAAGTGACCAAAGGATGGAAGCTTTAGCACCCAGCAATAAGATCACAAAGTCCTAACAGTCTTAAAAAATCTTTTGAAGGGGTGACTGGGTGGCTCAGTTGTTAAGTATCTGCCTTCAGCCCAGGTCATGATCCCAGGGTCCTGGGAGCAAGCCCCGCATCAGGCTCCCTGTTCCGCGGGAAGCCTGCTTCTCCCTCTCCCACTCCCCCTGCTTGTGTTCCTGCTCTCGCTCTCTCTCTGTCAAATAAATAAGTAAAGTCTTTAAAAAAAAAAAAAAAAAAATCTTTTGAAAATCTCCTAAAAATGCAAAGGTCCCAACCTCTAAATCTTTTTTTTTTTAAGATTTTATTTATTTATTTGACAGAAAGAGAGGTAACAAGAGCAGGAACACAAGCAGGGGGAGTGGAAGAGGGAGAAGCAGGCTTCCCGCTGAGCAGGGAGCCCGATGCGGGGCTCGATCCCAGGACCCTGGGGATCATGACCTGAGCTGAAGGCAGACCCTTAACGACTGAGCCACCCAGGCACCCCTCAACCTCTAAATCTTGATTCAACAGGCCACAAGAAAAAAATATATAACCTAATTTCTCCTCATATCTTGCAATTAAGAGATGTTAAAATAAGAGATAACATATCCTGAGTACATTTTTTACAACTAAAAGGGGGGTTAAAAAGGAAATTACCCTCACTTCTGGTTACCCACCGAATACTGTTCTCGCCAGATTCCCAGTATAAATCAGCCTTCCATCTTCTGATTTTTCAAGCTGTGTATGTAAGCATTGAACGCATCTTTCCCAACAAAGAGGTATCTATTGAAACAGAGACCATTATAATGTGAGTACATAATAAAGTGCATTTTAGACCAACTTTTAATTTTTTTAACTTTTTAAAATTATAATAGAGTAAAAGAAAACTTGTCACATGAGGTGGTTTAAGGAATTCTCCCAAATAATCCACAGAGCTGAAGAAATCAAACTAACAAAATAGCTGTCCTTAACTCCAGTCACAAAGTGTTTTTTTGAAAACCTAGGTTTGCATCCCAGCTCAAAGCTTTCTAGATAAAGTGTGGCCTTGAACAAATAAAAAAATTTTAGTGGAATAATTCATTCTGTGGTTAATGAAAACATCACTCTTGTTCCATTGTCAAAATTTTAAATGCATTAGCTTTTCAAAAAATTGACGTTAATATAATGTAAGTAAAATACTGCAAATGTAAACTGTTTCAAGTCCAGACCGTTTTTAAGATTTCTAAAATGTTTATACTATAGCTAGTATTAAAAAGAGAGAGGGGCGCCTGGGGGACTCAGTCGTTAAGCGTCTGCCTTCGGCTAGGGTCATGATCTCGGGGTCCTGGGATCGAGCCCCGCATCGAGCCCCGCATCGGGCTCCCTGCTCGGCAGGGAGCCTGCTTCTCCCTCTCCCACGCCCCCTGCTTGTGTTCCCTCTCTCGTTGTGTCTCTCTCTGTCAAATAAATAAATCTTAAAAAAAAAAAAAAAGAGAGAGAGAAACTCTTTCCCTATTCATCTCGTTGCATCCCTTAGTTCCTCTTAAGAAAGTATTTCACTTGAAATCTTCATCAAATTTCACAGGAACAAGGGGTCCCCGAACGTCTAAACCCTTCAAAATGCAAAAGGTATGCCTAATCCCTTTATGCTGAAATTTAATTAGATTCCAATTCCCACGTTAGGCATTTCTTCCAACTTACAACCATGTTTGCTAATTCTGATGTTTTACAGAGCAGGATTAGGAGACAATTTATTCAGATTAAAAGGAGAGGATTAACGTCTCCATCCCCTTTTCCAGGGAGCAAAAGAATTCCTTAAAATAGCCTCATCTAATAGAAAATAGAACAAACTTAAAGTCAGGTTGAGTTCTTTCAGTTCGGTCACCAGGTGGTTTTTCTAATTTCGTTGCAAATTAACCCTTCCGAGCTTCCACTCAGAGGTAGAAGAGAAAATAGAGTCATCACAAACCCGCTGGGTTTGCAGCCAGCTGTGAAGTACTTGGAACCGCCCAGAAAATGACCACTTTCGAACGGATATTCCTAGACTCGTGGGTGCTGTAAACCCCGGGACACCTGGCCTGCTCCCGAGGCCGAAGCAGGCTGCCTCTGCGCGCTCCGCAGAGGGCTCCTTCCGCACCAGAGTCCCCAGGCCCGACGCTCCCTCCACCGCCCACCCTCACTCGGTCCGCAGGCCTTCAGAATGCCGACCTGCGTTCGCACCCGACGCCCGAGAAGCGGCGAGGCTCCCCGCAGCCCCACGCTTCCGCAGCCAACCAGCCCCGAGGAGCCGCTACAGGAGGCCACTCGCGAGGCGGCCGCCCTAAGGCCTCGAAGCGCGGCGGCCGCCCACGGCACCGTCCTCTTCCCGCCGAGCCGAAGTTCGGCCGCCCACGAGCTGCCCAGCGCCAGCAGCAGCATCCCGCGCGTGAGAAGCGGCGGCAGACGGCGCTACGGCGACAGCGGGGAAGCCTGAGGCCCAGTTCCCCACCCGGCCGCAGCTGGAACCTGCCGTTCATGCCCCGCCCCTAGCCGCACGCGCGTGCGCAGAATACGTAGCCTGCTTGCAACTTTCCGTGCCACGCGCGTTCCTTGCGGACAGAGCTCTGAACACCGCACGCCCGCCTCTAGTTGCAGGGACACGCAAACGCCCAGCCTGCGCGCGGCTTCCCTTTCCCAGACTTGAGCGCTCTTTGTGAGACTGTGGAAGGACAGAGAAGAGAGCCATGCGCGAAAGACAAAGCCTGGAAGCCAGGGTTAAAACTTTGATTCTCGTGGGCGTCATTTTCTAGGCCCCCAAATATATTTTCTTTCCGGAAAATGATTCTAGCCTATTAGCACAGAGTAATCATATTTTATGCGACTTGGACAAAAATGAGTGGTAATTTAATCCAACCATTGGGTTGGTAGAAAATAAATGGAGCTTGCTCGTGTGATGCTGATACTTGACAGATTTGTCTTCTGGAATCCTTCTCAACCATATACGTTTGTTCATTACTTCTTAAAGAGGTACTGAGTGCCTATTGCCAAGACTAAGGAGCAGAGGATATAAAGATACTGCATAAAATTGGGAATCCACTGTACTAACACAGTGGAGGAAACACCTAAAAATAAAATATAATGCTGCAATATCATTAGAATATACCAATTTACAAAATTTTTCAGAAGCCCAGAAAACAGCATGATTATTTTGGCCTCAAAACGTCTAAAAGCTTCAGGTTACCTGAGTCTTAAAGGATGAGCATCCAATTAGTTGACATTCCTCTGTTTACTATTTCAGAAGAATGTTTTTGACTCCAGACACTTTTGGCACAGGCGAGGATCAAACTAAAAGTCTAAAATAATATCACCTTGACAACTCCAAATCCTGTCTACTTTTTTTCTGGGTATCCAAAGGGATAAAATTATACTGCTTCTTTATGAATGATTTCATTTTCTTAAACTATCTTCCACTTACATTTTTTTTAAAAGATTTTATTTATTTATTTGACAGAGACAGACACAGCGAGAGAGGGAACACAAGGGAGTGGGAGAGGGAGAAGCAAGCTCTCTGCTGAGCAGAGAGCCTGATGGGGGGCTCGATCCCAGGACTCTGGGATCATGACCTGAGCTGAAGGCAGACGCTTAATGAGCAAACACCAGGGACCATCCGGGCACCCCTCCACTTACATTTTAAAAACTCTTCTGTTTAGTGTGATACTACAAACATCAATTATCCATCTTACTGATATGTTTAAAATATTCTGTTAATACAGTATTTTCATATTGTTACAAAGATAAATTGAGACATTAAAATTTTTTGGTTTATTTGAGCAAAAATTTATTGGAATTGGACAGCACCAAACCGAAAGTGATTAAGAGTCCTCCACTGAGAGGAGCCAAGGGCAAGGTTTCTACAGAGACGATGAAGAAGCAAAGCAAGGAAATTATTTGGCTATAGTTTAAGCAGTTGCAGTATTTGGGAAAATCTACTTGGCCGATTGTGATTGGTTGTTCTTAGACATTTACAGGAATTGACTCTGGCTTAGGTTTTGGTTTGCTTCCATAGGCTACCAAGGTATTAGAGCCATCTCAGTCTAATGGCTTCCTTGATTGATTTCTTCAATAATATACTGAGAGAATGTGAATTTTAACTTCTGTTAAGCTTAGTTTTTTCCAACAGATTCTGTAAACAAATGAAAATAATATTTGGTTTACTTCTCAGTGTTTCTAAACAGCTAAAATGAGATCATATTCTGAAAATTTTGTGCTATAGAATTACACAGAATTGTTATTTATGCTTAAATAGATTTCCCAATTCTAGTAATACAGACATTTGTTGAAAATAAACTACTTGAGTGGGATTTTAGAATGATACTGACTGGGGCACCTGGATGGCTTAGTCTAAGTATCCGATTCTTGATTTTGGCTCCGGTCATGATCTCAGGGTCATAAGATTGAGCCCTACATCCAGTTCTGTGTGTTGGGTGTGGAGCCTGCTTAAGTCTTTCTCTTTTTCCGCCCATCCCCCACCCTCTATCTCTCTTTAAAAAAAATTAAAAAATGAAAACAAGGTAAATGGGTAAATGTCTAACCTTAAGGAAATACTTAAGTGAATCACAGTACATTTATATGATGTAGTTCTATACAGACATTAAAAATGATGCTTGTTGAGATTTTGGTTACAGGTAAGTTAAATTGGAAAGTTAATAGTATACAAAACCATATGCACACAATATGATGATGTAAAAGTGCATGGAGAAAAAAACATCTGCAATCTGTATTTTTTGTAATAGGCATATATTATATTGACTACCTAAATAAAATTTTAAAATACAGTAAAATTTTGCACAAAAGAAAAAAGACAGTCCTAGACTACATCCTAGCCCTAAATCTGGCATTAGCTAGCCTCAGTATTCTCACGTGGAAAATTCTATCATTCTCTAGGCAACTAATATAGCGATCCTTTAGAGGCTGATGGTGGAATGAGGAAAAGAGGAAGAGAAGGGAAGAAAACAACACTTTTGAAGTATAGGAGGAAAAATATGATTGAAAATGGGCCCACGCCTCCTCTCCTCACCCCATTCTCTCCCTGCCAAACTCTATTCTGAGCTACCGTTAAAACCAAAAACTTAAAAAAAAAAATTTTTTTGCAAAGGCTTTGAAAAGTTCACCCAGAAAAATCTGTCCGTTAAAAGCAGTGACTTTTATCTGCCAAATCAACAAAACATGTCTTTCAAGCAAAAGTCATTAATTAGGTCAACAAATTTTGTTTCGCCTGTATCTATTTTCCCTTTGCTGGACATTGTTAACACAACAGCGCCTAGTTGAGCAACTTGAAATGGTGTCTTGGCCCCACATTCCCTTCTTGCCACGGTCCGGTAAACAGAGTGCAAACTTTATTTAGCTGTTTCAGCTTTTCTGGAAGGGTGCCTGAGTTTAACCACAGCAAAGTAAGCAAAAAGGATAGGCCGATCGACGAGCGAGAGAGCGAGAGAGTTAGAGTGCCGGGGCAGACGGCGTGGAATGTCAAAGATGGTCTCAGAATTCAGTATCCGCGGCAAACGACTGGAAGTTCAGTGAATGATCTCAGAATCAAGGAGAGCTGAGCAACCCGGGGCTGGGAGGGGTTGGTAGGGCGGGAGAAAGGCCCCAACCCTGGGGTGGGGGGAGAGGGGGGGCGTGGTTAGTTTTCAGTAATCGGTGTCGAGAAGGGAGGAAATGAGGCCAGCCGATTGCGCTAGCGGTTATGATGCTCTTGCAACTTTTCATGAAAAGACAGATGGTGTTTCTTAAAGAGCACGATCTTGTTAGCATAGAAACCGCACTCCCACTTTTCAGTCTTTCCTATGCAGATAATCTCCGACCCCCAAGAGTACCCCTGGACAATCTCCAAAATTACCAAAAATCTTAACATTCAACGTGAGAAACTACAAGTCCCAGGGTGTAGTGCTGCCGTGGAGAAACAGTAGCCGCCAGAGAAACTACAAATCCCAGGATGCAGTGCTGCCTCGGAACCCGAGCACCTCTTTGAGAATGACGTCCCTGCGGAAATCGGATCAGGGTCGGCGCTGCATGCTGGGAATCAGAAGACCCAGAATTGGATTGGTTGGGATTTGCAAATGACCGCGGCCCCCCGAGGTTGGCCAGTGGTACTGTCGGAGAAGGGGAGGGGGGCGCTGCGCACTTCCTGTAGACGGAAGCGGACGATTGACTGCGTCCCCGCCTCACCAGGTACTAATCTCCCGCGCGTTGTAGAAAGCGTCCGTGACCCGGCGGAAGTGATTCCTCTAACTGCCCCGGAACCCACGGCGGCAGGCAGCTGGGGGTGGGGGGGCGGCCCTGGAGTAGGGGCTGTGGCGGTGCGCGGGGACCCGGTGCGGTGGCTGCTGTGGCTGCAGGGCTGACGAGTGAGTCTCGGGCTGGGTGGGAACGGAGCTGCGGATCCGCGTGGAGGACGAGGAAGGCTCGTGCTGGGCGCGCACGCAATCCCACTTCCCACCCCTTCCCATTTGGGCGGGGAAGGAACGGAAGCTCTTAACCTCGCCGGGCCTCCTGAGCTCCTGGTTTGGGGGAGGGGAGAAGAGGGCGGCAGGACCTTTCTAGGCGCCGCTTGGTGGCCTCGGAAGAGGGTGAAAGGAGGGGCGGCGGCTAGCGAGTCTGGGCCTTCCCCGGGCTGAGCGCGGGGAGGGTGGAGTTAGGAGCATGGCAGCCCTGTCGCGTTTCCTTTCTGCTTACCCCGTGTGCACTCAAGATACGTCCTTTTCTTGGAGTCGGTCCCCAGTCAGAGGAGTGACTCTCACAGTCACAGTCCTCCTCTTTTTCCAGCTGCAGGACCCCGAGAAGTTTACCTTCTGGGCAACTTGTCGGACGATCTCTGCCCGACTTGATAGTTTGGGACTGTCGTGCATCTGCCTTCCAGTTTTGTCTGAAAGGTATCTAGTACAGTGGCCGTTGAGTTTATCTTATGGAACTAAAATCTCTTTCGTAACATGTAGTTGTAAAGTTCATGTCGTTAGTACGGGCATTTCTACTTAGCATTTTACTTTTTCATGTTTGTGTAGAAAACAATCGAAATCCTTTAGTTTGAGTTTTTAAAATCCTTTTTTTCAAACTGCTAAACTTGCTTTTTGATCCCCAAATGGTTGTTTCCTTTTCTGTTTAGTAGACTAAGATGATAAATCTCTGATCTCGCTTACATTATATTTGTAATTCATGATGTTGAAACATCACAGTTCACACACATGGATTCGTTCATTCTAGAGATACTATGGTAAGGAAACAGCTATGGTCCCTGTCATCTTGGATATTTATTTAATTGCCAGTGGTGATTTGGGGTTTATGTTTAATTTTTAAATGACTGTTATTTTTTCCCTAAGTATGAGATTTAACTAGTAACTACCATTTCAAAAAATATATATATACTTTATATGTATGTTTATTTCAACTTGTAGATGGCCAGTTTCATTACTTTTATAGTAATTCTGTAAGGTAGTTAGGCAATAGTAGTCAGAAGTTATGGTCAGCCCTATATATCAAGTTCTAAAGTAACATTTGTGTGTACCTTATAAAGTGTTTTTTTGGTGTGTTGTTTTTTTTTTTAATATAGATTTTTCAGTACTATAAAATAATCTGGAAACTCTTTGCATTTATACTGGTAAGTGTACATGCATTTTAGCTAACTTGTTATAAATGTTTACTGTTCCATTATTAAATAAGATCAGGAAAAGCCCATCGAGTGATGCCTGAAATTTCAAGCCTTGGTGACTAAGAAAACAATAGTACCATTCACTCAAATATTTATTGAGCATCTGCTATATGCCAGCTACTATACCAGGCCTGCCCTCATGGACCTTGGGGAAAGAGAGGAGATGCAATAAGTATATATAAGTATATACATATATACGTATATGTATATAAGCAATTATAGTTTCAAGTGGTGATAAATGTGAAGAAATTATGTCAAGATTATAGAGTTATGTCAAGAGTCAAATTAGGTGACTAGGGTAGGGGTGTCTTAATTTTGATAGGGAAGTGAGCAAGGAAGACCTATGTCTCTGAGGAGTTGATGTTTTGCCTGGAGACCTAAATAATAGGGAAAAGCTTTTAAGGTATCAGTAATGCAAATGTAAAGACCTTAAGAGAGGAATGAACTGAACCTATTATGATACTAAAATGGCCAACATACAGTATAGCCGGAGCATAGTGAAGGAAGAATGATGGGAAATAAAATCAGAGTAGTTAGCAAAGTCTACATAAGATACAACTTTATAGTACTTTTTCTGTTTGTAATGAGAGGCCATTAAAGGATTTTGTGCAGGGGAATGATACCTGATTTCTGTTTTTGATGACTGGTTGCTGGGTGGCAAATAGAGCAGTTGGAGGAAAGTGAGGAAACTAGTTCCTAAGAAGGCTGTAGTAGTCTAATTGAGAAATGGTAGCTTGAACTAGAGATGTAGGGTGGAAGTTTGTGAGGAATAGTATGATTTGGAATATAATTTGAAGATGGAGTCAGGTAGGTCTTGCCTTCACCCCTAGGACAGAAAAAAATTTGAGGAATCAACTGTTTTGCCTGTTTTGAGCATCTGGGTGAACAGTAGTACCACTTACTGAAATAAGGAAGACAGGAGGGTACACTGGTTTCTGAGGAATAAATCAGGAGTTTGATAATTATACAGCTCAGAATGTGTGCAAGTAGGCAAGTTGGATATCCACAACTATTGCCAGGGGCAGAGTCAAGCTAGGAAGATTATCTAGGGGTCATATTTTATTTTTTTTTATTTTATTATTTTATTTTTTTAAGATTTTATTCATTTGAGAGAGAGCACAAGCAGGGGGAGAGGCAGAGGGAGAGGGAGAAGTAGACTCCCCACTGAGCAGGGAGCCCGACATGGGACTCAATCCCAAGACATGGAGATCATGACCTGAGCTCAAGGCAGATGCTTAACCATCTGAGCCACCCAGGTGCCCCTGGGGGTCATTTTTAATAGGTATTATGTAAACCTGTGGACTGGAGGACATCAAGTGGAGAGTATTAATGGAGAAGAGGACAGATGACCGGGAACACTGTGGTCGAAAGAGGAGCAGCAAACAGTGATGGAAGCAGAAAAGCCAGGAGCGTGTGGCATCTGTAATACTAAGGGAAGAAACTGTTTTGGGAAGGCAGGAGTAGTCAACTGTAAGACCCTGCTAAGAGTTAGATGAGGATTAAAAATTCGCCATGTAAGCAAGTAAAGTAATGGAAATATGGTGAGCCCCTTGAAGGGACTAGTGGGCCAGAAGTCTGATCAGAGTGGGTTAAGAAGAAGTGAATGGTAGTGATGATGTTACAGCATTTTGATGTGCTGATGGGAATAATAGCAGGACAAAGTCCTTGGAGAGGTGTGCTTAATTTAAGTGGAAAGGTTGGCCTTGGATAGGAAGGATGGTTTTTCTTCAACTTTTGAAACAGGAGGGTGGACAGAGTATATGGTATGTAGATACAGGTAGGATGAAGATGGAAAACAGGCAATTGATGTGATGTCTTTCTGTTTTCTTCATAAAATAAGTAAAGTTGTCAGGGCAAGAGGAGGAGAAGGTGTTGGAGGTTTAGGAGAAGCTAGGATTTTTTCAGAGTAGAAAAGCTAGTTTACTAGGAGGATTTCTACAATGCCAAGTGCCTATTTAAAGTGTGTGGTCACGAATTTAAAGTTGAGATCAGTCAAAATGGTGTGTCTTTTCTCCAGCCACATTCATCTCTCTGGTTGAGGCTTGAGCTCACCAGAGAATTGGGTTTGCCCAGGATTGGGATGTGGGTGGGTAGATCAATCAGAGGAGAGAGCAGGGAGTTAGGGTATAAGGACTGTGAGATGTGCATGGTGCTAATCCTGATGAACTCTTAACAGTGGAATGAAGGAAGGTCAGAACTTGTTTTATATTTGTTTTTTATGTTTATTTGTAGCCTATCATTCTAAGCATTCTTTTAAATTATTTTGTAATATGTAGAATCTATAATTAGATACTATATAGTGGGAGTATTTGTTCAAACTTTTTTAAACCAAAACAAAGGCATTTGGAGATCACTGTCTAAGAGGGAGGTTAGGTAGTTTACAGGGGTGAGGCAGACAGACTCCGTGGAAGCACGTAGCACTCTGGAGCCCTGTGTTGTATGAGAGAACAACTCTGTTTAATAAAGATGGGAAATTGGGAATTACAGGCATTTGTAGAGGGAGGGAGAATTTCAGATGGGTACGATCATGAAATGGTGGCCCTGGAAGGGACTTTTAGACACAATTTAGTCCGTTGTATTTGAGAGATAAACAGGAGTCTTACCACTTTAACCTATCAGGATCTCAAGATAGAAATTTGGAGAGTAGAAATTCAGATGTTGCTTGCAATGACACTGTTACTTTGTGTACACTCCTTCCCCACCCCTCTTCTGATTTGGCTCATACTGTTTATTTTGCCTGGATCTCCCTCTCCTTCCAGTTCTGCTTGGTAAAAACACCTCCATCCGTAGGCCCAGATCAAAAGCTACTTTCCTTTTGTGGCTGTTCACTTAACAGATTCATAGTTCCAGATTTACTTCTTTAGGACTCCCAAAATCCTACTCCCCATCTATTAGCATCTGCAAACCTAGAGAATTTGGATTAGTTTTATTATCAGCATAAGTATCTTTTGAAAGGTTAATGAGACAGAAAACCATTTTGGATTGGTAATGTCTGTACAATGAAAGATACTTAAATTTAAGAAAAATAATAAATTTTTAAAAAAATCTTTCCCTAACTTTATTTTTTAATTGAGATATAATTAACATATCGTGGAATGCTCAGTGTACCATTTAATTTTCCAGAAAGTTGCCTCATGCTTCTTCGTAATCATTCCTCCAGAAGCAGCCACTGATCTATCACCATAAGTTCATTTTGCCTGTTCTAGAATTTCATATAAATTGAATAATACAGTATGTACTTTTTTGTTTTCCCATTCAGTATAATATTTTTGGTATTCACCTATGTCTTGTGTATTAGTAGATCATTCCTTTTTGTTGTAAATGGTATTCCTCTGTACATATATATCACAGCTTGTGTGTCATCAGGGTAACTTCGCATTTATTTTGAGTGAACTTCTGTGAACATTTTTTTTTAATCTTTTTTTTTTAAGATTTTATTTATTTGAGAGAGAGAACATGAGAGAGGGGAGGGTCAAAGGGAGAAGCAGACTCCCCGTTGAGCAGGGAAGCCTGCCGCAGGACTTGATCCTGTAACTCCAGGATCATGACCTGAGCTGAAGACAGTCGCTTAACTAACTGAGCCACCCAGACGCCCTGTGAACATTTTTGTAAAAGGTTTTTTGTGGGCAAATTATTTCTTGGATAAATACTTAGGAATCCAGTGTAAGGATTTAGGAAAGTCTTGTTTATTGTTTTGCCACTTGTAAATTGGTATGAAACCAGCTATAACTTACCAAAACGTAAATAACGGAGAACATCATTCACCATGATCTGGAGACCACTTAACATCACTGTAATGATTGTTGTGGTCTGCACCACCCTCTGTAATATTTCTGATTGATCATTTATGGCCAGTCTAAAATAGAGTTCTTAAATACCAGAGAGATCTCTTCTAATCAAGATTCCTAAAGCCCCAGGTGCCTGGGTGGCTCAGTTGGTTAAGCGACTGCCTTCGGCTCAGGTCATGATCCTGGAATCCCAGGATCGAGTCCCGCATCGGGCTCCCTGCTCAGCAGGGAGTCTGCTTCTCCCTCTGACGCTCCCCCCTCTCATGTGCTCTCTCTCTCTCATTCTCTCTCTCTCTCTCAAATAAATAAATAAAATCTTTAAAAAAAAAAAAAAAGATTCCTAAAGCCCCACAATTGATGACAGGCAGAGGGCTTGTTTCTAGAAACCAAGCCCTGCTGATGAAACATACTAATATAGTTGATTACTGAGTATTATTAGTTGAGTCATTATTCTAGTAGTAAAAACTTGATCATTTAGGACAATTAGGCCATGGCTAATTGTTAAGCATCAGAAATAGATGAGAAATTGAGGTCAATGCTTTTACTTTAAGTGACCTAATAGACTCCCTTAGTAAAAGCAAAGAACTGTCCTCTTTGACCTACTGTAGACTGCCACTGAGAACAAAACTTGTTCTTCAACTCAGGGATGTTTGGGAACAAGTTTCAACCCTAGGAGATTTGAGGACATTATCAAACAAACATTTTCAGATAACTGAGTTAGTTCTAGGAAACATAAAATTCCAGAAATCATGTATAGGAATACATGCTTCATACACTTGCATTTATAATTAGCAGTTTATGGTAGTGGTGCAAAGTTGTGAGACTGATGTTTTAATTATCATAATTTCATGAAATGTGGCTATGTCCTCGAAGTCTTTAAAATAAAAATTGTTTTAAGGATTAGAATTCATATTGACTAAACGTTAATGTGAAAGATGGAACACTATCTCCTTCTTTAGTCACTCCCTCCCTTCAGTATAGCCCAGAATATTTCCATAAACTTAAATGTTCTTTCCTAGAAAGAACAGTTTTCATTGTGGTTGTCTGAAAGCTCTAAGTTTATTCGATGCCAATGTCATGGGAAAACATGAAAATAATCAGTCTTGGTCAAAAGCATGGTATCACTGAATAACTTTATTCTCTTAGAAAGCTCAGAATAGTACTGTGTCTGTGGCAGATAACACTATTGTATGAAGCTTCACATTGTTAACATTACCACGTAGTTACCATTGTATTGAATACCTGGGTCACAGAGAGAGAACCTCCTTGCCTTGTGGAAACTTAAAGCTAGACAAAATATATCTAAAAAGACTTGTAAGCATTTGCATCTAATAGTGAAGAAAACTGTAAATTCCACAGTGAAGGAAAAATGGGGGAGGGGTACCATTTGCTAAAAGTATTAAGACTGCCTACACCAGAATTAAATATAGGATCATTGTTATGTTGAATAGGCCAGAATGAGAATTTTAATACCTCTTGGGAGCCATAAATCCAGTGACACTATAAGCACAATTCTGGGCAGGATAGTTTGAGGTCTTATTATAAATTGGAATTACCTCCTAACTTCTGTCAATTTGTATTACTTTGTTTTCCAAATTAATCATATTTTTTACATATAGTTAAGAACTAATCATCAGGCTGACGATCGTTCCCTTCTGAGCTGCTTGGTTCTACTTGTTTTGTTTTGTTTCGTTTCGTTTTGTTTTAAGATTTTATTTACTTGACAGAGAGAGATAGTGAGAGCAGCAACACAAGCAGGGGCAGAGGGAGAAGGAGAAGCAGGCTCCCCGCCAAGCAGGGCGTCCGACGTGGGACTCAATCCCAGGACCCCGGGACCATGACCCGAGCCGAAGGCAGACACCCAACCGACTGAGCCACTCAGGCTCCCCGTTTTGTTTTTTTAAGATTTTATTTATGGAGTGCCTGGGTGGCTCGGTTAAGCATCTGCCTTCTACTTAGGCCATGATCCCAGGGTCCTGGGATAAAGCCCGACGTCATTGGGCCCTCTGCTAAGCAGGGAGCCTGCTTCTCCCTCTCCCTCTCCCTGCTGGTCGGCCTGCTTGTGCTGTGTCTCCCTCTCTCTTTGTCAAATCAATCTTTAAAGAGAAAAAAGGAATTCATAATGGTCTTTTAAAAAAAAAAAAGATTTTATTTATTTAAAGAGAGGGGCCGCTCACAAGTGCGAGTGGGGGTAGGGGGCATGGGGGAGAGAATCCCAAGCACAGAGCCCAATGCAGGGCACAATACCAAGATCATACCCAACTGACTGAGGCACCTAGGTGCCGCCCCTTTTAATATTTATTTATATAAGTAATCTCTACACCAAACGTGGGGCTCAAACTCAAAACCCAAAGATCAAGAGTCATGTGCTTTTCCAGCTGAGCCAGCCAGGCGCCCCTATTTGTTTCTTTTTAAAAATCAAATTTAGGGGGGTGCCTGGGTGGCTACGTCCTTAAGCGTCTGCCTTCGGCTCAAGTCCTGGGAGTGATTCCCAGGTCCTGGGACTGATTCCCACATCGGGCTCCCTGCTCAGTGGGAGCCTGCTTCTCCCTCTCCCTGCCACTCCCCTGCTTGTGCGCGCGCTCTCTCTCTTTCTCTCTCTCTGACAAATTAATAAAATCTTTTTTAAAAAATCAAATTTAGGGATACCTGGGCAGCTCAGACAGTTAAGCATCTGCCTTTGGCTCAGGTCATGAACTTGGGGTCCTGGGATTGAGCCCAGCTGTGGGTCTCCCTGCTCAGCAGGGAGTCTGCTTCTCCCTCTTTCTCTGCCCCTCCCCCTCACTTGTGCTCGCTCACTTGCTCTCTCTCTCAAATACAATCTTTAAAAATAAATAAATGGGGCGCCTGGGTGGCTCTGTCGGTTAAGCGGCTGCCTTCAGCTCAGGTCATGATCCCAGGGTCCTGGGATCGAGCCCCGCATCGGGCTCCCTGTTCAGCGGGAAGCCTGCTTCTCCCTCTCCCACTCCCCCTGCTTGTGTTCCCTCTCTCGCTGTCTCTCTCTTTCTCAAATAAATCAATAAAAAAAAAAAAAAAACTTTAAAAAATAAATAAATAAAAATCTAATTTAAATCATAGTTTTCTTAAAAAAAATAGTTTTCTAGTTATTTACACTTTTGAACCTGTATTTTGGTGCATTTTATTTATTCTGCTGAAAACATGATTAATAGGCAAGAAACCACCTATTTTACATAAATGGCACCAAACTATACCTATCATTCTAATCTGCTTTTTAAAAAATTCACAGTTTATCTTGGTGGTATTCCCAAGTTGTTACACACATAGATTTAACTTTTTCCTTTTCACTGTCCATAATAAATATTAATAATTGTAGATACACTATTTCTATTTAGCTCATTCTTTAATTGATGAACTTTTTTAGGGTATTTTCAGTTTTTCATTTGTATACTCTTATAATCCATATCCTTCTGCTTGCCTTTGCACACAAGGCTAGTGTGTCTCTAAAGTAGGTATCAAGAATTGCTAGCCTTCTGATGATTCTGCTGCTGCCTTCCAAAAACTGTCGTGCTATTTATTTAGTATTACCCTTTTCCCCTCTACTGCAACACTTGATTCTTAGCACATTTTAATGTTTTTAGTTTGCATGTTCTGTGATTACTGTTGGGATCAAGCATTTTTGTACAGGTCTATTAGTTTTTTTTTTTTTTTTTTTTTTTTTTTTCTATTTTTTCCAGAGCTCAGTGGATGTTTTATATTTGGTTCTTTAATCGTAGCATACTTTTGTGAGTGATGTCAGCTAGACATCTAACCTTATTACTTTTTTGAAGTAAATAGCCAACGTAAAAAGAAAGATAAAAAGAATAGATTTGTAGCTCTTGCCATCATCTACTTAATAACCCAAGCAAATCAATTGAAAACTATTAGTACTATTAAGAGAGTTCTGCAGAGATGATGGGAATCAAAGTCAACTTTTAATGGATTTAAAAGCTTTTCTTTAAAACACCAGCAATAATCTTTCAGAAAGTATAATAGGAAAACAGACAGTATTCATAATAAAAACTATAAAGTACCTAAAAGTCCACCTAGCAGGAAATGTGTAATGATAAAATGGGACTTGCCTGACTATTTAGCAAACATGTTTATCACACTATTATAATGAAAATAGTGGATATATTGGTCAGGTATAAACAGATTAGTGAGACAGAATATAGTCTAGAAATTCCTGTAATAATATAGTAAACGATAATGGTAGCATTTCAAATCCAAAGAGTGGGCTGTTCAAAGATCTTTTTAGTGTTCAGTGATACTAGATTCAAAACTGATTTCAGTGTAGGTGCTAGGCTCACCTAGAATTTCTATTTGTTACTAAAAAATAAAAAACTATAAAAGAGTAATGTTGATATATAACACCATAAAAGCATAATAACATCCGAGGACTTTTTGTTCATGCTGTATCTTCTGCCTAGAACTATTTTCAACCTACTGCTCAACCACTGCTTTTACCTACCTAATTCATAATTTCAGACCTCAGCTCAGTTATGGAATAGATATTCAAATGTTTACACTCAGATTTTTCTAACCCCAAACTTAGACTTCTATAGGTAAGTTGTGGGTTACATCCAAATTTAATCATATTTTAAATATTTTGAACTTCTACATAAGAATTAGGATTACTTTTAACTGTTAATGTTAATTTACTGTTTTCTTGTTAGTGATGCGGAGTCCCTCCCCCACCTTTGTTGTATAAATGGTGAGATTGATTTACTTTATTAGGAAGTCTATAGAGAAGCTGTTGCTACCCAAAGGGCTTCTAAGAAGTGACTTTGCATGGTTGCTTAGCTACTGCTAGTTAAATAAACATCTTAGGGGCGCCTGGGTGTCTCAGTCATTAAGCGTCTGCCTTCAGCTCAGGTCATGGTCCCAGGGTCCTGGGATCGAGCCCCGCATCAGGCTCTCTGCTCAGCGGGAAGCCTGCTTCTCCCTCTCCCTCTCCCCCTGTTTGTGTTCCCTCTCTCACTGTGTCTCTCTCTGTCAAATAAATAAATAAAATCTTTTAAAAAAATTAAAAAATAAATAAACATCCTAGATGTTTTGCTCTGAAGATTTTCCAGATAGAAGGTTGGCAATCGAAGTTCTTTTTCTAGCTTTTCTAGCATTTTTTTCCTTTTTCGTTTTTTTTAGAAGAATGATTACAAAGCAGTGAACAGAATAAAATAATAATGACCAATGAATTTTTATCTACTATTATTATCATAAAGTGACACAGTACTGTTTAAATTTTAGATAAGTATCTAAGGATTTATATCAGCAGCTCTTAGCAGTAGTAGAAAAGTTTTCATGGGAGCCAGAATTGTTTACCGTGGTAGTATGGAATAATGGAAAGGGGTGTTTGCTCTAAAGCAAACCTACCTAGCTTTAAATCCTCATGCTGCCACTTAAGCTGTAGAAGCTTTAAGCAAGTAGCAACCTCTTAGCATTTCTTCACCTCTAAAATGGGAATAGTAATTCCCTTGTGAAAGTGTTGTTTTAAAATAATGTGTGTATGTCATGTAGTGCAATGTTTACCACCTATTAGCCCCTCAAATTGTTGGTAATGATGTGACATTGCCCCTGTTGCCCTTACCTCATATTAGATATGGTACTTTAAATATTTCCCTCCATGCTTTGTATTCTAGGCAAATAGATTTGATTCCTGCTCTCACTCTGGCATTGCCTGGAACAAATTCAACCCCTCTATATATCAGTGATGCTACCGTTTTTTAAGATGAGGGATTAAGTTTCTTTCCTGCTCTAAAATGTTATGTTTCATTTTCTTCGCCCTTCCCTTAAGGCTAGAATAAAATACTGGCTAGGAATTTCTTAGAGAACAGGATGTTTTCCTGGGGTTTTTTGTTGTTGTTGTTGTTGTTGTTTTTTAAGATTTTATTCATTTGACAGAGAGAGAGACAGCGAGAGAGGGAACACAAGCAAGGGGAGTGTGAGAGGGGAGGCAGGCTTCCCGCTGAGCAGGGAGCCCGATGCGGGGCTCGATCTCAGGACCCTGGGATCATGACCTGAGCTGAAGGCAGCCGCTTTAACAACTGAGCCACCCAGGCGCCCCGGATGTTTTCCTGTTAATAACATAAATATATGGGTATAAATCCTCTTTGAAGAAATGGTATGAAAATTAAAATTATTCAACATGAGCCCTTTTCCTTTAGCGTTCATCTTATTTTGTAAAATTTAAGATTTCTCGGGGTATCTGGGTGGTTCATTAGGTTAAGCATCTGCCTTCGGCTCAGGTCATGATCTCAGGGTCCTGGTATCAAGCCCCACATCAGGCTCTCTGCTTGGTGGAGAGTCTCCTACTACCTCTCCCTCTGATCCTCCTCCCTGCTTGTGCTCTCTCTCTGTCTCAAATAAATAAATAAAATCTTAAAAAAAAAATTAAGGTTTCTCACAATATTGAAGATTTTCTACCATGTCACTGTTAAATTTCAGAATTTTGGTAGCCTTTTGCAGCAAGGATGGCACAGTAAAATGTATTATAAATAGCACACTTACATAAGACGAGGGCAAGCCCTTTTATGAAGGCTACTTCATGTCCTTGGATTTATCATATTGTCATTCATTCAGCAAATACGTACTTTAGTATCCACTAGTATCTAGTAGATACAGGTATACAAAGAAATGATTAAGGCCAACAATCTCCTTCAAGTTTAATTCAACTCCTAAGGAACAACATCTGTATTTTTAAACTATTCTCAGAATAGTTACCTTAAAGAGGGGAAGAAACCAAATCTGTATTTAGACTACTATTCTGAAGGTGATCATCTTTTCTCAGATGTTCAGAAACTTGATACTGTTCCATATTATGGTGGCTGGGAAACTCTTGCATAGCAGAGAGTCCTTAAATTTGTAATACCAAGGACATTAAATAGTAATGGGTGAAAACATATTATTCCAGCATTAATCTTAAAATAGCATTGTTATATTTTCAGGAAACTACTAAAGTTCCTGTGGAAGTAAAGTAGAATTTCATAAGAACATAATGGGTAAGTTATATAAAAGTAATTTTATATTTCAACTAGTAGAAGCTGGTTTTTCTTCTCAAAGATAGGCCTTTGACATTGGTGAATGCAAATAAAAAAAATGATCAGAGTAGACTAAAATTAGTTGTTTAAATCCACAGCATCTGTTTATTACTACGGCACACCTCAGAGATATTGTGGGTTTGGTTCCAGACCACAGCAATAGAGCAAGTCAAATGAATTTTTTGGTTTCCTCATGCTTATAAAAGTTGTGTTTATACTGTACTGTAGTCTATTAAGTATATATAATACCTTAACTTAAAAATCATTTATTGCTTAAAAAAAATGCTAATAATCTGAGCTTTTGGTGAGTCATCACTGATCACAGATCACCATAACAAAAACACTAATAATGAAAAAGTTTGAAATATTATGAGAATTACAAAAATGTGACACAGACACACAAAGTGAGCAAATGCTGTTGAAAAATGGCACCAACAGACGTGCTCAATGCAGGGTTGCCACATACCTTCAATTTGTAAAAACTGCAAAGCACAATAAAACAAGGTATGCCTGTATGTATTTTTGAAAGATAGATAAGTAATGTTTTTGTGCCAAGTATAATTTGTGATTGCTAGTAAGTAATAGCAACTGAAGAAATTAGAAACTTTCCCAAAAAACATATAAAGTGCTTTAATTTGCAAAAAAATGCAAGAATTATAAATTTAATTGGTAATTGTTTTTATTTTCTGAGATTGGCAAAACCTGCTAAATATTTATATGCTTGAGTAGTCTATAATTTACAAGTTACTTGCATCCTTATGAGTCCCCCAGCTTTTTATTATGAAAAATTGCAAGAATGATACACTATGTAGCCTTCAGTGATTGTTAATGTTTTGCCACATTTGCTTTCCTTGTGTTTATTGGTGTATGGGTATTGTTTATATACCCATATACACACACATGGGTATTTTTCTGTACCATTTATTTAGTTGTATAGTATCACCTCACATCTAAATACTGGAGTAGGCATCTCCTAACTTGTCCATATTCAGAATTTCCCAGTTGTTTCAGTAGTGTTCTTTATTGCAGGTATGTTATAGACATACCTTGTTTTATTGTGCTTCATATTGCACTTCACAGATATTGTGTGGTTTTTTTTTTTTTTTTTTTTTTAACAAATTGAAGGTTTGTGGCCACCCTGTCTGGACCAAGTCTATTGGTGCCATTTTTCCAGCTGCAGTTGCTCATTTCATGTCTCTCACATTTTGGTAATTCTCACAATATTTCACTTTTCCATTATTATTATTATATTTGTTATGGTGTCAGTGATCTTTGATGTTACTATTGTAATTGTTGTGAGATGCCATGAACCATGCCCACATAAGACAGGGAACTTAATCGATACATGTTGTGTGTGTTCTGACTGCCGCACCGACCAGCTCTTCCCTCATCTCTCTCTCTCTCCTCAGACCTCCCTATTCCCTGAGACACAAAAATTGAAATTAGGCTAATTAATAACCCTACAATGACCTCCAAGTATTCAAGTGAAAGGAAGAATTGTACCTCTCTCACTTTCAATCAACAGCAAGAGATGATTAAGCTTAGTGAGGAAAGCATGTCAAAAGCTGAGACAGGCCGAAAGCTATGCCTCTTGTGCCAAACAGTTAGCCAAGATGTGAATGCAAAAGAAAAGTTCTTCAAGGAAATTAAAAGCGCTACTCCGGTGAACACGAATAATAAAAAAGTGAAACAGACTTATCGCTGATGGAGAAAGTCTGAGTGGTCTGGATAGAAGATCAAACCAGCCATACCAGTCCCTTAAACCAAAGCCTAATCCAGAGCGATGCCCTGACTCTTCACTTCTGTGAAGGCTGAGAGAGGTGAGGAAGCTGTAAAAGAAAAGTCTGAAGCTAGCAGAAGCTGGCTCATGAGGTTAAAGGTAAAGCAGCAAGTGCTGATGTAGAATCTACAGCAAGTTACCCAGACCCAGCTAAGGTAATTAATGAGGGTGGCTATACTAAACAGATCTTCAGTGGAGATGGAACACCTCATATTGGAAAAAGATGCCATCTAGGACTTTGATAGCTAGAGAGGAGAAATCAGCACCTGGCTTCAAAGCTTCAAAGGACAGGCTAACTCTTGTCAGGAACTAACGCAGCTGGTTATTTTCAGTAGAAGCCAGTGCTCACTGAACATTGCAAAAATCCTAGAGCCTTTCAGAATTATGCTAAATTTACGCTGCTTGTGCTTTATAAATGGAACAAAGCCTGGATGACAGCACATCTATTTACAACATGGTTTACTGAATATTTTAAGCCTACTCTTGTTACTTTAGAAGTACATCTCGTAAGGTACAGCTGCCACAGATAGTGATTCTTCGGATGCATCTGGTTAAAGTAAACTGAAAACCTGTAATTCACCATTCTAGACGCCATTAAGAATACATGTGATTCATGGGAAGAGGTCAAAATATCAACATTAATAGCAGTGTGGAAGAAGTTGATTCCAACCTTCATGGATGACTTTAAGAGGTTCAGGACTTCAGTGGAGGAAGTAGATGTAGATGTGGTAGAAATAGCAACAATTAGAATTGGGAGTGGAGCCTCAAGATGTGACCGAATTGCTACAATTTCATGATAAAACTTGAATAGATGAGTTGAATCTTATGGATGAGCAACGAAAGTGGTTTCTTGAGATGGAATCCACTCCTGATAAAGATGCTGTGATAATTGTTGAAATGACAACAAAGGAATTAGAATATTATGTAAATTTAGTTGATAAAGCAGTGGCAGGGATTGAGAGGATTGACTCCAATTTTGAAGGAAGTTCTGCTGTGGATCAGATGCTGTCAAACAGAATCACGTGCTACAGAGAAATCATTCCTAAAAGGAAGAGTCAGTCGATGCAGCAAACTTCACTGTTGTCTTATTTTAAGAAAATGCCACAGCCACCTCAGCCTTCAGCAACCGCAGCTCTGATCAGTCAGTGACCCATCAGCATCAAGGCAAGACCCTCCACCGGCAAAAAGATTACTACTCACTGAAAACTCAGACAGTGGTTAGCATTTTTTAGCAATAAAGTATTTTTAATTAAGGTATAAACATTTTTCTTTTAGACATAATGATACTGCACACTTAATAAACTATAATATGCTGTAAACAAAACTTTTATATTCACTGGGAAACCAGAAAATGGATTTGACTCACTTTTGCATTATTTGCTTTATTGTGGTGGTCTAGAACTGAACCCACAGTATCTCCAAGGTATCCCTGTGTTTTATATCCAGGATCCAATCAAGGATCACTTACTGCATTAATCTGTCTCTTTAGTCTCCTTTAAATAGTTCCCTACTTTTGGGGGCATGAGGAGTGAAGTCTTTCATGACACTTTAAAATTTAGATTTATCTGAGTGTTTACTCCTGATTAGATTCAGATTAGACATTTTGGGCAGCAATAGTACATAAGTGATTTTTATATTTATTAATCTTATTTGAGGGATTTTTAAATTATTAGCAAATGAATAAACCAATGGATATTTGTAGCTTGAATACTTCAGCTTTATCCTCTGTACTCCTTTTTGTAGGGCTTCCTAAGTTTTTAGAATAAGCCTTAAGACACTTTCTTTCAGATATTGGTAACCATAAAAATTAAAGTTTTGTCAGTACAACACTGTGGAAGTTATAGGTGTTAGAAAGCTCTTAAAGGGCTATACAAAAAATGTATACTCCCAAGAAGGTTACATGGAGCTAGCTACTGTCGCTGAAGCCGGCGCGGTGGCAGTGAGGGGGCTGGCCGTAGGGGCACAGCTGCCCTGTCTCCTTACCTCTGCTTTGGATTTCAAAGGCTCTGTTTGTCTGTATTCATCACTTCAGTCATGTAATAATTTAAACTCAGAAATAAAATGTTTTGATCATTATTTTTATGGATCAAGAGTAAAGATACTAAGTAAAAAGGAGCCCTAACTTCTAGAAGTAGGAGCTTGTCAGAGAAGGTGAAATCATATGACATACATTCTTTCGTAAATGCACACAGTGCATCTTATGTTAACATTGAGTATTTCCAATGATTTAATTTAAAGTTTTACTATTTGATAATTTTGTTTGAGCTTTCAAATTTGAATGTGTTGCTGTGTTCACAAAAAAAATTGTTAATACTTCCATGAAAAATACTGGTAAATTTACATCTAAAGTAACAGCCTTGAATGTAGTTTATTCTGACATTGGAAAATGTTCAGAGAATAATAAAACAAGGAGTTAAAAAAACTTAAAATCTTGTAGATGTGGGCGCCTGGGTGGCTCAGTTGGTTGGGCGGCTGCCTTCAGCTCGGGTCATGATCCTGGAGTCCCAGGATCGAGTCCCGCATCAGGCTCCCTGCTCGGCAGGGAGTCTGCTTCTCCCTCTGACCCTCCTCCCTCTCATGCTCTCTGTCTCTCATTCTCTCTGTCTCAAATAAATAAATAAAATCTTTAAAAAAAAAAAAAAATCTTGTAGATGTTACCATACAGAAATGTTTCTGTTCTGAGTTACTCAAATATTAACCTTGGTAAATTGGCTTATTTTTAATTTTGTGATTCAAAAATCATTTTACTACTTACTGTACTTTAGATGGAGAAGAGAAAACCTATGGTGGCTGTGAAGGCCCTGATGCCATGTATGTCAAATTGATATCTTCGGATGGTCATGAATTTATTGTAAAAAGAGAACATGCACTAACATCTGGAACAATAAAAGCCATGTTGAGTGGCCCAGGTAGGTACATGTCTTTATTTTCTGTTAATAAATCTTCACTTTTAATGTGTTTTTACTTGAATTAAGTGACTCATAACATTAAATGAGACAGTAACTGTTCTAACATTATTGCATGGTTATGTTGCATTGGAAAAATTGATTTTTGCCAGTTCCTGTTTTCAGTTATTTACCCTAATAGGAAGAATCTTTTCCCTACATTAGTTACCATGGTTAATTTCTTCACCACAAAAGGACTCTGATGGTGATTTGTGCTCCTAATTATATATAAAGTTGATTTTTAGAAGTTACCACTTCCCAAACATCTTTTTTTTTTTTTTTTTTTAAGATTTTATTTATTTGACAGAGAGAGACACAGCAAGAGAGGGAACACAAGCAGGGGAAATGGGAGAGGGAGAAGCAGGCTTCGCGGAGCAGGGAGCCCGATTTGGGGCTCAAACCCAGGACCCTGGGATCATGACCCGAGCCGAAGGCAGATGCTTAATGACTGAGCCACCCAGGCACCCCTCCCAGACATCTATTCTTAACTCTTTCTTTCTCTTTTTTGTTCCTTTGAGATAATTTTTGTTTTTTTACCTCAAGGAAATTTTTTTTTGAGGATTGGAATTTTCGAGAGCATACAATAATACCAATTTTTACTTTTGGAGGAGACACCAAACTGCACAGTAGCTGCACCATCTTACATTCCTACCACCACTGTATGAGTATTCTAGTTTCTCCACATTTTCAGACATTTCTGTTCCCATTTTTTTGATTGTAGCCATCCTAATGGGTGTGAAGTGGTTTCTCATTGTATTTTGTTTCAAGATTTATTTATTTAAGAAAGAGAGTAACAAGCAGGGAAAGGTACAGAGGGAGAGGAAGAGAATCTCAAGCAGACTCCCCGCTGAGCACGGAGCCCAATGTAGGACTCAGTCTCAAGACCCTGAGATCAGGATCTGAGCGGAAACCAAGAGTCAGACGCCTAACTGACTGAACTACTCAGGCACTTTCCATTGTATTTTGGATTAGCATTTCTCTAAGGACTGATGCTAAACATCACTTCTGGTGTTTGCTATACATTTATATATCATCTTTGGAGAAATGTCTATTCAAATCTGTTGCATATTTTTCAATTCAGTTGTGTGTCTTTTTGTTACTGAGTTGTAAGAGTTCTTTATAAATTCTGGATGCTAACCCCTTATCAGACATACCATTTGCAAATATTTTCTTATAACAGTTCTATGATTTTATGTATTAATTTTTAAAGACTTTACCTATTTAGGGGCGCCTGGGTGGCTCAGATGGTTGAGCGTCTGCCTTCGGCTCAGGTCATGATCTCAGGGTCCTGGGATCGAGTCCCGCATCGGGCTCCCTGCTGAGCAGGGAACCCAATGCGGGGCTCAATCCCAGGACCTTGGGACTATGACCTGAGCCGAAGGCAGACGCTTAACTGACTCAGCCACCCATGCATCCCCAGTTTTATGGTTTTAGCTTTTACATTTAGGTCTTTGATTTTAAGTGAATTTTTGTATATGGTGTGAGGTAATGATTCAGCCTCATTCTTTCTAATGTGGGCTTTCCAGTACCATTTGTTAAAGAGACTGTTCTTTCCCCCATTTAATGGTCTTGACACCTTGTTGAAAATAAGTTAACCATAGCTATGTGGGTTTATTTATGGGTTCTCAACTCTCTTCCATTGAGAGTCCTTTTTTTTTTTAATTTTTTTTCTTTTAAGTAATCTCTACACCCAATGTGAGGCTTGAACTCAAAACCCTGACATCAGGAGTTGTATGCTCTACCCACTGAGCCAACCAGGTGCCCCATTCCATTGATCTATTCTTATAATACCACAATATTTTAATTACTATCGCTTTGTAGTAAGCTATGAAATGGGGAATTATGAAGCCTCTAACTTTGTTTTACTTTTTCAAGATTGTTTTGGCTATTTGAGGTCCCTTGTTTGTTTTGGGGTTTTTTAGTTTTGATTTAAATTCCAGTTAGTTAATATACAGCATATTAGTTTCAGGTGTACAATATAGTGGTTCAGCACTTCCATGCAACACCCAGTGTTCATTACAAGTGCAGTCCTTAGTTCCCATCACCTATTTAATCCATCCCCACACCTACCTCCCTTCCAGTAACCATCAGTTTGTTCTGTGTAGTTAAGAATCTGTTTCTTGCTTTGCCTCTCTACTTTTTTCCCCCTTTGCTCATTTGTTTTCTTTCTTAAATTCCGCACATGATTGAAACTGTATGGTATTTGTCTTTCTCTGACTGACTTATTTAGCTTAGCATAGTATCTGGCTTCATCCATGTTGTTGCAAATGGCAGGATTTAATTCTTTTTTATGGCTGAGTAATAGTCCTGTGTGTGTGTGTGTGTATACACACCACATACCACATCTTCTTTATCCATTCATCAGTTGATGGATACTTGGGCTATTTCCATAATTTGGCTATGGTAGATAATGCTGCTATAAATATCGGGGTGCATGTATCCCTTTGAATTGGTATTTTTGTATTCTTTGGGTAAAAACATAGTAGTGCAATTGCTGGATCATAAGGTAGTTCTATTTTTAACTTTTTGAGGAAACTCCATACTCTTTTCCAGAGTGGCTGCACCAGTTTGCATTCCCACCAACAGTGTAAGAGGATTCCCCTTTCTCCACATCCTTGCGAACACCTGTTGTTTCTTGTGTTGTTGACTTTAGCCATTCTTTCTTTTTTTTTTTTTTTTTAAGATTTTATTTATTTATTTGAGAGAGAGAATGAGACAGAGAGAGAGAGCACGAGATGGGGGAGGGTCAGAGGGAGAAGCAGGCTCCCCGCCGAGCAGGGAGCCCGATGTGGGACTCGATCCCGGGACTCCAGGATCACGACCTGAGCCGAAGGCAGTCGCTTAACCAACTGAGCCACCCAGGCGCCCCATTCTTTCTCTTTTTTTTAAGATTTCATTTATTTATTAGAGAGAGAGCACAAGTAGGCAGAGCGGCAGGCAGAGGGAGAGGGAGAAGCACGATCCCCGCTGAGCAGAGAGCCCGATATGGGGCTCGATCCCAGGACCTGGGATCATGACCTGAGCCGAAGGCAGATGCTTAACTGAGCCACCCAGGCGCCCCCGACTTTAGCCATTCTGACAGATGTGAGATGATACCTCATTGTAGTTTTGATTTGCATTTCCCTTATGATGAGGGATGTTGAGTATCTTTTCATGTGTCTTTTGGCCATCTGTATGTCTTCTGTGGGAAAATGTCTATTCATGTCTTCTGCCCATTTTTTAATTAGATTATTCAGTTTTTCGGGTGTTGAGTTTTATAAGTTCTTTATATATTTTGGATACTCGCCCTTTAGCAGGTATGTCATTTACAAATATCTTCTCCTATTCCATAGGTTGCCTTTTAGTTTTGTTGATTGTTTCTATTTGAGGTCACTTGTAATTCCTTTTCTATATTTTTTACTATGGAGATTTTAAAACACACATAAAAATAGAATAGTATGATACACTTCCATGTACCCGTCAACCAGCTCCAGTTTTATCAACGTTTTGCCAATCTTATTTCATCTATTACCAGTTTTTTTTACGAGTATTTCAAGGAAATAAGTCCCTGCTAGTGTCATTTGACTTGCAAAATCTATGATAGTTCCCCTGCATGCTCCCTTTTTTTCAGTTCATGAATTTTTCGGAGAAACACCGTTATTTGTAAAATGTCCACATCTAGATTAGACTTAATGTTTCATCTTGTAAGCTTATAATTAGAACTCTAGAGGTTTGATTAGAATCCAGTTCATTTTTCTACATAAGAATACTTTATAGGTGGTACGACTGTATTCCTATTGTCTCAATCTTTTAGCAATGTTGAGATTGATTAGTGGGTTCCAGGATTAGCAAGCTGATTCATTCATCTATGAACAGTTCTGCAGTCAGATTTTCATATAATGCTTGTAGCATTCATTGTAATTATTGCTGAGATTTACTTCATTTGGAATTACAAAACAGTGATTTTCTAACTCTTATAATATCTTCTGCATTTATTAGTTAGAATTCTCCTATAAGGAACTATTTGGTTATCCTGAAATATACTCTTTATAGCAAAGAAAAGATAAATGCTTGATTTTTTTTTCCCTTTACATATAATTTTTCAGTGTAATGAAATGATTCTTCAGCATCCTCCAGTAGCAAAGAGTATTTTGTTTTTTGTTTCGGTTTTTTGGGGTATCATTTTCAACTTGTGACTTTTTATTATTTTAATTTTTTTTTAAATCTAGTGCAGTCCTCCTCACTGGTGCTCAAATTGCCCCCATTTGCTCAATTTTTATGCCAGAAGGAGCCACATCGGGTTGGCTCCTGTGTCCTTTTGACATGGCTCTGGTAGTCTTGGATAGCTATACTACTTTCTATAATAAGATTTCTTTTTTCTTTTTTTTTTTTTTTTAAGATTTTATTTATTTATTTGACAGAGAAAGACACAGCGAGAGGGAACACAAGCAGGGGGAGTGGGAGAGGGAGAAGCAGGCTTCCCGCTGAGCAGGGAGCCTGATACGGGGCTCGAACCCAGGACCCTGGGGTCACGACCTGAGCCGAAGGCAGACGCTTAACGACTGAGCCACCCAGGCGCCCCTCTATAATAAGATTTCTCAGGCTTATTTGATACATTATTCTCTAATTTTGAAAACAGACATTTTTCCAAAGAGCTGTTTTCTTGTAGTGGAAAATGGTACTTAGGAACCCCAGTCTGGTTGTTAGCAGTACTCATTGCTCATGGGTTGAATTACTTTTGGACTTTTCTACTGGGTAGAGCTAGGATGTACTTTAGAAAAACAAGGTCATGGGTGTCAACAAATTTTAATTAATAATAAAATTAAAGATGTTTGGTTTTTGTAAGCTTGATCTCCTTTAGTTTATCTGCAGCCCAAAACTAATGTTTGCATGAAAAGGAATGAAGTACTGATACACGCAACCTTCAAAATATGATGCTAAGTGAAAGGAGCCAGACACAAAAGGTCTCATGTGGTAGGATTCCATTTGTATAAAATATCCGGAATAGATAAATCCACAGAGACAGAAAGATTGGTGTTTGGCAGAGGCTGGGGGGTGGAAAAACTGTTTAAAGGGTATGGGGTTTTACTTTGGGATGATGAGAATGTTTTGGAACTAGATAGCATTGGTGGTTGCACAACACATTAAATGTACACTGAATCGTATACTCTGAAATGGTTAATTTTATGTTATATGAATTTCACCTCAAAAAACCCCAATGTTTGTCTAATATCAAAAGCTTACTGGGCACCTGGGTGGCTTACTGGTTAAGCATCTGCCTTCGGTTCAGGTCATGATCTCAGGATTCTGGGATCGAGCCCCACATCAGGGTCTCTGCTCAGCAGCAAGTCTGCTTCTCCCTCTCCCTCTGAGATCTCTCTCACTCTCTTATAAATAAATAAATAAAATCCTTTTTTAAAAAAAAAAAAAGCTTACTAAGTGTCTTGGTAATATTTCATGCATATGTTCAAGAAAGAGAGTTTTAGTCATTGACAAACCAAAATTTACCTCATTGCTATGAATTCTTCATTCAATCCTGCTCTCTTTTCTTCTCACCCCACCCCCAACCAATAGACAGTTATTAGAAAACTTATAAAAAACTACATTCTCAGAAAGCACATTTTTCTACCTTTTATATTCAGTACACAGTGCTAGTGCTAGACTGCTAAGAAACTATTTTATCCCTCTAGTAAATGCTAAATGCTGTAAACTCTATATAGCTAAAGAAATTTTGAGAGATCATTAAAAAGTTTATAAAGTGTTACTAAAACAGGGGCGCCTGGGTGGCTCAGTCGTTAAGCATCTGCCTTTGGCTCAGGTCATGATCCCAGAGTCCTGGGATTGAGCCCCGCATCGGGCTCCCTGCTCCACGGGAGGCCTGCTTCTCCCTCTCCCACTCCCTCTGCTTGTGTTCCCTCTCTCATTGTGTCTCTCTGTGTCAAATAAATAAAATCTTAAAAAAAAAAAAAGTGTTACTAAAACAAAGGGAAATAGCTTATGAGGAGCTCTCCTTAACATAGTCACAATTTTGAAAACTAAAGGGGGAAACAATGGGTTTGCTTTCTTGAGAAAATGTTTTTAAATAGCATTACATTTATTACTTATTTTTACATGTCAACTCATTATAGCACAGGGCTCCTGATGATCCACAAAGACTTGATCCGTAAACTGAATCTTCTAAAAGATTTGTCTTTTTTTTATCCTATTCACCCTTACTTAATCATGCCACCATGATTCTTAGGAAAAGCTAAAGTGTCCAGAGTCCTGGAAGAAAATTAGAATTTTAAAATACAGTCTTGATTAATCTCAGTTGCGATCTTAATAAAGATTTTTTTATATTTATACTCGAAATCGGAGTTACATTATTTTGTTTGATGCTAGTTCGGTTCATTCTTTTCACATTGTATTAGTTTGCTAGGGCTGCTGTAACAAAGTACCATGGACTGAATGATTTAAACAATAAAAATTTACTTTCTCATAATTCTGAAGGGTAGGAATTTGAGATCAAGGTATTGTTAGGGTTTCTTCTGAGGCCTCTCTCCTTGCCTTGATGGCTGTCTTCTCCCTGTGTTCTTCACCTTGTGTTCCCTCTGTGTGGCTATAACTTAACCTCCTGTTCTTTTTTTTTTTTAAGATTTTTTTTTTATTTATTTATTTGACAGAGAGAGATACAGCGAGAGAGGGAACACAAGCAGGGGGAGTGGGAGAGGGAGAAGCAGGCTCCCTACTGAGCAGGGAGACCGATGCGGGGCTTGATCCCAGGACCCTTGGATTATGACCCGAGCTGAAGGCAGACGCTTAATGACTGAGCCACCCAGGCGCCCTTAACCTCCTATTCTTATAAGGATACCAGTCATATTAGATTAGGCTCCACTCTAATAATCCTGTTTTGTCTTAATTACCTCTTCAAAGACCCCATCCCATGGGTCATTAAGCAGCACCCATACTAAAACTGGAATGATACAGAGAAGATTAGCATGGCCCCTGTGCAAGGATGATACACAAATTTGAGAAGCATTCCATGTTTTTAAAATGTTTCCTGAACAGAAAAAAAAGAGTGGGGAAAAAGATCCTATCTCCAAATATGGTCACTTTTGGAAGTACTGAGAGTTAGGACTTCCCAACATAGGAATTCATTCAGCCTATAACAAACCTACTCCTTTTCTTTTACAGGTCAGTTTGCAGAGAACGAAACTAATGAAGTCAATTTTAGAGAAATTCCTTCACATGTGCTATCAAAAGTATGCATGTATTTTACCTACAAGGTTCGCTACACTAACAGCTCCACAGAGATTCCTGAATTCCCAATTGCACCTGAAATTGCACTGGAACTGCTGATGGCTGCGAACTTCCTAGATTGTTAAATAAAATAAATTATAATAAACTGTTAACTTTTTTCAGTATTTAATACCTGTAGTTGAGTTAGTAATTTTTTCATATATAGCATGTTGCCTGTGTGCAGTTGAACTTTAAAGTTCACTGCAAAGCAGATTATCTTCTGTTCTTTTGCATAGCAATCAGAGTTGAAATTTGTTTGCTACATCAACAAATTAAGGACATTTTCACAAATTGAGAAATAAACAAATATGCCAATTCGTAGGTGGTTTTGCCTTATCCTTTGGATGGGATTTTTAAAATTAGAGCAGTGGTGATATAGTAAATACTGAAATTTAAGCATTAATGAACACATTCTACAGGTAAATAATGGGGCTACGTATTTTTGTGTTTTCAGTGTTTTTTTTTTAAACCTATTCTGATAGCCGTTGTTAGCATTACTAGAGTTATGCAAATAATTGCATTATAAACATGTTTATAACTTAGCCAAAACATTGATTTTTATAACTGTCAAAGACATAAGAGGTGACATTTCTTATGTGTCTTTTGATAAACTGCAGTATTGTTTAAGTGTATCTTGTCTTTTTGTTTATTGCTACAATTTAAGAACTTTATTTAAAAGCAATTTTGGAAGATTACTAGGAATAGCTTTTGGAGCAATCACTTTTTGAACTATAGCCACATGGTCAACAAGTAAACTACATGACTGATTTCATGTGCATTCTGCATTTTGGCCAATCCAAAGTACTGTATTTCATTGACTATAAAGCTTCCTTCACAATTTCATTCTTCTTAAATAGTCCCTTGTTGTGACTGCACTTCTGATTATTTAAATATGTCTTAAAGGATTCATTATGGACTTTATTCAGCTCTTAAAAGCTAGACTTTTCTGAACTATTCCAGTCTTCCTCCAACCAACTGAAATGTTAAATTTAAAAACGTGGAGTGATACAGTGCAAATCTTACAACGCACTTTGATGTAGTTTATGAATTATCTTCTATTAATTAAAATATGTCCCAATAAGTATGATACCCATAATCTGTGGGTCTTTTACTGAAATCAGACTTAATAAAGAGGTCATTCAGCTTTTATACTAAACAGACAAAAAATTTGAAAAACTATGACAGAGCACCTCTGCTTAGGCATGGGAAAAGGAGCACTGGAGTAGGGTTTATTATTATCTCTATCTTAGTAATAAAATAAAGCTGTCATTATAGGAGATATATAGTTAAGCCTTCAGCTTAGTTCTTTAAGACTGGTTTAATATGGGCCAGTTTTTCTGGAACCTGCCAAGAACATAAACAACCAAGATCTATAAAAATAATTTTTCCTCAAAGAAGACCTAACATTGTACTTTCCAGCTTACTGAAAGCAATTAAGTATGTTAATTGCATATATTTTAGTAACTTCTCAAGACATACTGGTACATATTTTAGTATAGAAGATTATCAAGTACAAGAATTATATTCTGCTACTTGCTGACAAATAATATCAAAAACCTAAATGATGATCTTAAAGGTCAAAGTGAGAACTAGAATAAAGTTCAACTTTGACCAGTTTTAGTAGGTTACTCTATGTGTTAGATCCAGAAGTAACCTTAAGTTTAAAATACTGAAATAGAACAAAGATTAGGAAAAACTGTGTATCTTGCGGCAAATGATACTTGCATGTTAATAAAGGCTCTTGACTGAAAGGTTTGATGAACACTTGGTGTTTGATCTTTTTAACTTTTTCTTTTTCTCCTGAGAATTCATGAAACTACTTGCTTCAGGACATCTTGCCATATGATTTAGTAGCAAGAATTTTTATTTGGTTAAATCAGAGATAATTTTATATAGCATTGAAAACAGTTTTCTGACACTTGGTAATTAGTTTACTTTCCAAATTAGGGGCAGATCTGCCCAACTTTCTTTTTTCTGCACACAAACTGTTAGCACAAAATCTTGTTTTATTCAGTTAATATTTCATTTCTGTACTAAGATTATCTTATGCTTTTTAGATTGCTTATCTTTCATGCAATTATTGACAAATGACAGTCTCCTTACTTTTGAAGTCTTGTTGATACTAAGAAATAAAATTTACCGTAAGCAGTAAATTCAGCTCATGTTAAAAGAGAAATAGATTTAGAGACATCTTGCTATGCATGGAATGGTCATCTTAGTGTGAGCCATATTGCTAAATTTATCAATTCTTTTCAAAATATTTCAAATATTCTGAGAAATAATATAAAACTTAAAGATTTAAAAAAAAACTTAAAGATTAAGGAGTGTTTAACCCTAGTAATTCCTATTTATATAATTTTCTATAAAGAAATTTCATACAACTTAAAGTTTGGATATATCCAGACTTAGCAGTGCTAAGTTGAGCTTTTGATTGGTTATCTCTAAGTTTGATAAGACATTTAAGATCTGGAAATCAGTAAATGCCATTGATTTTTTTATATGTATGGTGTTTTATTTGCAATATATAAATATGTTTTAATTCCAGGCCAGTCATATTTGTGCCAAGATTTTACATTTCTATTAGGTTAAACTCTTAAATATTGTACCTAATGATCTCTTGGTTTAAGCAAATATTTATTAACCTAGAAGTATTTTTGGTATGTTAGAGCACAAAACTGGGAGTTAAAGTCTGAAATCTTCTGTTAACTATCCATGTGATCTTGAACAAGTTACTGGACCTTAATTTTACATTTAGAAAATTAGGAGATTGCACATTAATAGGGTGATAATGTTTACCACTTAACTTTTTTAATGAACAAACAAGATTGTGTTTGTGGATGTTGCTTAAATCCAAGATCGCAAACATTACAGATGATAAGATTAGGATTATAAATGAGAGAAAATGGTTTTGTTGCTGCATCTCTTAAATAATACTCTAAATTTGTTTCGCTGCTTTTGATTAAGCATTAAATACCATACATCAGTACTACATATATTAAAAATTAGTTTAGAATTAGTTTAGAATCCTTGTAGTTGTTTTCTATTGCCTGCTACATAAAGAAAATTCAATTTTAGTTTTGGTTACCAATAATTGTTAATGTAAAGGGAATATTGGCTGTTTTCATGCCAGTATTATGTAATGCAAGTTCAACCCAGAACTCATTTTTCATTCATATCCTAAATTAGTAACTTACACTGAAATAGATACATGTGTAAATTACTTACAACGGTTACATGATTTTAGCTTTTACATTTAGGTCTTTGATTTTAAGTTAAATTTTATATATGGTGTGAGGTAATGATTCAACCTCATTCTCTCTTATGTGGGCATCCCAGTACCATTTGTTAAAAAGACTATTCTTTCCCCCATTTAATGGTCTTGGCACCCTTGTTGAAAATTTTGAAGTTGCTTTGAGATAGAACTTACGTCTTAATCGTCAAATTGTTCTGTAAGTTTTGTGTTTGTTATTACTCTTATATAGGACCCAGGGGCATCAGAATTAGATTTTTTTCCCCTCTGTAGTACTGGATGCTTAGAGTCATTTTTAATATAAAAATATCTTGTAAGGTTTACCTAGATATAAGTTTATATGTTAAGGCCTTTATTTGTGATAAGATCTATTGCTTCATTATTTAGAGAAGCATGTATATGATGATAGCTTAGGATAAGAAAAATTCAAATTTCATGAATTTTTATTCAACCAGAATTGTCTAAAATTTTTTAATCAGCCTTTTACATCATGAAGTAAGGCTTGTGATTAATTCTGTCTCTGCATATCAACTGATCTAGTTCCACTGTTGGATTTTTTTGTAACACATCACTAGGATATTAACTGTAAGGCATGTTAAGTTTTGATGCAAATTTATCAAATATATTTTACTTTTGAGTCAGTGTAGTGTCATTTCTGTGAATCCCATCTCAAGTATAATTTTGAATTGGAAAGCACATTTTCTTCAGACTATTAAAGACAATTTTTGTCTTTCTATAATTTCATTCAGCCACTTTTGAAAATGCCTGTTTCTTTAGTTTCTTACAGCCATCATTTGGATCAATAAGTATGTTGCCTTTTGCTATTTGGTTTTTATTTTGATGAAGATCCAAGACAAAATTTATAGTTCAGGAAAGATCACAAGCTAATTTATGGTGAGATTCTAGATTCAGATTATAGTTCCAATTAGAACAAACATGGTGCTTAGATTCTAAAGATGATCTATGAATCCTACATCCAGAAAAGGAAGTGATATTTGTTAGAGTATTGAAATAAACAATATACAAAATATTGAAATGGTAGAATTGAGATAGGGAGGTAATGGATGAGGTGTGCCTATGAAATAGTAAATGCTTAAGAAATACATAACGTTTCTATCTGAATGAACATTATCCTTCACTTAGTAGGGCCATTGTTCCTCAAAATGTTTCCAGATTTCAGAGTTTATAATAAATGTTCTTTTGAATAGCCTCATTGATGGGAGATGCTTTTCTTTAAATGTTTTGCAATAGCCAATAAATGTTTTTTATCGGGGCGCCTGGGTGGCTCAGTTGGTTAAGCGACTGCCTTCGGCTCAGGTCATGATCCTGGAGTCCCAGGATCGAGTCCCGCATCAGGCTCCCTGCTCGGCAGGGAGTCTGCTTCTCCCTCTGACCCTCCTCCCTCTCATGCTCTCTGTCTCTCATTCTCTCTCTCTCAAATAAATAAATAAAATCTTTTAAAAAAAATGATTAAAAAAATAAATGTTTTTTATCTAAACCTACTGAATAAAGTAAGTGGCCAGGCTGGTTCAGGAAGAAGGTATGTAACTAGAAGAATTAGAGGAGCTTTCTCATTAGCCAGTAATCTGGTTCAAGTATCATGGCATGTCACAAAAACTATAAGAATGTAGCAGCATCAAAGTTGTAATTCAAATGGATTTTATAAAATTGCTCTCTTACAATGCAGCACATCTCCGTTACTTTGCTTAAAGTAGACAGGGTTTAAGCATTGTGCTTCCAACATTTTGTTGTTGTTGTTTTCCAACATCACATTGAAAGACATTTTTCCTGTTATGGGCAAGAATAGGATCTATCTGGTAAACACTGAAGTTACTCTGATGAAAACCTATTCCTAAAGAACTGAGCCCAGGAAGTTACACTGACTTGTGAAATGGCTATACTGACGTTATAAAAGGCCAAAAGCTTGTGAAACTAACGAAACTACAATTTATGAGATTTGTTTTTGAATGCAATTGTTATTCTTTTCCTAGTGGCAATTTTTGCCTTATGTACATCTTCCAAAAACTAGATTGTAAGACAGCAGGAATGAAGGGGGAGAACTATTTTATTTTTTTAGGTGGTGGTGATCTGTTACCTTTCCTAGTGCCCAGCACAGCACCTTTACATTGCAAGCATTCAGTAAATGTTGAGTTGAAGCAAACTCACTGGTGTGTAAAGGTCAGTGTCTCAGTCATATTCCATTGCAACCTTAAGTTTTATATCTTAACCACAGATATGTAAATGTTGAAATAAAATATTAGTCTGAGACTAACGAGATAACTGCATGTCATCTGGTCTGCCACTTGCAGGGAAGAGTACTGAATGGGAAGGCAGGAAAGCTCAGTTCAAGACCATTAATGATCCAGCTTGATGTTCTCCCATGAAAAATAATAGTAGTCTGAATAAATTACTCCAAAGAAGATACACAAATGACCAGCAATACATGCAAACCTGCTCAAGTCATAAGTCTTTAGGGAAATACTAAACCACAATAAGATACTTACATCCACTATGATAGCTATAATATTTTTTTAAAGGACAAGAATATTGGCCCAGATGTGTAAAAATTGCAACTTATAAATTCCAGGTGTGAATGTAAAATGGAGCAGCTGCTGTAGAAAACAGTTTGGCACTTCAAATAATTAAATGGAGAGGTTCCAGTTCAAGATGGTGATGTAGAAGACTGAACACACCTCCTTCAGGGAACACACCAAATTACATCTATTAACAGAAAATTGTTCTGAAGAAGAGCTGACAACTGAACAGCTACTCAACAACAAAGAACAGCAAGAGAAATGGAGATGCCACAGTTCAAAAGTCCAGTATATCTGGCTAGCCAGCAAAAGTCACTAAACACATAATCTGCATAGGGGACACCATACACAAAACCACCACTTCAACTTTAGTAGGAGAAGTAGCCATTTCACCTAATTCATAGAAACAAAATCAAGCAAAATGGGGAGATAGGAATATGTTCCAAAAGAAAGAACAAAAACAAAAATTAAGAAAAAATGAAACAGACAAGCAAAATGCCTGATAAGGAATTTAATGATCACAAAGTTACTTAGTTGGAGAAAAGAATTGGAGAACTCAGTGAGACCTTCAATAAAGAGACAGAAAATAGGGGCGCCTGGGTGGCTCAGTTGGTTAGGCGACTGCCTTCGGCTCAGGTCATGATCCTGGAGTCCCAGGATCGAGTCCCTCATCGGGCTCCCTGCTCAGTGGGGAGTCTGCTTCTCCCTCTGACCCTCCCCCATGTCATGCTCTCTATCTCATTCTCAAATGAATAAATAAAATCTTTAAAAAAAAAAAAGATAAAATATAAAAAGGATCAATCATAGTTGAATACAATAAATGAAGTAAAAAACACACTAGAGGGAATCAACAATAGATTAGAAGATGCAAAAGAACATATCGGGATCTAAAAGATAGGATAATAGCACACAACAGCAAAAAAAAATTGAGACTATATTAAGAGATCTCTTGGACAACATCAAGCAAACAAACATTTCCATTATAGGGGTGCCAAAAGAAGAAGAGAAAGATGTACAAAACTTATTTGAACAAATAACTGTAAACTTCCCTAACCTACGGTAGGAAATAGACATCCAAGTCCAAGAAGCACAGAAAGTTCCAAACAAGATAGAGAATCTTACAAAAAGAGAATCTTAAAAGCAGCAAGAAAGAAAAAAATTACCTGTAAGGGAAAACTTACAAGACTATCAGTTGAGGGCCGCCTGGGTGGCTCAGTTGTTAAGCGTCTGCCTTTGGTTCAGGTCATGATCCCAGGGTCCTGGGTTCGAGCCCCACATTGGGCTCCCTACTCAGCAGGAAGCCTGCTTCTCCTTCTCCCACTCCCGCTGCTTGTGTTCCCTCTCTCGCTGTGTCTCTCTCTGTCAAATAAATAAATAAAATCTTAAAAAAAAAAAAAGACTATCAGTAGATTTTTCAGCAGAAACTGCAAGCCATAAGGGAGTGGCTTGATATATTCAAAGTGCTAGAAGGAAAAAATCAACAACCAAGAATACCCAATAATGTTGTCATTCAGATTTGAAGGAGAGATAAAGAGTTTCCCAGACAAACAAGATAAAGGAGTTTATCACCATCAAACTAACCTTACAAGAAATGTTAAAGGGACTTATTTAAGTAGAAAAGAAATGGCCATAATTAGACATGAGAAAAATATGAATTAAAAGAGGTAAAATACGACAAAGTATACATAAAATGTGGGGAAGGAGATAAAAGGGGAAGATAAAGGGGAAAAGTTTTTTTCCTTTTTTTATTAAAATGTGTTTGAACTTAAATACCATTGAATTAATATGGACTGTTATTTACTTAGGATATTGTGTATGAACCGCATGGTAACCACAAACCCAAAACCTATAATAGATACACAAAAAATAGAAAGCCAAACAAAACACAGATAATACTCATCAATCACAAAGAGAACAAAAGAGAACAAAGAACTACAAAAATAATGAGAAAACAAATTTTTAAAATGGCAATAAGTACATACCTAAATGTAAATGACCTAAATGCTCCAATCAAAAGACAGACTAAAAGACGGCTAAAAAACAAGACCCATCTACAGGCTGCCTACAAGAGACTCCCCTCAGACCTAAAGATGCACACAGACTAAAGGTAAAGGGATGGAAAAATATTCACCATGCAAATAGAAATGAAAAAAAGCCCAGGTAGCAGTACTTGTATCAGACAAAATAGACTTTAAAACAAAGACTGTAACAAGAGACAAAGAAGGGCATTACATAATGATAAAGGGATCAATCCAACAAGAGGATATAACAATTGTAAATATCTACACACCCAACACTGGGGACACCTAAATACATAAGGCAAATATTAATAAACATAAAGAGAGAAATTGATGGTAATACAATAATAGTAGGGGACTTTACTACTCCACTCACATCAATGGATAGATGATCATCCAGATAGAAAATCAGTAAGGAAACAATGTCTTTAAATGACACATTGGAACAGATATATAGAGAACATTACATCCAAAAGCAACAGAATACACATTCTTTTCAAGTGCACATGGAACATTCTCCAGAATAGATCACATATTAGGCCATAAAACAAGGTTCAATAAATTTAAGAAGATAAAATCATACCAGGCTTCTTTTCCAACCACAAGAGTATGAAACTAGAAATAATTCACAAGAAAAACACTGGAAAAAACACAAACATGTGGAGACTTAAAATGATACTAAACAACCAATGGGTCAATTAAGCAATCAAATAAATAGAAAATACATGGACACAAATGAAAATTAAAAAAAAAAAATGGTCCAAAATCTCTGGGACACAGTGAAAGCAGTTCTATGAGGGAAGTTTATAGCAATAGAGGTCTGCCTCAAAAACAAGAGAAAGCTCAAACAGGTGCACCCGGCTGGCCATGTCAGTGGAGCATGCAACTCTTGATCTCAAGGTTGTGGGTCCAGCCCCATGTTGGGTGTAGAGACTACTTAAAATTAATATCTCAAAAAAAAAAAGGACAAAACTCAATCTAAACTTGTGCCTAAAGGAACTAGAAAAAGAATAAACAAAACCCAAGGTAGGTAGAAGAAAGGAAATAACAAAGGTCAGAACAGAAATAAATAACATAGAGACTAAAAATAAAATAGAAAAATCAAATAGAAAAAGATAAACAAAATTGACTAACCCTTAGCAAGACTCATCAAGAAAAAAAGAAAGGGGGCACCTGGGTGGCTCAGATGGTTAAGCATTTGCCTTTGGCTCAGATCATGATCTTAGGGTCCTGGGAATAGCCCTGTATCAGGCTCCCTGCTCAGTGGGGAGTCTACTTCTCCCTCTCCCTCTGCCTCTCCCCTCCACTCGTGTGCGCGGGTGGAGGTGCTCTCTCTCTCAGATGAATAAATAAAATCTTTAAAAGAAAAAAAGAAAAAAGAGAATGTATTTAAATAAAATCAGAAATGAGAGATAAGTAACAACTAACACCAGAAAAATACAAAGGATTATAAGAGAATACTCTGAAAAATTCAAAGAAATGGATAAATTCCTAGAAACATACCATCTTCCAAAAGTGAACCAGGAAGAAATAGAAAATCTTAACAACAAATTACAAGTAATGAAATTGAGTTGGTAATCAAAAAGCTATCAAAAAATAAAAGTCCAGGACTACACAGATTCACAAGTGAATTCTACCAGATATTTAAAGAAGAGTTAAAACCTATTCTCTTCAAACTATTCCAAAACAGAAGAGGACGGAAAGCTTCCAAATGCATTCTATAAGACCAGAATTACTCTGATAACAAAACCAAAGAAAAGTATAGGCCAAAATCTTTGATGAAGATATATGCAAAACTCAACAAACTATTAGCAAACCACATATAATAATACATTAAAAAGATTATTCATCATGATCAGTGGGACTTATTCGTGGGACAGAAGGATGGTTGCAAATCAATCAATGTCATTTACCACATCAACAAAAGGATAAAATCTTATGATCATCTCAATAAATGCAAAAAAAAAGAAAAACTATTTAACAAGATTCAACATCCATTCATGATAAAACCTCAACAAAATGAAGTTAGAAGGAACACACCTCAATATAATAAAGGCCATATATGAAAAACCCACAGTGAACATCATATTCAATGGGGAAAAATAGAGAACTTTCCCTCTAAAGTCAGGAGCAAGACAAGGATGTCTCTTCTCACCACTTTTATTCAACATGGTATTAGAAGTCCTAGCCATAGTAATTAGACAAGAAAAAGAAATAAGAGGCATCCATATTGGTAAAGAAGTTAAACTGTCACTGCTTGTCCCTCTCCCTCTGCTCCTCCCCTCTGCTCGCTATCTCTCTCAAATAAATAAATAAAATCTTAATTTTTAAAAAAGAATTTATACAACTCTAAACAAGCCAAACAACCTCAAAACAAGCAAACAATCCAACTAAAAACTGGTTGGGGGGGTGCCTGGGTGGTTCAGTCGTTAAGCATCTGCCTTCAGCTCAGGTCATGATCCCAGGGTCCTGGGATCGAGCCCTGCATCGGGCTCCCTGCTCCTCAGGAAGCCAGGGAGAAGCTTCTCCTTCTCCCACTCCCCCTGCTTGTGTTCCTTCTCTTGCTGTGTCTCTCTCTGTCAAATAAATAAATAAAATCTTTAAAAAAAAAAAAAAACTGGTCAGGGGACCTGAATAGACATACAGACATACAGATGGCCAACAGATACATGCATTTCCCTAGGCATCAGGGAAATGCAAATCAAAACCGCAATGAGATACCACTTCACACATGTTAGAATAACTAAAATCAAGAAGACAAGAAACAACAAGTGTTGGTGAGGATGTGGAGAAAAAGGAACACTTGTGCAGTGTTGGTGGGAATATAAATTGGTACAGCCACTGTGGGAAACAGTATGGAGTTTCCTCAAAAAATTAAAAACAGAAATAAATTTATTTAAAAAATAAAAAATAGTTTCCCTGGGTGGTGCAGTCAGTTGAGTGTCCGACTCTTGGTTTTGGCTCAAGTTGTGATGTCTGGACTGTGAGATGAAGTTCCACACCAGGCTCTGCATTCAGTGGGGATTCTGCTTGGGATTTTTCTTCCTCTCCCTCTGCCCCCTCCCCCTCCAAAATAAATAAATAAATCTTTAAAAAAAATAAAAATAGAAATACCATATGATCCAATAATTGCACTATTTGTTATTTACCCAGGGAAAACAAAAACACTAACTCAAAAAGTTATATGCACCCCTATGTTTATTGCAGTATTATTTACAATAGCCAAGACATGGAAGCAACCTAAGTGTCCATCCATAGACAGATGGATAAGGAAAATGTGGTACACACACACACACACACACAGGAATAGTAGCCATAAAAAAAGGTTGAGATCGTGTCATTTGAGACAACATGGATGGACCTAGAGGGTATTATGCTAAGTGAAATAAGACTGAGAAAGACAAATACCTACCATACAACTCCACTCATAAATGGAATCTTAAAAAAAGGAATAAACAAACAAATCAGAACTGTAAATACAGAGAACAAATTGATGGTTGCCAGAGGGGAGGTGGGTGGGAGGTTGGGCAAAATGGGTGAAGGGCAAAGAGAAATACAGGCCTCCACTTATGGAATATATAAGTCATGGGAATAAAAAGTAAAGCAATAAGGAATACAGTCAACAATATTGTGATAGTGATATAACAGGACAGATGGTAGTTATACTTGTGGTGAACAGAGCATAATGTATAAACTGGTCAAATCACTAAGTTGTATACCTGAAATGAATGCAACATTTTGTGTCACCTATACTTAAATTTTTAAAAATGTTTTATAAAAAGTTAAACAGAATTATCATGTGACTCAGCATTTACACTCCTAGATACTCAAAAATTCCTAATGAAATTTTAAACATCAAAATAGCTAGCTGAAGGAGAAAAAAAGTTATGATTACAAGATACTCCAAAGAAAGAGTAAAATTTTTTGAGGGGCAACTATCCACCTTAAGCAAATCCATTGCCTTTATTATATATGACAGAATGAGAAAACAAATCAAGCATTAAATTTAAAACATTTGAAAAAAATGCTAAGGAAAGTAGAATGAAAGAATTAACAAAACTAGGGGCACCTGGGTGGCTCAGTTGGTTAAGCAACTGCCTTCGGCTCAGGTCATGATCCTGGAGTCCCGGGATCGAGTCCCGCATCGGGCTCCCTGCTCGGTGGGGAGTCTGCTTCTCCCTCTGACCCTCCCCCTCTCATGCTCTGTCTCCCATTCTCTCTCTCAGATAAATAAATAAAAAATCTTTAAAAAAAAAAAAAAGAATTAACAAAACTAGAAACAGAAAATAGGAATTAATATAAGGACATTTATATAATATAAGAGATGATTCAGAATAGACAAATTTACGGGACATATCAAGAGAAGAGTGGGAAAGCAAAAATGCACAGATAAAATGAAAAGAGAAAACAATGCCCAACATTTGTTATGAGAAAAGTTATACACAAAAATGGAGCAAAAAGTTTTTAAATTATATTAGATTATTACATACATGATTCCAATAAATTTTTGAATTGTGATTGACTTACTAGGAAAATATAAATTATGAAAATTAAACCAAGATAAAATCTAAGTAGACCAATGAACCATGGAAGAAAATGAAGTAGTTGTCAAGGCATTTCTCCCAAAGAGGCATAAGACTAGATTATTTTAAGTGTTTTGTTTTATTAATACACATATATATGCAGACACACAGAATGGAATACTATTCAGCCACAAAAAAGAATGAGATCTAGCCATTTGCAACAACATGATGGACCTTGAAAGCATTATGCTAAGTGTAATAAGTCAGAAAGAGGAAGATGAGTACCATATAATCTCACTTATATGTGGAACCTACAAACCAAACCAAAACAACACAAATCAAGATCACAGATACAGAGAACAGATAGATTGGTGATTGCCAGAAGTGGGGGTGAGGGGGTGAAACAGGTAAAAGAGATCAAAAGATACAAACTTCCTGATTAAATAAGTCATGGTTATATAATGTACAGCATGACGACTTTAGTTAATAATACTGTGTTGCATATTTTAAGGTTGCTGAGAGTTGATTTTAAAAGTTCTCATCATAAGAAATTTTCTTTCTAAATATGTATGGTGACAGATGTTAACTAGACTTATTTTGTGATCATTTCACAATATATACAAATATCAAGTCATGTTGTTACACCTGAAACTAATATGGTGTTTTATGTCAATTACATCCCTAAAAAAAAAATGAGAACCAACATAATACTTGCTATCAATACACTAGTATTTCTTGGAA
Organism: Neomonachus schauinslandi; assembly: GCF_002201575.2. Classification (NCBI taxonomy): domain Eukaryota; kingdom Metazoa; phylum Chordata; class Mammalia; order Carnivora; family Phocidae; genus Neomonachus; species Neomonachus schauinslandi. The sequence goes on along the minus strand of NC_058406.1, from coordinate 129,556,663 downwards.
ATTTCCAGAAAGTGGTAATTTTTTTTAAAGATTTTATTTATTTATTTGACAGAGAGAGACACAGCAAGAGAGGGAACACAAGCAGGGGGAGTGGGACAGGGAGAAGCAGGCTTCCTGTGGAGCAGGGAGCCCAACACAGGACTCGATCCCAGGACTCTGGGATCATGACCTGAGCCGAAGGCAGATGCTTAACAACTGAGCCACCCAGGTGTCGCCAGAAAGTGGTAATTTTTTTAATTAGGTATAAATACTGGGGGGGGGAACAGACAATAATATGTGCAGACAATGTGATGTCTCACAGAAAAATCCTCAAAGTGTCAACTGAAAAATTCTGAAATCTAGAAGAAAGGAGTTGAAAATGCAATGGACATTTCTGTGGGATGTTTTATTTGTTTACTTTTGTTTTAGCTGTATATCATATAAGTTCCCACCCTGGATTTGGAAAATACCCATTGTCTAAATACAAGTGAAGGTGGGGCCCCAACATCCTACTACAGAAGCCAAAAAGAGACTTCTTCCCAGCTTCCTGACTACCCATGCATTGGGATGTGATCAAGAAACCCTCCACATCCTTCCAATAATTGCCTTTTCTTTTCTACCTAGGCTGTTGAAGACTATGAGTCTTATAGAAATTGATGTTAAAGGTAGGTTAAGGGTAATAAACTCTCAGGAAAGTGGGGGAATCTGATTTTTTTTTTATTACCTTGGCTAGGTAGGGCCAAAAGTAGTGGCAATTCTATAGTATTCATAAATGGTAATCTGAAAGTCAAAAGCTCAGGAGGGTTAAATAGCTACTCAAGTTATTTCTTGCCCATTGAGGACAGGGCTTTGGATGCTTACAAAGCACCTATCAAAGATGGAAGATATGAAGAATTACCAGTGTGAAATTATAGCCTGAGAGATAAAAGGATCACTTTTAATGGTAATGAATAGCTTGAAGAAAGAGGACAACCTCAAATCTGTTTCATTTCAAGGCACAGTTAGAATTTTAGGAAATTTCTAGTATTCTGTTCTTCAGCCACAGGCAGCTTTTTGATCATTGTAAAACTAAATTTGAAGACTGATTCAATAAATTGCTGAATTAAAATGTCAGTTGAAGGGTGCCTGGGTGGCTCAGTCAGTTAAGACTCCAACACCTGATTTTGGCTCAGGTGATGATCTCAGGGTCATGATATCAAGCCCTCCATCTCTCTCTCTCCCTCTCCCTCTGCCCCCACCCCCTGGCTGGCACACTCTCTCCCTCTAAAAAAAAAAAAAATTAATTAAATTAAAATAAAATGTTAGCTGAGTTGGCCACTGGTGGTTACATGTCTACTATGTAAAATTTAAGATATTAAGAGTAGGAACCCCCAAAATTAAACAGGGATCGTTTCTAATCCCTCATTATTCCTTCTCGACAACTAAATCTGCCACCATGTTCTAGGTGTAAAGAAGCAGGGACTCCTTTCTACCTAGGAAATATACTTTGGGGAGAGCTAATTCTTGACTTACGCATCATTGTTTCATACTAGGAATATAAATTGATCCCGGGAGATTGCCTAGTCCATCAACGTTAATGAAAGATTACTGCAACTCCAAGATGACAGGATTACCAGGAGCTCAGATCCCTCAAGAATAAAAGTTTAGGTCACCTCACTGGGTAAAGAATTCCAGCCAGGAGGTTTATTGACTGGAGGCAAAGGAAATACAGTGGAAGAGGAAAATCATAAAAACCTGCTTTAGCCTTACAGCCAGTTGTAAAATTGACAACACTTCTACCTACATATTCTTTCCTGCTATGTCCTCTGTATATCTACATGTGTCAACTACCTCCCCTTTTTTCCACCATCTTCTTTTTTTCCCCCACTATTTCAGTTAGCAGTTGTGGAGATTTAACTTTATAATTAGTCCTTGAGGGTATCACAAGAGAACCGGAGTAGAAACAGATATCATGTAGAGATCTCAGATTTGTTTTTAAATTCAATAATTGACAAGATATTGAGTTGCTCCTCTCCAGGGAAGGGGTAGTGCTTTTTTTTTTTTTCCAGTTTTATTGAGCTATAATTGACATACACAACTACAGAAGTTCATTTATCCATTCTACTGTTGATGGACATTTGGGTTGTTTCCAGTTTTGAGCTCTCACAAATAATGCTGCTATGAACATTTTTCATACATGGCTTTTGGTGCTCATATATACACATTTTATGTAAATACCCAGAAGTAAAATTGTAGATTCATTGGAAATGCATATGTTTGGCTTTACAAATTTCTGGCTAATGGTTTCCCAAAGTGGTTGTACCAGTTTACGCTTTCACCAGCAGTGTATAAAAGTTCTAACTATTCCACATCCTTACCAACCAATAATGACATTTTCATTTTAGCCATTCTAGATGAGGTATTGTGGTATTGTATTTATTTAGATATTCTCTTTTGTGAAGTGCCTCTTTTGCCCTGTTTTTACTGAGTTGCTGGTCTCTTATTTACTTATGAGGCTTCTTTATATATTCTAGATATGCATCTTTTTTGCTATATGTATTGAAAATATCTTTGAGGGTGCCTGGCTGGCTCAGCTGGTAAGAACATGCAACTCTTGATCTCAGAGTTGTGAGTTCAATCCCCATACTGGGTGTGGAGCCTACTTAAAAAAGTAAAATAAAATAAAATCTTTAGGAAAAAAAAGAAGAAAATATCTTCTATCAGACGGTGGTTTGCTTTTCACCCTCTTAATCTTGGATTCTTGCGAACAAAAGTTGTTAATTTTAATATAATCAAATTATTTTTTCCTTTATGGTTAGGGTTAGTACTGTGTTAAGAAATTTTGATTACCCCGAGGCCCTAAAGCTATTCTCTTATGTTCCCTTACACGTTTAGAATTATAGTCCATCTATAATTGATGTTTATGTATGGTATTAGGCAGAGTTCAAGATTTCTTTTTTTCCACATTAATGTCTAATTGACCCAGTTTCATTGACTGAAAAGGCCATTCTTCCCCCTGCTGCACTGCACAGTTGCCTTTGTTATAAATCAAGTTATTGTGTATGTGTGGGTCTGTCTCTGGACTCTTTCTTCTATTATTATGGACTAATGAAAAATGAAGCTATTTTCTGTCATTCCTGGATGATTCTGAAAGATATTATGATATCACAAAAATACATAGTTTTTAAGGCCATCCATAGTCCGAATCCAGCCTATATTTCTAACATTACATCCCACCAGCAGCTGACACAAGAATCTTTAGCTCTAGCTGAGTCATGCCGAGTCCCTGGTCCAATTATGGTTAAATAATGTATTTTAGAAACTTTATCCCCATTTTTTCCTGGTGAATAGAATTAATTTTGTCATTCTCAGGCTAGTATCTAGTAAGTCTGGGATATATTTATGGAATTACAGCTTGTCTCTTAATCTCTGACTCCATGCTTTTTTGGTCTGACTTTTCATCTGCCACAAGGTTCTGATTCTAATTCAATTCCCTTACCAATTATGGTGTAAACCTGGACTTCCTGCTTGACTCGGGCCCAAACACCATGCCTAAATATTGCCAAAATGTTCTTAATGAGACTAAAAATGTTTCCATGGAAACTCAAACCACCAAATGGGATCTGTTTCCAAACACTTCTTGAAACTGTAATGCACCTCCAGTGTTGGCTACACTTGTGAGTTTTGCCTAGAGATCCCAGCCATGGTGTCCACTCTCTAAAGCAAGCTCGAGGAGTACTGATCCCAGTCCAAGGTCATGTGTCCTCCTGGAAGTTGTGTCAACAGATCACTACTATGAGGGCCAGCCCCAGAGCCATGCCTTTCCTGTAGCCCCTGCCCCCCATTTCCTCTTTTACTTCTTTCTCTCACACCTGCAGTCCACCACTCACATTCTGTCCTGCTTCATCATCAAAATGGTATGTATTACAACATCTAACCTATATTCCTGCCCTCATTCACAAGCAGCCATGCCATCCTAATCAACACTTACAAACACTCTGACTCTCCTGTCTTCATGAAAAGATTCTTATTCTTATGTACTCCTATGTTTGTTGCAGTATTATTTATAATAGCCAGAATATGGAAGAAACTCAAGTGTCCGTTGATAGAGGAATGGATAAAGAAAATTTTATATATAGATGTAGATATTGATATTGATATTGATATATAGATATATATATATACACACACACGCTGGAATATTACTCATCCATAACAAATGAAATCTTGCCATTTGTTACAACATGGATGCATCTAGAGGGTATAATGCTAAGTGAAATAACTCAGAGAAAGGCAAACACCATATGATTTCACTCATATGTGGAATTTAAGAAACCAAACAAGAAAAAAGAGACAGACTAAAAAACCAGACTCTTAAATATAGAGAAATGGTGATTGCCTGGTGGAGGGGAGGAATGGGTGAAACAGGTGAAGGGGATTAAGAGTACTTACTGTGATGAGCACTGAGTAATGTATAGAATGTTGAATCACTATATTGTACACCTGAAACTAATATAACACTGTATGCTAATTATTTGGAATTAGAAAAATAAATTAATTTTTAAAAAGGTGCTTATGCTTTCCTTTCTTTTCTCACAGCTCTACCTCTCCTTTAAGACCCATTTCAAATCATCCCTTTCCCATCTCTGTTCTCTCATTTGCTTTCATTTGTATGTCTACTTGAGCATGTACCACAACTAGCCTTAGATCATAAGTAATTATGTGTTTATATAATTCTATAATTATATTTGTCTGTTTCCCTCACATACTGTGGAACACTGGACAATATTTTTAATCCCCATAAATCTTGTATTGGGCCTTGTGCACAGCTGATTTGCAAGTATTTACTGAGTTTAAGTTGAGCCCTGGAGTCTGGATATCCATGTGGCTGTGTGGTGTAGGGGAAAAGAGGATTGAATACTGATTCTACCACTTATTCACTTGCTACCACACACATCTGCTGCATGACCTTGGCCAAGTCATTTAATTTCTCTGAGTTTCTCAGAAGCAAAAATGGGAATAATTAAATACCTCGCTAGTTTATTAAATGACATAATATGTTTAAGAGTACTTAGCATATAGTATTCTCGTAGTAGGGTTTTTTTAAGATTTTGTTTATTTATTTGTCAGAGAGAGAGCACACAAGCAGGGGCAGCAGCAGACAGAGGGAGAAGCAGGCTCCCTGCTGAGCAAGGTGTCCAAAGTGGGACTCGATCCCAGGACCCTGGGATCATGACACGAGCCGAAGGCAGACGCTTAACTGACTGAGCCACCCCGGCATCCCTCATAGTAGGTTTTTTAAAATACAAAGTTTCCTAACTACAAAAAGGAGAATAGAGCTAACAGATGAAATGATAGGAATATCCCAGAAGTAAATGATTGGAAAGTTCTTATGCTAGAAATCCCACCATTTTATGTTCTGATTTAAAATTATCAAATAGGGGGCGCCTGGGTGGCTCAGTTGGTTAAGCGACTGCTTTCGGCTCAGGTCATGATCCTGGAGTCCCTGGATCGAGTCCCGCATCGGGCTCCCTGCTCGGCAGGGAGTCTGCTTCTCCCTCTAACCCTTCCCCCTCTCATGTACTCTCTCTCTCATTCTCGCTCTCTCAAATAAATAAATAAATCTTTAAAAAAAAATAAAATAAAATAAAAATAATAAAATTATCAAATAGTATTACAGTGGGAAATTTTAAGATACTAACCTCTGGTCTCACTATTTACATGTCAACAGCAACAGAAAATACTATTTCATATAATTTAGCATCTACCTGATAGGAAATTTGAAGAGACTATAGGTAAATAATTTCCACCAGGATACAATTGGATAGGCAAATTGTTTCTAACCGATGAAACATCTTCCCTACTGCTGTGGAAGCTGGATATTCTACCAGAAACAAGAGTGGGGTTGCTTTATAGCATTTACTTTCTGATGCATATACACACTTAGTTCTATCTAGGCTGGCTGTACTCCCCATATAGAGGATTCTTTTTCCCTGGCTCTTTCTCGGTCCTCATGTCCCAACTTGATTATCAATCACAGTTATGTCCTCTGGTCACCCTGTCTAAGGGAGGTACCACTCCATGCCTATTATTTTTTTAATACCAGTCTCTTTGTTTCTTTCCTAGCAATTGGTAATGTTTAATTATTTATGTATTTATTTAATCAGCCTGTCTCCCTCTACACACTGTAAGTACCATGAAGGAAGAGACCATGTCCATCTGGGTTACAGCTGGATCACCAGAGCTGGTGTATACTAGGTACTCAGTGAATAACTAATGGATGAATTAATTAAGCAATGTACATAAACTCATTGCTCACCACTACTCTTTACCTCAGTAGCTTCTTCATTCAACTTTTAGTTGGTTGAAGAGCTCTCAAAACTAAATTCCATGAGCTTTTACTCACATGGTTCTAAAATTTGGGGCCACATTTTCTCTTCCCCAAGGATTTTTTAACTGACTAAGCCACCCAGGTGCCCCTTCCCCAAGGATTTTTTAGATACTGATCTACTGTTTTCTAGTACCAAAATGGAGAACTCTGCTACAAAACTGATTTGTTCTTAATTTTGTAAGGCAATATCTATAGGAGTTTTTCTTTATGTTTAAATTCCATGATTTTTATTAGGCTATGTCTCTGTGCTGTTTGGTTTGTATTATCTTTCCAAAAATTTTCACCAGACTAAATTTTTAATCTTTTCTCCCAATTTTTTATGATAAAAATTTCAAACTTTGAGGAAAGTTAATAGTACAATGAATACCTGTATACTCCCTACCTAGATTTATCAGTTAACATTGGCCACATAAGCTTTATTTCTCCTTATATGTGTAAGAAGTTTGTTTTAAAATATTGGCTCATGCAGGGCGCCTGGGTGGCTCAGTTGGTTAAGCATCTGCCTTCAGCTCAGGTCATGATCCCTGGGTCCTGGGATCGAGTTCCGTTTTGAGCTCCCTGCTCAGGGGGAGTCTGCTTCTCCCTTTGCCTGCATTTCCCTCTGCCTGCTGTTCCCCTGGCTCATGCTCTCTCGCTTGCTCTTGCTCTATCTTAAATAAGTAAAAATCTTTAGAAAGAAAGAAAGAAAGAAAGAAAAGAAAGAGGGAAAGAAAGAAAGAGGGAGAGAAAGAAAGAATTTGGCTCATGCAATATGGGGGCTGGCAATTCTGAAATCCATAGGGCAGACTGGCAGGCTAGACACTCAGGCAGAAATTGATGTTGCAGTGTTAAGGCAAGATTTCTTCTTCAGGAAAACCTCAGTTTTTGCTCTTAAAAGCCTTCAGCTGATTAGATGAGGTCCTGCCCAGATTATCAAGGGTAGTATCTTCTATATAAAATCAACTGGAGGGGCGCCTGGGTGGCTCAGTCAGTTAAGCATCTGCTTTCAGCTCAGGTCATGATCTCAGGGTCCTGGGATCAAGCCCCGCATCGGGCTCCTTGCTTGACAGAGAGTCTGATTCTCTCTTTGCCCCTCCCCACTACTTGTGCTCTCTCTCTGTCTCTCACTCTCTGTCTCAAATAAATAAATAAAATGTTTAAAAATAAATAAAGTCAACTGGACTATAGATGTTCACATCTACAAAACACTGTTACAGTAACACTTAGTGTTAGATTAAATAACTGGGTACTATAGACTAGCTGAAGTGATACATGAAATTGCTATCAAAATTATCTCTACATTTCTCTATATAGCTATAGCTCTCTCATTATGTAGAATACATACACATACATGTGTGTGTAAAATTTGTAATTTTGACTGACCATCTGAAAGTTGCAGATATCTTGACAATTTCACCCATAAACACTACAACATGTTTGCCCTAAAGACTAGGATATTCTCCTATATAACCACAATACAGTGAGTGCAACAAAGTAACTTTGATACAGTAACATTAAATTTTCCCTAATTGTCATAACTTTTTTAAAAATCTAGCATTTACTGAAGATGACTTATTGCCTTTAATTGTTTTGTCTTTTTACTCTTATTAATTAATTTTAAGTAAACTCTACATTTAATGCAGACCTCAAACTCATGACTCTGAGATCAAGAGTCACATGCTCTACTAACTGAGCCAGCCAGGTACCCCATCTTTTTGCTCTTCTTTAATTCTAGCACAGTCCTCTTTTTTTCCCTTTTGCCACACTGACATTTTTTTTTTATGCTGACATTTTTTAAGAGCCCAGGCCAATTGTGTTATAGAATGTCTCACAATCTGGATTTGACTGACTATTCCTTCATGATTAGATTCAGGTTAAAATTTTAGTCAAAGAACACTAAATAAGTAACGCCATATACTTATCATTAAATCCCACGAGGAGGCATATCAGTTTGTCTTGTCATTGGTGATACTAAGTTCGGTTCATGTAATATCAGATATCTCTATTAACAAAGAATACTCTTTGAAATTTATAAGTAATCTGAGGGTTGGTAGTTTGTGACTATCCTGTTCCTCAACACCACTTTATCTAATGGTATTAGTGTCTTTGCCTGATGATCTTTGCCTGAATCAGTTATTACATTGGTAGTTACAAAATGGTGATTTTCTAACTCTATCATTACTTTCTCTCATTTATTAGCTGGCATTCTTCTGTAAAAGAGGTTTCTTCTTTACCTTTTCTTTTGGAGCATTGCTATGATTCATGAATTTTTTTTTTTCTAACTCAGTATTTTATAATTCATTAGCATCATTATTCTTTTTCATAACCAAAATATCCCAATAATACCAGTGGGAATCCTTTCAAGATGGATACTGGGTCCTTTTTATATGTCCCCATCATTCTGTGAACACTTACTTTCTGGCACAATGATACAGTTTTTGGCTAAACTTGAGCTTTCCCTGCCCCAAACCTGGAATCAGCCATTTGCTAATGAGTCCTTCCTTTTATTGAGGAATAGTACTTGAAACCAAGTCTTGTGCTCATTATTACCGGATGATCATTAATTCTATGCCTTTTCAGTAGGTAGAGCTAGAAAATATATACATGTTTGTGTGTGCTTGTCTTCCCCCCTTTTTTTCATATGCAAAGATAGCATGCTGTATCCTCTTTCACGCCTTGTTTTTTTTCACTTAATCATTCCATGTACATTTACAGAGCTCTTTCTCATTCTTTTTATAGTTGCACAGTATTCCATTGTGTAATTGCACCATAGTTTATGAACTGGTCTAGTACAGATAGGCTCTTAAGTTGTTCCAATAATTTTGTAGTACAAATAATGCCACTACGAATAACCCTGTAGAAATTTTGTTCTGTATTTGTGGAGGGATAAATCTTCAGTGTAAATTCTCTGAAGCAGGTTTACTTTTGTTAGACATTGCCAAATTCCCCTCCAGAGAGGTTGTACCATTTTGCATTCCCAACAACAATGTATAAAAGTGCCTGTTTTCTCACAGGTTTACACCATTTTAATTTCTATTTCCATTTCTCAGAGCTGAGAAATGGTATCTCAGTGCAGTTTTGTGTTTCTCTTCTTATGGGTAAAGGTGAACACTTTCTCATGCTTTTAAGATCCTTTCTCTTTTTTTTTCTGTAAGTTGTCTGTTCGTGTCTTTTGACCACTTGCCAGCCAGGTGTTTGGTCTTTTTCCCCCTTTATTTTTAAGTTTTTTAGATATTTGGGAGATTATCCCTTCATCTGGGATACATGTATTGCCATATTTTCTCCCACTTTGTCATTTGTCTTTTGATTTTGCTCAGAGTGTTTTACTTCTAGTCATTATGTGGTTTCATTTTTTACATTTAGATCTTTGATTCATTTGGAAATTATGATATATATTGTGAGGCTTAGATCCAATTTTATGTTTTTTCAAATGGCTATCTAGTTATCTCAATACCATTTATTAAAATGTCTATCATTGGGCGCCTGGGTGGCTCAGTCGTTAAGCGTCTGCCTTTGGCTCAGGTCATGATCCCGGGGTCCCGGGATCGAGTCCCACATCGGGCTCCCTGCTCAGCGGGAAGCCTGCTTCTCCCTCTCCCACTCCCCCTGCTTGTGTTCCTGCTCTCGCTGTCTCTCTCTCTGTCAAATAAATAAAATCTTTTTAAAATAAAATAAAATAAAATGTCTATCATTTCTCCAGTGGATTGAGATGCCAAGTTTTTCACATATTAAATTCCCATACATATTTTGTTCTCTTTTTGGATTTTCTATTCTGTTACACTGATTTGTCTATTCATATACCAGTACCATAAGACAGAGAGAGAGAGCACAAGCAGGGGAGATTGACAGAGAGAGAGGGAGAAGCAGGCTCTCTGCTGAGCAGGGAGCCTGATGCAGGGCTTGATCCCAGGACCCTGAGATCATGATCTGAGCCGAAGGCAAACACTTAACCAACTGAGCCACCCAGGAGCCCTACATTTTATTTTTTAGAGAAGTTTTGGGTTCACAGCAAAACTGAGTGGAAAGTACAGAGTTCCCATACACCCCTGTCATCACACATGTACATCTTCTCCACTAGGGACATCCTGTACCATAACAGTACTTTTGTTACAATCAATGAACCTATATTGACACATAAGTATCACACTAAGTCAATAATTTACATTAGGTTTCATTCTTGGTGTTAGATATTCTATGGGTGTTAGAAAAACGTATATATATTCACCGTCGTAGTATCATACACAATAGTTTCATTGCCCTAAAACAAGCTTCTGTGCTCTGCCTATTCATCCGTCCTTCCTCCTAACCCCTGGCAACCACTGATCTTTTAACTGTCTCTATAGTTTGCCTTTTCCAGAATGTCATATACTTGGAAGCATACAGTATCTAGCCTTTCCAGATTGGCTTCTTCCACTTAGTAATATGTGCTTATTTCCTCTATGTCTTTTCATGACTTGACAACTCATTTCCTTTTAGAGCTGAATAATATTCCAGTGTCTGGATGTACCACAGCTTATCCATTCATCCACTGAAGAACATCTTAGTTGCTTCCACGTTGTGGCAATTATAAATAAAACTGCTCTGAATATCTGTGTGCAGCTTTTTGTGTGGACATAAGTTTTCAGCTCTTTTGGGTAGATACCTAGGAGCACCATTGTTGGATTGTATAAAAATATGTTTTGTTTTGTAGAAACCTCAAACTGTCTTCCAAAGCAACTCTACTATTTTGTATTCCCATCCTCAGTGAATGAGAATCCCTATTGCACCATATCCTCTCCAGCATTTGGAATGGTCAATGTTTCAGATTTTGGGTATTTTAATAGGTGTTTAGTGGTATGTCATTGTTTTAATTTGCAGTTCTCTAATGACATGTGATATTGAACATCTTTTCATATGCTTACTCGCCATCTGTATACCTTCTCTGACTAGGTTTCTGTTCAGGTCTTCCACACATTTTGCATCTAAGTTGTCATTTTCTTGTTGTTATCTCATTTTCTTATTATTGAATTATTTGTATTTTTGGGATAAGTGTTTATCAGATGTGTCTTTTGCAAACATTTGCTCCCACATTATGGCTTGTCTTATCATTCTCTTGAAAATTATCTTTTGCAGACAGGAGTTTTAAATTTTAATGAAGTCCAGCTTATCAATTATTTATATCATAGATCATGGCTTTGGTGTTATCTCTAAAATGTCATTGCATAGCCAATGGTATCTGGATTTTTCCTATATTATCTTCTAGGAGCTTTATAGCCTTGTGTTTTGCATTTAGGTTTATGATCCATTTTGAGTTAACTTTTGTAAAGGATGTAAGGTCTGTGTCTAGATTCCAGGACCATTTGTTGAAAAGACTATCTTCATTGCCTTTCTCCTTTGTCAAAGATTTGTTGACTATATTTATGTGGGTCTACTTCTGGGCTCTTTATTCTGTTCCATTTACCTGTTTATTATTTTGCCAATACTACTGCCTTGATTACTGTAGCTTTATAGTAAGTCTTAAAGTTGAGTAGTATTAATTCTCTGATTTTGTTCTCCTTCAATAGCGAGATGGCTATTCTGGGTCTTTTGCCTCTTCATATAGACTTTAGAATCAGTGTGTCAATAACCATAAGATAACTTTCTGGAATTTTGATTGAGATTGCATTGAATCTATAAATCAAATTGGGATGGACGGACATCTTGACAATATTGAGTCTTCCTATCCGTGAACATAGACTATCTCTCCATTTATTATTTATTTGATATCTTTCATCAGTTTTGTAGTTTCCCTCACATAGGTCTTATATTTCATTAGATTTATACCTAATTATTTCTTTTGGGGAGGGCTAATGTAAATCATAATGTGTTTTTAATTTCAGATTCCACTTGTTCTTTGTAATATATAGGCAATTGATATTTGCATATTAACTTTGTATCCTACAACCTTGCTATAATCACTTATTAGTTCCAGGAGTTCTATCAATTATTTTGGATTTTCTATATAGATGATCATTTCATCTGTGAACAAAGATAGTTTTGTTTCTTCCTTCCAAACTATATACTTCTTGTTTTATTGCATTAGTAGGACTTCCTGTATGAGGTTGAAAAGCAGTGATGAGAGGGACATCCTTGCCTTGTTCCTAATCTTAGTGGGAAAGGTTATTTCTCACCATTAAGTATGATATTAGTTATGGGTTTCTATGGATAATTTTTATCAAGTTGAGGACATTCCCCTCTATTCCTAGTTTACTGAGATTTTTTACCATGAATGGGTGTTGGAATTTGTCAAATGTTTTTTCTGTCTTTATTGATATGATAATATGATTTTTCTTTTCTAGTCTATTGATATGATGGATTACATTAATTGATTTTGAATGTTAACAGTCTTGCATACCTGGGAAAAACCCTACTTAATCAAGGTGTGTAACTCTTTTTATATATTGTTGGATTAGATACACTAATATATTGTTAAGGATTTTGAATCTATATTCCTAAGATATATTGGAATTCTTTTCTTGTAACGTCTTTGTTTGGTTTTGATATTAGGGTAATGTTGGCCTCATAGAATGAGTTAGGAAGTATTCCCTTTGCTTCTATTTTCTAGAAAAGATTATAGAAAGTTTGTATAATTTTTTCCTTTAAATGGTATATTCACCAGTGAATCTTTTTTTTTTTTTAAGATTTTATTTATTTATTTGAGAGTGAGAATGAGAGAGAGAGAGAGAGAGAGCATGGGGGAGGGGGTCAGAGGGAGAAGCAGACTCCCCGCCGAGCAGAGAGCCCAATGCGGGACCCGATCCCGGGACTCCAGGATCATGACCTGAGCCGAAGGCAGTCGCTTAACCAACTGAGCCACCCAGGCGCCCCTCACCAGTGAATCTTATCTGGGTCTGGTGCTTTCTGTTTGTAAGGTTATTAACTATTGATTCAATTTCTTTAATAGATGTAGGACTATTTAGATGTCTATTACTTTTTGTGTGTGTTTTGGCAGATTGTGTCTTTCAAAAAATTGGTCCCTTTCATCTAGGTTGTCAAATTTGTGGGCACAGAGTTGTTCATAATAATATTCCTTTATTTTCCTTTTAATGTGCATGGGATTTGTAGTGATATTCCCTCTTTCATTTCTGATATTACTAATATGTGTCTTTTTTCTTAGGTAACCTGGTTTGAGGCTTATTGATTTTAGTGATTTTATCAAAGAACCAGATTTGGTTTTGTTGATTTTATTGATTTCTTCTTTTCTATTTCATTGACTGCTGCTCTAATTTTTATTATTTCTTTTCTTCTGTTTACCTTGGATTTAATTTGCTCCTCTTTTTCTAGTTTCCAAAGGTGGGAGGTTTTATTGATTTGAGATCTTTCTTCTTTTCTAATATGTATTTGATGCAGTAAATTTCTCTAAGTACTGCTTTCACTGCATCCCATAAATTTTGGTAAGCTGTATTTTCACTTAGTTCAAAATATTTTAAAAACTCATCTTGCATTTTCTTCTTCGACCCATGCATTATTCAGAATTGTGTTGATTGATCTTCAAGTATTTTGAGATTTTTCCAGCTATCTTTCTGTTGTGTCTAGTTTAATTCCATTGTGGTCTAAAATCAGACACTGTATGACTTTTATTTTTTTACATTTGTTAAGGTGTGTTTTAAGGCCAAGAATGTGGTTTCTCTTGGTGAATGTTCCATGTGATTTTGAGGAGAATGTGTATTTGCCTGTTGTTGGATGAGGCAGTCTATAGATGTTAATTATATCCAGTTGATCGACGGTTCTGTTAAATTCAACTACATCCTTACTGATTTTTCTGCCTGCTGGATTTGTCCACTTCTGAGAGAGGGGTGTTGAAGTCTCAAACAGTGGATTCATCTATTTCTCCTTGCAGTTCTATCAGTTTTTGCCTCACATATTTTGACATTGTTTTAAAGAGCATACACATTCAGGATTTTTATGTTCTCCTGAAGTATTGATCCCTTTATCATGATATAATGCCCTTCTTTATCCCTGGTCACTTTCCTTGCTCTGAAGTCTGCTCTGTTTGAAATTAAACAGCTACTCCAGCTTTCTTTTGATTAGTGTTAACAAGATATATCTTTCTCCATTCCTTTCCCTTTAGTCTATATGTGTCTTTATATTTAAGTATGTTTCTTGTATATAACATATAATTGTATCCTGTTTTTTGATCCACCTTGATAATCTGTCTTTAATTAGTGTATTTGGACCATTGATGTTTAAAGTGATTATTGATAAGAGTTGGATTAATGTCCACCATATTTTTGCTGCTTTCTACTTGTTGCAATTCTCTGTTCCTATTTTTGCCTTCCTGTTGTGTGCCTCTTGTGGTTTTATTTATTTATTTATATTTACTGTGGTTTTTTTTTTTTAAGATTTTATTTATTTATTTGAGAGAGAGCATGCACAAGCAGGGGATTGGGGGGAGAGGGAGAAGCAGACTCCCCGCTGAGCAGGGAGCCCAATGTGGGGCTCAATCCCAGGACCCAGAGATCATGACCTGAGCCAAAGGCAAAGACTTAAACCATCTGAGCCACCCAGGTGCCCAATTTTGTGGTTTTAATTGAACATCTTATAGGATTCCATTTCCTTTCCTTCCTTAGCAGTGTGTGTATATGTGTGTGTGTATGTGTAGTTTTTTAGTGATTACCCTAGTTTGCACATTTACAACTAATCCAAGTCCATTTTCAAATAACACCATATTGATTCATGAGTAGTGCAAGTAATTTATACTAACACAATAATCCTAACTCATCCCTTGTATTATTGCTGTCATTCATTTATACATAAGCATATATATTATGCACATACATAATTGAATACATTGTTGTCATTATCATTTTGAGAAAACTGTTACCTTTTAGATCAATTAAGAAAAACAAAAATGAAAGTTTTTATTTTACCTTCACTTATTCCTTTGCTGCTCTTCTTTATGTAGATACAAGTTTCTGATCTATATAATTTTCCTTCTCTCTGAAGAACTTCAACATTTTTTGTCAGGCAGGTCTACTGGCAACAAATTCCCTTAATTTTCTTTTGCCTGAGAAAGTCTTCATTTCTCTTTCCCTTTTGAAGGATAATTTCACAAGGCACAGAATTGTAGTTTGGTGTTTTCTTCCTCTGAACACTTTCAATATTTCACCCCATTCTCTTCTTGCTTGCATGGTTTCTGAGAAGTTGAATATAATGCTTTTCTTTGTTCTTTTTTTTTTTTAAGATTTTATTTATTTATTTGACAGAGAGACACAAGTCTCTCACAAGGCGAGAGAGGGAACACAAGTAGGGGGAGTGGGAGAAGCAGGCTTCCCGCGGAGCAGGGAGCTTGATGCGGGGCTTCTTTGTTCTTTTATAGGCTGTTTTCCCCCTGTGACTTCTTTTAAGATTTTTTTATCTTTGATTTTCTGCAGTTTGAATATGATGTGCCTAGGCTTAAGTTTCTGTTTTTGTTTGTTGGCATTTACCCTGCTTGGTAACTCTGAGTTTCCTGGATCTGTGGTTTGGTGTCTGATACTAATTTGGAGAAATTCTTGGTCATTATTGCTTCAAAATTGCTTGTGTTCCTTCCTTTCTTTCTTCTTCTTCTTCTTCTGGTATTCCTATTATATATACATCATACCTTTTGTAGTTGTCCCACAGTTCTTGGATATTCTGTTCTGGGTTTTTTTTCAGTCTTTTTTCTCTTTGCTTCTCAGTTTTGGAAGTTTCTATTGTCATATCCTCAAGCTCAGAGGTTCTTTCCTCAGCCATGTTTAGCCTACTCACGAGCTCATCAAAGCCATTCTTCATTTGTTAGTGTTTTTGATCTTTAGCATTTCTTTTTGATTCTTTCTTAAAATTTTCATCTCTCTGCTTAATTACCCATCTGTTCTTGCGTGTTGTATACTTTTTTCATTAAAGTTCTTAGCATTTATTCATAGTTTTAAAAAATTCCTGTTCTGATAATCCCAACATTCATGCCATAGCTAACTCTGGTTCTTACACTTATTCAATCTCTTTAAACTATTGCCCTCCTAGCAAAGGAATATGTTCACAAACCCAAAAAATTCTCAGTGTTTTTGGGTGGGGGGTTGTGGAGATATTATCATGCAGGCATGTTCACTTACTAAGTCAGTATCCAGTGTCTTTCACCTCCCTGGGAGTTTGGGAAGTTGGACTGAAAGTTTCGGGGTTCTAATCAAGGCTTGGCCTTTCTGGCAATCAGCTTCCATCCTGAAGATATCTAGGGGTCTGCCAAGAGTTAACATATGATGCTCCTGTCACTGAGAAAATTCCAAGGGATTTAGGAGCTCTGTGTCAGAAACCAGAGACAAAAACCAAATATATATTCCTTATTATACCATGTATCTTTTAATACTTTTTGTTCCATTTGTTGTTTCTCTTCAGAAGCCATCAACTATGCCTATATATTTATATATTTAATAGTATTTTTATGTCTTCCATATCTATCATTTCTTCTCTACTCTTAAAAAAAAAAAACAAATATCCAGCCTGTGTTTTTTCATTTTTTATTTTTCTCAAAAATATCTTTTTATAGTTTGTGTTCTATACAAGGTTAACATATTACATTTGTTTAATAACTTCTTATCTTTTATTTTATGAGTTTTCCTCCACTTCCCTTTTTGCCATTTACTGAAGAAACTCCATCATTTGTCCTGTAGAATTCCCTATAATCTGACTTTAGCTGTTTGCAGCCTTGTGATACAGTTTAATAAGTTTCTCTGTTTTGCACCTCTCTCATACTTATTTCCTATAAATTGATCATGAGATATAGAGTCTTGATAAGATTGTTTTTTTTTTTTTTGCAAGACCACTTCACATTACTTCCTATTGTATTGTCTTCAAGAGGCATATAGTATCTGGTTGTCCCACTATTACTTATGTTAAAATTGATCAGTTGGTTCAGGTATATCAGCATGATCCAGCCATAATAAAGTTCCCCTTCAACTTTTTGTTCAAACTGATTGCTTTAGCACCCATTGATGATTGATGGCAGGCTCCATTATTTCACTAGGGTTGGCACAATTATTATTCTTTTATTCTTTCATAGTTTCCATGTACAGTAGCTGAAATTCTTCTCTGAAGAATTCCCTTCTATCAATCATTTGGTTACCGTGAAATACAGTTTATACAGGCAAGGCAGAAAAATGTTACTCTTTTCCCTTTCCCTTTTTTCCCCAGTGAATTTGGTGACCTAGCAAACTCCAAAGGTGACCAATGAGGTTTCTTTTCAGTATTGTTATGAATTTATGATTTTATATGATTGGGTGTATATATGTGTATCTATACATATACACACATACATATACATATATATTTCCAAGTATATAATTATGTGCTTCAGTTTATTCCAGTCCTTACTTGTTTTGTTGCTCAAACCATCTTATCTTTGGCCAGAAGATCCCCTTCAAAGTTGGCTTCCCTGATCATTTTATTTATTTATTTATTTATTTTTAAAGATTTTATTTATTTATTTGACAGAGGGGTGGGGGGAGAGCACAAGTAGGCAGAGCAGCAAGCAGAGGGTGAGGGAGAAGCAGGCTCCCCGCTGAGCAGGGAGCCCAATGTGGAGCTCGATTCCAGGATGCTGGGATCATGACCTGAGCCGAAGGCAGATGCCCAACTGACTGAGCCACCCAGGCGCCCATTCCCTGATCATTTTAAACTCTTTGTTCTTTTTTCGCTTCATTTGATAAAGCCAATTAAGCAAATGGAGCCAGGAACAGAATAAAGTTTAATATTTACCTATTGATTCTCTAAATTTTCACTTAAGTAATTCTAAGCGTGTACTTGAATCCCCAGGAGTCTGAAGAATATTCTATTTTAAATAATTTATCCAACAGTAAAATTCATGCTCTAGGAGGATGTACCATGTTTATCTTATGATTTCATATACCCTATGTCATATCCTAAAGTTATATCTCCCCCAGTCTTATGATATTATGATTTAAGAAGCTATTAGGATACTTCCTCAACATTAAACCAAATAATTATGACCAACATAGACCTCCCTCTTCATATGGCTAACACTGTCTTGTCTTTTCTATCTTTTTTTTTTTTTTTTAAGAGAGAGAGAGAGCATGAGTGGGGAAGGGCAGAGGAAGAGGGAGAGAGAATCTTAAGCAGGCTCCACACTTGGAGTGACATAGGGCTCGATCTCACAACCCTGAGATTGTGACCTGAGCTGAAATCAAGACTTCGATGCTTAACTGACTGAGCCACCCAGGTGCCCCAATATTGCTAACATTTCCAAATGGCTCCCTCTCTATTGACTCCCTTTAGCCTACAAAATTGCTCAAATCTCTTTCTGAAAATAAACAAGAAATAAAACTTCTCCTGGCTGTTGACCTTGCATTTATCTTGAATAGTTTCATCTCCCTCTTTCTCTTCTCACTAAGCCTCTTAATGTCTCTATGCCGTCCTTTGCCAGTTCACTCAACAGTTCATTCCAACAAAAAATAATCTGATGACTATCATTGATATACTCCACATTGCCCATCCAGTTGAACTTTTTTTTTTTTAATTTTTACAAGACCTCTTGAATGAATTAACAGAACTGATTACTTACTCCCTGTTCAAGACTCTTAGATGAATTTACATAACTGATTACTTACTCCTTGTTCAAGACTCTTTGGCTTTTAGGCCACTCCCCTTCTCCTGGCTTCTGATCTCAGCAACATGTTCTTCTCTTCCTAAATCCTCACTTGGAGTGATCTCTTTATTTTCATGGTTTCAAATATAATCATTTTCCTGAATGAGCTAGACTATGTGGTGCTATTTCCCGCTGAACTTCCAAACCTGCCCCTGGGCTTTCTTTGCCCCGGATGGAATCTCAGGAAGGAGCCAGAACTTCTCCAGCCCCTTTGTCATAAGAACAATCTTGTCATAAGAATATTAAAATTTGGGGAGCCTGGGTGGCTCAGTTGGTTAAGCAACTGCCTTCAGCTCAGGTCATGATCCTGGAGTCCCAGGATCGTGTCCCGCATCGGGCTCCCTGCTCAGCAGGGAGTCTGCTTCTCCCTCTAACCCTCCCCCCTCTCATGCTCTCTCTCTCTGTCTCATTCTCTCTCTCAAATAAATAAATAAAATCTTAAAAAAAAAAAGAATATTAAAATTTTCAGGCCATCTAATGTTATATTAAAATCCAAAACTTGGGGCGCCTAGGTGGCTCAGTCATTAGACGTCTGTCTTCGGCTTAGGTCATGGTCCCGGTGTCCTGGGATCAAGCCCCATGTCGAGCTCCCTGCTCAGCGGGAAGCCTGCTTCTCCCTCTCCCATTCCCCCTGCTTGTGTTCCCTCTCTCACTGTATCTCTCTCTGTCAAATAAATAAAATCTTTAAAAAAAAAAATCCAAAACCTCACTTAAATGAAAGCATCTCCCTACCCTCTCCCAGTTTAAGTCTCTGATGTAAGATTGCCTGCTGAATATATTTCCTTTAAGTGTGGTAGCAAGCTCTGTCCTTTTTGTCCCTCTGGCATTTCTTGTGTCATCTCCCCTCACTGTAGTATAAGCTTCTTCTTCTAGGAGATACCACATGTGATTTGAGTGGGGCTGATCCCACTGCCACCCATGAGACAAGAGTCAGCCCAGGCCTAACCAACCAGAGTACCTCACCTCTCTCATCACTGATTGGTTGAGAGGTAGAGTTGATTAGAGATAAGCCAGTTGGAGCTGTACCCAGATATTTGCTGCTAGAACTATCCACCAGGGATACTTAGCTGTTAGGCTGGATATGAGTCTAAAGACTAGTGGCCATTTTGCTCACCATAAAGACTGACAGAAAAAGAGCCCTCCATATCAGTTGAGCCTCTGTGAACTCATCTGAGATAGATTTTACAACTTTCACTTGAAAAAGGCATGACAGATTCCTATAGGAAATTTAAAATCCTGAAACATGTCCAAAATGAATTATTTTTTCTTCCCCTTCTACTTTTATTCCTTTTATCTCTACCAACTCTTGTATTTTCAAGTAAAAAAAACCTGGCACTCAACTCTTTCCTTGTCTCCTGCATTCAACAAATCTCAGTCCTATCTGTTCCCCAAACTAAATATCTTTAGATATCTCTAGAGTCCTTCCTTTTCTTTCCGTACACACCCTAGTCCAAGCCTTCATCCACCACTTGTCAGATCCTTACAATGGCCTCCTTTTCTGGTTTTTCTTTTGTGATCTTACCTGATTAAATCTGTTCAGTCACCAGAAAAGTCATGCCAAAACACAAATCTGGCCTTACCACTACCCATCTGAAAATACCTCAAATTTGGTAAATGGTTTCTAAGATAAAGTCCAACCTTCTCATCAACCAACAAAGCCTTCCATGACCAGGTTTTGCCTACCTCTTGTCTCCCACCTCCTTCCATCAATTTCTATTGGGAAATACAAAACTGTAATCCCCTGTTGACACCAATTACACAGTTCCTGCTCCCTCTGCCTGGAATGCCTCTCTTCTACCCCCTTTTCACCTCTGCTAGGGCCTTAGTTCTTCCAGAAAGCTGTTTTTAGCTCCTAGGCAAGGCCAAGTGCCCCCCCACTTAGGATCCCTTAATAGCCAGTAAGTAGCTTTTTCCATATTCTATCAAAATCCTTTCTTTCATCTGTTTTCCTTATTGTAAGCAATGTGAGTATGGGGACTGTGTCTTACTCATCTTTATATCCCCAGTGTCTGGCATTCAATATATGCTTTTTGATAAAATTGTCCCTTTTTTAAAAAAAAATTTGTCAAACTGTCTGAAAATTCACCATAGATATATTTCGGGGCATCAGATATTCTTGGTAAAAAGTAAAATCCACCTTGCCTATTAAGTTTCACAGTTTAAAATGAATCAATTTGATTAGAGTTACTTTATTTTAAAACTCCATTGATATGGGTCATTAAGAGAATAGATGTGGAAAGACAATACTGTGTACTAGTTAAAGAATTCAATCCGTAGAGTCAGACAGTTGGAGTTCCCAAGGTAGAATTCTGATTCTGCTCTGGTTATGCATAAGCTGTGTGACTTTGGCAAATTACCCAGCCTCTCTAAGTCTGTTTTCTTACCTGTAAAATGAGAAGTGTTTTATGTACTTCATAGAGCTGCTTTAAAGATTATATAATACAAGAAATACAAGTGCCTCTTACACTGCCTATATGGCACATACAAATATTCAATCCCAAGTAGCTGGTATCATTATTGTTATTAATAAAGGCAGGTCTGGAAAGATGCCACATGTGGGGAAGGACACTGGGTGGGGCAGGGAGAGGCAACATCCCAACCTTGAAACTTTGTCTATAGCAAGCTCAGCTCAAAGCAGAGTCTGGTTCATAGACCAGACTGTTCTATGTTCACAAGAAATTGGGGGATCGTGTCATAGGTATTTCTCAGTCACTGCCACACACACTCCACTTCTTATCTCTAGCCAACATGTCATCTGCCCACTGGAGAGAGAACTCAGAGTAATTCAGAAGAAAAACTAGCTATTGCCTGTCACCTATATAATCCTATGCAGTTCACAAAACTCCTTCACATCCATGATTCACCTAGACTCTACCACAAACCATGTGTTGGCATTTTTGTGCTCCCTTTTGCCTGATCTCTTACCATGTGTTAGAAAAGGCACTAGACTTAGAATCAAAAGGCCTCCATTTGAATCCACCTCAGCTACTTTTTAGTTTCACGACCTGGAGTTAGTCATTTAACTTCTCTGAATCTTGGTTTCATCATCTGTAAAATGGAGACAAAAATGGGATGGGGAAGTAAGGCAGAAAGTAAGATCAGAGGATGAGAAAGAACTATCTGGCAAGGACAAAATCAGTAGGGCTGCCATCCCTCCTAAGGAGTAGAAGAAGGGGCAATGTGTTGGGGCAATGAAGGCCTTATGAGCAGGTCAAAAGAGGGTAATATGAATTATGATGAAACAATTATAGAATTTTTGACAAGGAAAATAACTTATCTGGAAAGCTTTGAAGAAATCATTGACTCTCCATTTTACAGATGAAAAAATCCAGATGCAGGGAGATACCTGACCAGCCTTTAGTCTCATACCATTAATGGGAGAGCCAGTCCAAAGACTAGCCAAAATGTACTGGTATGGGTGTGTTAAAATCTTGAAATGTCTTTTCCTTTTTAAAGATAGCTTTACTGGGGAGGTGGGAGCTGACTGGCTGGCTCAGTCCATTAAGCATGCGACTCTTGATCTTGGGGTCATGAGTTTGAGCCCCATGTTGGGCATAGAGATCACTTAAAAAATAAAAAAATAAAAATAAATAG
This sequence comes from Neomonachus schauinslandi, assembly GCF_002201575.2. Lineage (NCBI taxonomy): Eukaryota > Metazoa > Chordata > Mammalia > Carnivora > Phocidae > Neomonachus > Neomonachus schauinslandi. The sequence goes on along the minus strand of NC_058406.1, from coordinate 129,534,107 downwards.
CTTTTTGGGGTATAATTCATATACCATAAACTTCCCCCATAATAATTACTCAATAATTTTGAGTAAATTTATACAGTTGGGTAACCATCACCACAATCCAGTTTTAGAACATGTCTGTTCTAAAAAACACTGAAATACTTCAATAGTGTAAATAGTAAATAGTAAATAGCCACTTCCCTGAAATCCCCAAAAGAATCACCTTTCAATTCTCTGAATCACTCCAGGCCTCCCTATGATCAAATTACATTATCTGGTCCACAGGGCAAGGAGCATCCTGGCCCTTGCCCCAACATTGAGCAGCTTCTGTTCTTTCTGGTTGGTACCTTTGCTACATCTGTGCCACATCTGTTGTTAAATAACATAAGTGTCACCCCTGGAAGGATCAAGGCAAGCATTTAACTCCTCTGGTTCCTAATCTGAGCTTTTCACATAGCACCCTGCTTTTCAGAAAGACAGGAAAAAAAATAAGTGAACAAAAGAAAACAAGAGCTATGAAATTATGTCTACTTAAAAGACAGGTTTTGAAAGGTCAAGAGATTGAGCTGGTATCTATAGTGATGGTTACCTCTTCAGTAAAGGTGTTCTTATCTTGAGATTTATACATTTCTGCTGATGGATGAACTTCTGAGGGTCAGGTACCTCCCTGAAACACAAAATTTCATGAATATGCACATTTTTCTGTGGAGTGAGTCCATGGACAAAAAGAATAACTTGCTAAGAACATGTCTGATAAGAGGTTTAGGGGAGAAGCAAACAAGGAAGTTGCTCAAGGAGTACAGACCTGGGGAAAATAATTTTAGTTAGAGGGATAGGCAAAGGGAAGAAAGTGAAGACAAAGTTCTCTTGATTCACAGTTTTATTTACAAGCCAGATATGTATGTGAATCAACTATTTTTGACATCTAGAATAAGTCACACAGATTAGGTCACACATATAAACCCTTTGTTATTTTGCTAATTTTCTTTGTCCTTAATTAGGAGATTCACATGAAATGACTAGTTTGGGTTATGCTTTTCTTAAAGTACCACTCTAAATTGTGAATCTGGAGTTTTGCTACTTCATTAAATCCCATCTATAGCTCAACTGGATTACATTAGCATTTTAAAATTGTTAACTAAGGCCCCCCAGTGTGTCTACATAAATTACAATGAAGTCAAGTTCATTCCTAATATATCTGTAAATGTGATTTTAAAATTCAAAATAGTACACCATTCCCATTGCATTTTATCTTACACTTTTTCCGATAGTATTTTGGACATATCATTTAAATTTTTGATGATCTCTACTAGGCACATGGAATTTGAAATCTGGAAGAAAACGTGAAGATTATGCAGTCTGATTTGCTCATTTTATTGATAAAGAAATAAACCCAGAGAGATTAAGAGCCCTGACCAAGCTTATTAATGACAGAGCTAGAACAAGACTACAAGCATTGGCTTCTTAGCTTGGTGCCTTTTTCAACATACAATTAACAAGCTAATGGTTACTGAACTGCCTACATTTCTCTGATGAGATCAGCCAGTAGGAGACTATGAACAAACCATCTGTGGAGACATAGACTCAAGCAAAGACTCCTCAACCCTGCCTCTTCACACTCTGGCAAGAGGATTCTCATAGGATAGCTCCTAACTCTCCAGTCTAGTGAATCACTAGAACTCAAACATTCATAAATCACATTATATTATCAATATTGTGGCATTTGCCCAGTGATCACTTTGTGAGTTCTTCAAGTTACTAGACTCTGGTTTCCCATATTTCCTCCCCTTTTCTCCCAGAAAGTCTCGCTGCTTTTAGTCCTCTCTGTCATAGGCTCTACTTTTGCATTGGTGGGGACCACCTCAGGCACATAAGTAGCTTGTGTATGCCCTCTTTTTTTTTTTTTTTTGTCGTCCACAGAGATGGAGGAGGAGGGGGTAGTTTGTGAGATGAGGGAGAATCATCTCCTTGAACATGATGGCCATTTGTAATTGATGTGGAAATCAAAAAATTATCAAATCTAACAAAAATAATAATTATCCCCTAATATCATCTAATATGCATTTTATGTTTAAGTTTCTCCAGTTGTCTCAAAAATATCTTCTTTACAGTTGGTTTGAATCAGGATCCAAACAAAGTTAACATGACTGCGTTGGCTTAATATGTCTCTTAAGTGTATTTTATTGCAAATGGTGCTATTAAAAAGATTCTTTAAGGGTATGGGAAATTTTAATTTTACTATTGTTGAACTGTTTTCCAAAGTGATTGTCCAATTTTGCTCCTAAATAGAGCTTCACCCCACTTTTGGTATTGTCAGACATTTTGCCTATTGCAAAATATGTAAGCCTGTCTTCAAACACTGTATAGTTAAAACATTTGACTTTTTAACAAGGTCATTTTTAACACACATAAAGCCCAAGGGACCAGATGTTGGTTCTGCTGTGAGGAGTATTAAGAATTCTGTTAACTCAGGGCGCCTGGGTGGCTCAGTCAGTCAAACGTCTGCCTTCGGCTCAGGTCATGATTCCAGCGTCCTGGGATCGAGCCCCACATCGGGCTCCCTGCTCAGCGGGAAGCCTGCTTCTCCCTCTCCCTCTGCCTGCCTCTCTGCGTACTTGTTCTCTCTCTCTCTCTCTGTCAAATAAATAAATAAAATCTTTAAAAAAAAAAAAAAAAAGAATTCTGTTAACTCTCTTATCAGTATGTCATAGCAGGTTGTTGGTTCTGATGATGTCATAATGCTTTGTTTGTGGGGTCATCTGATGTCACTTACACCTTAAGAAGAATCAACTTTTAAATAAAATGAACTTTAGATGGTAAAACCTGATCTTCTGGAGCAATTTTCAGAGATCATAGGGATAAAGATCTCCAGAAGAAAATATATATGGAAAAGCTTTCCTCTTTCATTGGGATATATGGGTTTTACTCACGGTTGAAATGTTGACAACACAACTGAGCTGACACCAGATGATTCCTTGTTGCTAAGAGCATCCAAACATTCCCCAAGGACACCGTCATTTTGCACAACAAAGGGAAAAACAGCCCATTTCTGGCAATAGGGTAGAATTCTAAGAGGAAAAAGCAAACCAATATAACTTCTTCTCTATAATAATACTTGGTTTAATATTATACTATAGGATAACTGGTGTATTTTAAAGATCTTTTTCCTTTTTGAACACATTTTACACTAGGGAATTTCCCAGAGAACATAATGATCTTTTTTTTTTTTTTTAAGATTTTATTTATTTGAGAGAGAGACAGCACGAGCAGGGGAGAGGCAGAGGGAGAGAGAAACGGAGAAGCAGACTCTCCACTGAGCAGGGGGCCCCATGTGGAGCTCAATCCCAGGCCCCTGGATCATGACCGGAGCTGAAGTCAGGCACTTAACTGACTGAGCCACCCAGGGGCCCCCATAATGAGCTACCTTTGAGTGGGAAGGATGATATCCTACATTGCTCTTATATTTAAATCTTACAGAAATTTCTAAAAAGAGCTCCAAGTTAATAAAATGACAGATTTTAAGCTTTTGTTCTGCTAAAGTAAAAGCCTTCTACTCAATGTATCAGCCATTTAAATCTTTAAAAGATAGCACAAGAACACGAGGTGCAAGCCTTTGGCTTCCATTTTCCTCTTAACCAATGATATCTTCAGTTTTGGGATAGCTTTTTAAAATGTGGCTCCTGATAAATGTTGGCAGAACTGGTGCATTCCCAGAATAAATTCTGAATGCTCAGCTTTCCCTATTCAAATACATCCCTAGATCGAACGACCGCAAAACTGCCCACTATGAAACAGGCTGAAGAGAAGTTCAGATGTTATAGAAGGTGTTAAGTGTATACTACAAGATGCACTGTTACATTAAAAAAAAAAAATCACGTCTAGGGTCATATCTCTAAACAAATGTGAATGCCATAACAACCATAACTGTTACTGACACACGTGAAGTTTAAAACTGACAGGTTGGGGTAAAGGGTAGACAACAGCATACAAACGAAAGAAAAACTTCAAACATTTCTCTTCCCTTTCAGATAAGTTTCAGCTCTACAAATCTACCCTTGCCTTTAAAATATCAATGTATTGTTTTGCTCTCAATCCTCATCTCATTGTACAAAGAAATCTGTGTCTTTCTCTCCCAAATTAGGAATATGAGAAGCCTTCCAGACCGTAAAGACCAGAATGCAGCCCCATGGAAAGTGGTATCCGCCCGAAGGGTGTGAAAGTGGGCTTGGTGGTGTGGAGAAGACATCCGAAAGGGAAAAAAAATCTTCAAACCATACACCTGTGGTTGGAAAAACAAAACAAAAAGAAAAACCCACGGGATTGGAGATCATCAAGATCTTACGGTATACAGAGAAAAAAACGACAACCGTGGCCAGGTCAGACCAGGAGCGGCGTTTCTTAGGCGACCGGAATAGCTAGGTGAGGTAGCGGCGGACGCCAGAGAATTGGATGTGACTGAGGGTACCAACAACGCCATTTACCGCGCTCCCGCCTGCCCCTCCCCCCGCTAAGGCCCAGCGCGCCAGCCAATCCCCTCCCGCCGTCCCCTTCCCACCGGAGACCCCGCCCCCGGCGCCCAGGATGCTGGGCCCCCGCGGCGTGACGCGAGCACGGCAGCTCCGCCCCCTGCGTCTCTGGCCTCGCCGGCCTTGGGGGGGATGGTTCCATCATGGCGTCAATGCAGGTGAGAGGAGTTTGCAGCATCTGGGCGGGCGAGGGAGCCGCCGAGAAGACGCAAGCGTTTTGTCGGGGGCGGCGTCTGGGATTCTGGGGCACCCGGACGGGCTCGGGAGCGGCCCTGGTGGCCAGTCCTTTCCGAGCTTCAGGACGTTGGGGAGGGGTGAGAGGTGGCGAGAAGGGCGGGGGAGGGGGGTCCTCGGTCGGTCGAAGCGGACACCAGCCGGCCGGGAAGTTGGGGGATAAAGAGGCTAAGAGGAGGAAAGGGCGAAGTTTGGCGTTGACTCGGCGGCAGTGGTCTCGGAATCACCCCTTGCTTAATAGACGCTGGCCTGCCCGCCCGCCCCAGGGATGCCTTCTCCGCTATCCCCGGCCGGGCGGAAACAGCTGCTCTCGCCGTGTCGCTGGGGCAAGGGCGGCCCTGAGAGGGGCTGAGTGTGGGGGAGCTGAAAAGGCGTTCCGAGAGAGGGCGGCTGGCTGCAAAAGCTCTTCGCGGCCTCTACTCAGGCCTCCCACGCCCAGCTTCCCTGACTGCTCGGCCTCTCGGCTCTCCTTTCTTTGACTCTTAATCCTTTGCCCTGTGGGTACCTTTCTCTGTTAGTCTTCGCATTCTCCTCGAACGCTGGTCTGGCAGCTCACTTTGTCGCTCTTCCCGAAGCTGCCCATGGCCCATCAATATCATTTGCCGCCTAATATGCCATCTTCCCGAGATCTGAGTCACCAGCCCCCTTATACCTCCGGGATAGCTCGCCCTCAAAAAAAATTTTTTTTCCTACGGTGCCCCACCCTTGTGGTCGCGGTAAGGCTACAGTCCTTTGCCCTTCTTCCCTAGATCTTTAGTGGAATCTTAGTTTGGTAGGAGGTGTTTATCTACCTGACTTAGCAGTTCAGGGTTTTCTGGCTTTCCAACTTAATATACTTCTTTTTCCCAAACCCAAGGAGTTTGAATTTTTTTTTCAGGCAAAGATGGCAACCACAACTGCAGTTTTGTAGAGATTGACTCTGCATTATCTATAGCTTGCATTTAATTTTACAGATGAAGACTTAGCTCTAATGAGAACATGTAGGAAGAGAAGGTAGAACTGTTGTTTGGAGTGGCAGCTGAGTGCTTTTTAGAGTTTTAACATCTTAAAGAGATCTACGTTTTTCTTAGAAGGATTTAGTCCATTTCTTTCTGGAAGAATGAGCAAGTCTTCCTATCCTCTCCACCCTACGTTTTTTTTCCTCATTTCAAGGGAGAACAGTTTTTCTTCTCTTTTCTGCATCTTCCTCTTTTGCACACATATTTGCTTCACATTTACTTCTGTGCCTTTGTGTTACCTGTCCCCTTTCAGCCTGTTTTCCTTGCGATATTCTTTTTACCTTTGCTTCTTCCTCTGGACTTTCCTGCAGAATAGAAAAATGTCTAACTTTCCTACTTGAAGGGATGTCACAAAAACGGTGCAGGGAAAAAACAATTTGAGGAAACATACTTTACACTGGTCTCCCCAGAGACGTTAGAGAAGTTTCGTCATTTGAGCCCAAAAAAGGAACTGTGGAACAATAGTTGAATAGTAGATGTATAAGACTAAGATTATTTGATTTAGATTAAAACTGTTTTAAGACTGAAAATTATCGTTAAAATCCACAATACTTGTGATTATATTTGACAAGAAAATACAGGGATAACTAATTAGCTGGTTAGATTCAGACTTCAAGGGTCTGAAAAAAGGCAGATTTGCGTTTTTAAGAGAAAAAAATGAGTACAGAACTGAGTCAGTACAGAACTTAATGTTGATAATCTTGAATTTTACATGGCGACTTAAGTAATGGAAAAAAAAAACTACTTGCCAGTGAAATACTGCATTTTTCTGTGTCCCAAGTATTACCTCTGACCGTCTTACCACCCTTTATTCCTTTGTGTCTTCTGATTAGAGGAATGGAAAACTGATGCTTCCTATTTTAATTAAAACTAAATCCTTTTTGTATTTTTGAAATATCTGATACAGGTTTTCTGGTAGAATCTTGAAAAATAATTTTAATGTAGATAAATCAAGCTTTTTGAAACACTTCTTTGTGGTTATTCTGTCTTTGGTGAACAAAATTTTTTCCTGACCACCTTAATAGCAAAATTTTGTTTTAAAGATTTTTATTTTTTTAAAGTAATCTCTACAACCAGTGTGGGGCTCGAACTCAAAACCCCAAGATCAGGAGTTGCATGCTCTACCAACTGAGCCAGCCAGCTGCCCCTTAATAGCAAAATTGAACTCTTCAAAACAACTGAACTACATATAAAACTGCAGCCAAATTACAAAATTTGTTTATTCACTCATAAATTATTTTTCAAGGGCCTACTGTGTCTGGTACTGATGAGGGTGCTGGAGATAGAGCAGTGAACAAAAAAGCAGACAAGGATTTCTGCTCTCATGGATATAGTAGTCTAGTTGGGAGAGACAGATAAGAACCAAATACTTAAATTAATTGCATATTATATTAGAAGGTGATAATGCTACGAAGAGAAAGCATGGAAGGGAGTTAGGAGATGGATATTTTGGGGATTTCAGTTAGCGTGCTTAGGAAAAAGTATACTATACACAAATGCTGCTCTGACCACGTCCTTACCCAAAAAGTTTTCAGATTTCTTTTTTTTTTTTTAAAGATTTTATTTATTTATTCATGAGAGACAAGAGAGAGAGAGAGAGAAGCAGAGGGAGAAGCAGGCTCCCAAGGAGCAGGGAGCCCGATGCGGGACTCGATCCCAGGACTCTGGGACCATGACCTGAGCCGAAGGCAGACGCTTAACCGTCTGAGCCACCCAGGCGCCCAGTTTTCAGATTTCTTTATCTTACGCCAGGATATTATTGCTGCTGAGAAGATGACTTAAGCTGTAAGAAGAACTATTTTAAAAACATACAAATTATAGAAATGTAGTACAGGATTTGATTACTTGATAAAAAGGAAATAGTCTTCAGAATCAACATCAAGTAAGGGTAGACTTTGGCTTTTTCACTGGAGAGTATTTTGAAGTTGAGGTTTTAACTCCTTTAATGTATTCCCAACCTTTTCTCATTTGGTACACATAGAAAATAATTTTTGAATCACACACTAAGGTGGATGAAGTAAAACAGTGGGGATGAGTATCAGTATTCTGTCACATCTGTTATGCTGGGGATGCCCTACTCTAATACTGCCAAAGTTGTTCTTCAATATATAGTTAAAGGTTGTGGTTTTCAAACTTATTTGAGCCTTTGAGATTTTCTTGTTTTTCCCTACTGTTTCTTCCTAGAAGGAAGTCGCAAATTACCAAGATAATGGTTAGATTATGTTTTAAGAAAGCGTTCTTAGAGAATGGTGGGCTTCTGACAGTACTTAAAAATGGCAGGAGTTAGAGTAAAGAAACATCTCCATTTAATTGTAATAGTTCTAGAGATGTTAAATAACTCTTGTAGATTTTCTGCTTGCTTTTTCCTCTCTTACCTAATGGGGGTCTTACACTATTAACTGTTGATTTGACTAGATGGAAGGAGGTTAAGATTTAGGAACAGATGGATTATGAATGCGTGCTTATTTTCAGATGACTTTGAAATAATGTTGTGTCATGTTATTCACGACTCTGCACTGCTTTTTACTCAAGTGTCTGGCTGTAGCAATTGAGAGAGGTGGAATATGGGCTCTTACTGACATTTTTAGTAGTCACGTTGCCTTGACAGACTCCGTGTGATTATTGTTTGATGATGTGAAGGGTTACAGCATAATCAAAAGTTAGAAAGTTGACTCATCTTGGATCCTAAGGCTTATTGAATACTGGGAACTTGGGGAATGTATATGCCTAGAATTATAGTATCTGAGAAGGTTGACTGGATGCTCTGGCTAGGGATAGAGAGCTGTTGGGACAAGTCAAGGAAAGGGGTACCAGTATAGAATAGAATTGAAGGTATTTTGTTTGAATGATTAACCTGAACATCAGTGAAGTACACATGAATAAAGGATAAAGCTAAGGTAATCTTCCTAACTTTCAAAGCAGTCAATGGTACTTTCTTTTAGCTGTTAATCAATTACTGCTTAATGAGATGCCTTCTATTTTTATACTAAAGTGTTTGTTTGGGTGTTTCATTTAACTTTTCAGGTCTCTTCCACTCCCTTGGGCCATAGATCTCATGAGAATAGGAAAAATACCTTTTCTTTGTCTCTTAAAGTCACCTAGTGATTACAGTAAATGTTCAACACTTAACACTTCAAAAACCGTTTCTAATTAGCAAGTTCTGCATTAGTTTAATTCTATTTTAGAGAAGTCTTTTAAGCAATTCCATAATAGTAAGATTGAGTCCCTATAAAGGAATAATTTAAAGTTCATATATATATATATATATATATTCCCCCCAAAATTGGCTTATTTTCTTGATTTATATGTTTGCCATAACCTTAATGGTTTTCAAAGTATTTTTCTGTTCTTTGGATTCCAACCTTGTAAAATGGGAAGTCAGATAATCTTATTTCATTTCAATAGAGACAGTGACTTTAGGTAAGTAATCATTTATTTGGAAAGCGACTTACCCAAAATTACATAGCAACTGAGTGCTGAAACTGTGATTAGAAACCAAGCTCTGAAATCTGTTGATGCTATGAAGTTGTATGTAACTAACATGTTAACAAGTTTGGTGTTGTAGAGAAATCACTGGGATAATTACTTTTCAGTCAAGAAGTAAACATTTACTAGGGTAATATTTTATAGCTAAGATGAGAGAAAAATATTCCTTATATTTTATAATATAGTTATTTTATGCATACATTTTTTTTTTAAGATTTTATTTATTTATTAGAGAGAGAATGAGAGACAGAGAGCACGAGAGGGAAGAGGGTCAGAGGGAGAAGCAGACTCCCTGCCGAGCAGGGAGCCCGATGCGGGACTCCATCCAGGGACTCCAGGATCATGACCTGAGCCGAAGGCAGTCGCTTAACCAACTGAGCCACCCAGGCGCCCTATGCATACATTTTAAAAAGGATCTTTATGCACGTACTTGTGCACTGAGTAAAATTATGGCAAATCTTTACTGTTCAAAGATAGTCTTTATTATCAAGGAGAGTTTTAAAAGTAGAGGTGATCTGGCATCTTTCTGAAAATATAGTTCTGCATAGTGTTTATTTGAATTGAACATTTGTTACATGTTATTTCTTTGTATCACTGCTGTCTACATTAATTTTATCTACAAAATACTCGTTTGTGTTTGTGGAGTGTTTTTAATAATTCTTCATTTGATAGCCTTTTTTGTGAATGCAGGTTTTGGGTCACCAACAAATGGTGCATGCCTCTGAGTTATTTTATTCTGAGAAAAACTGATCTCATTCAGTAGGTCTTGTAAAAACTTCATCAGAAAAAAAAGCACAGGATCTGAAATCAAGACCTGGATTTAGGTTCTGTTTCACTAAATATCTATGTTGCCCAAAAATTAGGGTATCAAGTTGGTGGTTAAGACAAAAGTAAATTAATAGAGAGGTAAACATGTATAAAACTACCTTTTTTTTTTTTTTTAAGATTTTATCCATTTGACACAGAGAGACAGCGAGAGAGGGAGGGAACACAAGCAGGGGGAGTGGGAGAGGGAGAAGCACGCTCTCCTCCGAGCAGGGAGCCCAATGCGGGGCTTGATCCCAGGACCCCGGGATCAAGACCTGAGCCGAAGGCAGACACTTAACGACTGAGCCACCCAGGTGCCCCTAAAACTACTTTTTTGACTTTTTTTCCCCAAACCTGTTTTTTTTTTTTTTTTTTTTGTAGTTTTCCTCACATTGGTACATGGCAACTTTATCCATCCATTTGTTTAACCAGAAACCTTGGTTTCATCCCATCCCCTAGTGAAAACATTGGCAAATTCTGTCGAGCTTTACCTTCAAAATATATTCAGAATCGAACTGTTTATCCTTTCTTCCGAATTACTCCGAGATGTAAATCATCGTCATCCTTCATCTGGATTATATCAACAGTTTCATAACTGGTTTCCTGCTTCTGCCCTTGTTCCCTTACTGTCTTTTCTCAGCGCATTATTTAGATTCTTTCAAAACAAAAGTCTGATGTCATTTCACTTGCGTCGCTTCTGTGGCTTCCCTGTTTTATTCAGAATATACAGTTGACCCTTTAGTAATGCATGGTTAGTGGTGCTGACCCCTGAGCAGTCCAAAATACATACATAGCTTTTGACTTCCAAAAACTTAGCCATTTGGTGCCTGGGTGGCTCAGTTGGTTAAGTATCTGCCTTCAGCTCAGGTTAAGATCCCGGGGTCCTGGGATGATGGGTCCTGCATCTGGCTCTCCGCTCAGCGGAGAGTTGTTCAGCGGAGAGTCATCTTCTCCCTCTGACCCTCCCCCCTCTCGTGCTCTCTCACTCTCTCACAAACACACACTCTCTCAAATAAATAAAATCTTAAAAAAAAAAAAACTTAACCACCAATAGCCTACTGTTAGTTGGAAGCCTTACTGATAACATAGTTAACATATTTTGAATGTTATATGCAATATATACTATATTATTATAATAAAGTAAGCTAGAGAAAAAAGTTAAGAACATCATAAGGAAGAGAAAATGTATTTATAGTATTGTATTTATAAAAAAAAAATGCACATGTAAGTAGACCTGTGCATTTCAAATCCATGTTCAAGGGTCACCTGTAATCCAGAGTCCTTGTTAAGGCATAGAAGGCTTTAACTATGTTATCTCATTCCTCCCCCCCCCCCCCCCCCCCCCCAACCTGCTCACTTAATCTATACACTCCTTGCTATTTCTACCTCTGGGCCTTTGCCCTTACTTCCCCTGCTTGGAGTCTTCACCTATCTGGATGGCTCACTTCCTTTATTCTCTCAGATCTTTGTTCAAATGTTGTTACTTAGAGAATCCTTCCTTGACCCCCAATGTAAAATAGCTCTTCCATCCCTGCCACTTATAATTCCCCTTACCCTGCTAAATTTTTAATAGCCCTGACATTATTAATTTATTTACTATTTCTCCTGAACACAACTCAGTACCTGGCATGTATAGGCCCTCAGTAAATGTTGAAGGAATAAATGAGCACAGCTTCTGGATTCAGATAAACTTGGTTTGAATTCTAGCTTTGCCACTTAATAGCTGTGTAACCCTATTACACAGCTTATTTAAAAGTAGAGATGATGTGGCATCTTCCTAAAAATATTTTTATACAATATTTAAATATAGAATATTGTATAGAAACAGAACCCTATTACACAACCCTATTCTTTAACCCAGGGTGTAAAATAGGGATAATAAAACAATCATATGGGGTAAAATTGCAGATCACTTCATGTCATGGATCTTTATAGTTTTAGTGAGTTATAATGCTCTAAGCCTGTTATTTTGAACTACCCCTATCAGATACTCACTTAAAAAAAAAAAATTGTCGGGGCATCTGGGTGGCTCAGTTGGTTAAACATCTGCCTTTTTTGGCTCAGGTCATGATCCCAGGGTCCTGGGATTGAGTTCCATGTCTGGCTCCCTGCTCCACTGGGAATCTGCTTCTCTCTCTGCCCTTCCTTTCACTTGTTCTCTCAATTTCTCTCTAATAAGTAAATAAAAATCTTTAAAAAAAGATTGATTCCTCTCCTGTATTGGCTTTCAGTGGAAAAGAAGCAGATTTCCTATATGATCCTGTGTCATATGAGATGTCTCCTATTTCCACACTATAGGAAGGAGAGAGGAAGGTTTTTTTTTTTTTTAAAGATTTTATTTGAGAGAGCATGATAAAGCATGAAGTGGGGGGAGGGAGAGGGGACAAGCAGACTCCCCACTGAGCAGGGAGCCTGTTGTGGGGCTGAATCCCAGGACCATGGGATCATGACCTGAGCTGAAGGCAGACCCTTACCGGACTGAGCCACCCAGGCACCTTGGAAGTATGGTTTCTAATTAGCATGTATGCTTGACTAATTCTCAAATACTGAAGAGGATTAGCAAAGTAGTATTTTGAATCTTCTATATCAGTTTTAAATGGCACATTCAATTTTTTCTTTAATTGAAATATAATTCATATGCCATAAAACTTGCCATTTTTATTAAAGTGTACAGTTCAGTGGTTTTTAATATATTTACAACCATCATCACTATCTAATTCCAGAACATTTTCATCATCCCAGAGGAAACCCTTTACCTGTTGGAGTCACTCCCATTCCTTGACCATGCCCCACAGAATTCACTGATCTGTTTTCTCTGTTGGTTTGCCTATTCTGGGTATTTCATATAAATGGAATCATACAGTATGTGGTCTTTCATAACTGGCTTCTTACCATAATGTTTTTGAGGTTCGTTGTGTTGTAGCTTTTATCAGTACTTAATTCCTTTTTATGGCTATGAGTTCATTTTATGGTTATCTATCTACAGTTTATTCATCAATCGATTGACATTTGGGTGGTTTCCTGTTTCCATTCATCAGTTAATTGGCAGTTTGTATCGTTTCTACTTTCTGAATAATGCCGCTATGAACATTCATGTACATGTTTTTATTTGGGCATGTTTTAATTTGTCTTAAGTGTATACCTAGTGGCGGAATTGCTGGGTCATTTGGTAACTCTGTGTTTTACTTTCTACGGAACTGCCAGACATTTCCATGACAGCTGCAGTATTTTACATTTTACATTCCCACCAGCAGTGTGGAAAGGTTTGTTTCTACACATTTTGGCCAATATTTGTTGTCCTTTTTTTTTTTTTATTATAGCTCTCCTAGTGGATGGGAAGTGATATCTCCTTGTGGTTTTGATTTGCATTTCCCTAATGACTAAGGATGTTGAGCATCTTGCATTTATTGGTAAATTTCTTGAAGAAATGTCTATTCAAATCCTTTGCCCATTTAAAAGTTGAAGTTGTCTTTTGAGTTGTAATCGAGTTTTTTGTGTATTCTGAATACAAGCCCCTTATTAGATAAATGATTTGCAAACATTTTCTCCTATGAGTTGTTTGCACATTCTTGATGGTGTCCTTGAAAGCACAAAAATTTTTAATTTTGTTGAAGTCCAATTTATCTGTTTTTTTTTTCATCTGTCATTTATGCTTTTGGTGTCATATCTAAGAAATCATTATCTAATCCAAGGTCATAAAGCTTTACACTTTATTACAGCTCTGTATTTTTCTGAGATTGTTACAGTTTTAGCTCTTGCATTTGGGCTTTTGATTCGTTTTGATTAACTTATGTATGAGGCATATTTAGTTTTATAGCATTAATATAGCAGCTTGTTGTGTTTTTTGTTTTGTTTTTTTTTTTTTTTTTTTTGAATTTGCATAGGCCCAAGCTGAGAGCTCATTAGATTTGATAGTATCCTGCTGGATTCAAGTTATTTTTCTAGGTTGAGTGGAACTGTTAAGCTGTTTTTCAGATAAGAATTTATATTGTAGCCCTTCTACTAAGAAATGTGATTGTGATCCTAATAAACTATTACTGAGAATACTTACTCATCTATCAGCTTTTATAGTAATTAAAATTGGCATACCAACTTCAGTTTTTAGACTTAAAAAGCTTTGAGCCATAGGGCATTTTTAGAGGTCATCTAGTTCAACCATCATACTTTTTCTTTAAGTCATTGCTGCATTTTGTGATTAGAGGTGGTTGGTAACATATGATTTGTTTACTTTTGTACTACATGAAGATATATTGAGCAAATTGAGTATATAGTTTTTTTTTTAAATATAGATTTGATGAGGAAAATTGTCACATTCTTAGGAAATCCAATTTAGGGATTCTAGTGGAGAAAATTACATAGGTGAGCATATTGGTGTCATCTTAGTTCTTGAGGTTGCTTAGTGTAAACCCTCATAGAATTCATTGTAACAATTAGTTTGAGCTACCTTGATTTGATACTTCTACCTTGATTTGGTACGGCAGTATTCATGGATTCTGTATCTGTGAATCTGCCTGCTGGTATAATTTATTTGTAAGCCTAAAATCAACCCTCATTGTGCTTTTGTGGTGATTTGCACACATGTGCAGAGCTGTGAAAAATTGGAGTAGCTAGATGTGCATGTTCCCAAGTGCGGTCAAACAAGACAACACTCTGCCTTGATTTAGCTGTCATGCTGTAAACAGGTGTCCTTTTCTCAGTCTATTAGTGCCACGTTTTTTGCATTTTGGTGCTTTTGGGGATTTCACTGTTTAAAATGGCCTCCAAGCAAAGAATTATAGTGCTGTCTAGTGTTCCTAATAGCAAGAAGACTGTAATGTACCTTATGTAGAAAATATGTGTGTTAGGTAACCTTTGTTCAGGCATGTGCTGTTAGCCTTGGGTTCGACGTTAGTGAATCAACAACATATATTAAGGAGTCTTTAAACAGACACACGAAAACCTAGGTTATTAATTGGTTGAATGTGGCCAGAGGATGCAGAAACATACCTCTGTATTTCCCTTAGGAACAATTGTTCAGTATTTGCTAATTTAGTATTTGCTGTCACTTAATAGTCTATAACATAACTACCGTAAATAATGAGAATTGGCTGTATTTTGATTTAAATTTCAGTCTGCCTCAGGGTGCCTGGATGGCTCAGTCCGTTATACGTCCCACTCTTGAGTTCGGCTTAGGTCATGATCTCAGGGTTGTGAGGTCAAGCCCTGCATAGGGCTCTGCACTGGCCATGGAGCCTGCTCAAGATTCTCTCTCCTTCTGCACCCCCCCCCCCCCCCCCCCAAAAAAGTAAATTTCAGTCTGCTTTTGATTTGAAATGTGTTGAAACCAAGTTAAAACTGGTATAAAATATAATGTCCTTGCTACATCCAGGTTTTTTGTTTGCTTTTTCCCCCATTTTATACTGTAGATCAGTACCTTCTCCTTGTTTTTTTGAGTTACCCATACAATTCGAGTGAGTGGTTTTCCACTTTGGCATTGTATTGAAATCACCTGGGGAGCTTTTAGAGGAAAAAAACTATCCCCCGAGATTGATTTTAATTGGTCTGGCATGCATCTTGGGTATTGGAATTTTTCTCAGCTCCTGGATAATTCTTTTTGTTTTGTTTTTAAGATTTTATTTATTATTTACTTGAGAGAGAGAGAGCACACGCGGAGCGAGCCAGTTGGGGGGGCGAGGAGCCGAGGGAGTGGGGGACAAGCAGATTCCATGCTGAGCACAGAGCCTGATGGGGGCTTAATCCCTGCACCCTGAGATCATGACCTGAGCCGAAATTAAGAGTTGGACAGTTAACCCTCTGAGCCACCCAGGTACCCTACAGCCTAAGTGGAGAACTGATCTTCACTATAGTGGAGGAACTTAGGTGTGCAAATGATGTAAATTGGATATGATGTAATACATCTCCATGGACCAGATTTAGAGTTTAGGAGATAGTAGACATTTCAAAGTTGATACCTCTGGAGAGAACTTTAAGAACCAAATTTGAGCCTGAAAATGTTTATATGTATTCCGAGCTAGCTATATCCATTTCCTGTACATATCAGAACAAATGTTGACAGCTTTATCATTTTTAGTGAATTCTCTTGTTTGGTGGCTATTTTATACACAAAGTTCTGCTATGAGTTCTTCTGTGGAGGAGGATTAGTGAACAAAATACATTATGTGGCTGCTGTGTCGTCCTCTAGGCTGTTATGAGTTGAGTGATTGTTCAATGCCAATTGTGTACCTAGACAAACTTAGAAATTTTATGTCATGAATCTTTGGAGTTGAATTTGACTAGTTACAATCTCAAGTTGTTTTGTTGTTGTTTTAAATAATCTTAGGAGCCCTGTATTAAAATGAGTAACCCTTGGAATATTAGTCTTGTTTTTAGTCTTGCTAGCCCTTGCATCGCCCGTCCTAAGGCCTATACTGAACTTTTTATCAGTCCATTAAAATCCCTGAGAGTCAAGGTTGTTTAGGATTCTGGGAGCTGGATTTATCTCCCCTCCCCTTTGGTTGAAGTGACATTACTGCAAACATGTAGATTCTGTTGTACCCTTACTTGCTAGGAAAACTTAGCAGTTCTTTTTAGTCACTTTTTTTTTTTTTTTTGAGATGGAGGGAGAGAAAATCCCAGCTGACTTGCTGCCTAGGGCAGAGCCCAACTCAGGCTTGATCTCACAACCCTGAAATCAAGACTTTGATGCTCAACTGACTGAGCCTCCCAGGCGCCCTACTTTTCAGTCACCTTTATATCAAACTTCCATTTTGAATTCTGGGTAGTTTGGTAGCTCCCCATCTTATTGTTTCTGGGATTAAAAAAAAAAAAAACCTTTCTAGCAAGTTATTTAGTTAGCCCTTTTGCTTTTATACCTGACATCATGAATCCACCAAACTTAGTCTCAGTCCTCATAGTTATACATACTTTTTCTTAACTCAGAGCACTTTTTACCTCTTTTATAGTATTTTTCATTTCTGCCTTGTATATATTGTAAAGGTACTTTGTCTTTATTAGGTTTTAACACAGAGCAAGTACACTAGAGGTGGTAAGCACTCAGATGTTTTCTGAGTATTCTATTTACTTAAATAGAACAGAAACGTAAATGCTTTTTTTTCAAAATAGGTCAGAAGTGATATGAAAACATTGATTTCTTGCTGTATGTCTTATTTCTTTGATGTCTGTCTTTTGCTTCAGCTTCTGTCCTGCCTGGTCCCATTATAGAAACTAAAGAGTTGAGTTGAATGGGAGAAAGTATATAGAATTTAAAATCGGTGTAAATTTCCTGTTAATTATATGCATCTCTTTCAATTTGATTAATATTTTGTTGGTAATGCTTTCACTTTGGAGAGACCTTTATGAACTCAGCGAAAATCTATTTTTTTTCTCATTAGACTTCCAATCCACACCCTTATCTTTTTTTTTTTTTAAGATTTTATTTATTTGTCAGAGAGAGAGCGAGAGCACAAGCAAGAGGAACTGTAGGCAGAGGGAGAAGCAGGCTCCGCGCTGAGCAAGGAGCCTGATGCTGGGCTCGATCCCAGGACCCTGGGATCATGACCTGAGCTGAAGGCAGACACTTAACTGATGAGCCACCAGGCGTCCCTCCACACCCTTGTCTTGACAGCAGATAATCTTAGATCTTGCGTCATTGATACTAAAATTATGTGATTGCTTTCTTCCTGAACCCAAATATGTTGTGTCTCAGGATACTTCTCATATCTGAAATTGTATTATTTTTCCAGATGTTTTATTCCTTGGGTGTGTCTGGGTGTGGTTTGGGTATAGCCAGTTTGTGTGTGCTTACAGAGGTGAAGGTGTGAGGTTGTTTAGTGTGGGCGTGTTTTGGTATAGGAAGTTTGTGATTAGTTCCTTTACATGTTGCAGAGGATAGAACATCTGTTGATGTCTAAAATGCAGACTGGTTTCTGATAAGCCTTTTCATCTTTAAACATAGTTAAAGCTTTTGCATAGTGACAGAGCTTTACTTCAGATTCTTCCAATTTAAAGTGTATGGAAGAAATTGGTCAGTTTAGAATACTACTACCAAAAACAAAACAAAAAACCAACACAAAAATCAACTCTGAATGATAAAGAAGTCTGGCTGAATCCTGGCAAGCCTGTAGTTTTCAGAAGTTTGTGTTGACAATGATAGAAGTACCAGAGAAAGCTAAGGTAGTTAATGGTGATGGCTTGGAAAGGATTATCTGTGATTCTAAACAGCAAAAGTGATGTGAATAGGTACTGCTTCTCTCTCTTTTTTCAGCACCTATTCTAAAATTACATTTTTGTACCTGCTTTTGACGGAAAGCAGATTTTTTAATTTAAAATATGTTGTTAATGTTTTTTATTATCTTATTTTACATTCATAAAGTAGCAAAAAAATAAGATAAAATTCAGCTCTAGTTTTGTAATTGAAAAAAAATTAAAGGTAAATTGATAATTTCCTAAACATAGGTTGCCAAAATTGGTTATATAAATCAATCATTTATACTTTTCGTATTTCTTATTATTAGGATGAAACGGTGTAAATACATTTTATATTTTCTTTATTATTCAAATAGACTGTTTTGTGTTACTCTCCGGAAAAAACCGAGTTGTTGTTTTATTTGTGTGTGTGTGCGCGCGTGTGTTTTAAGTACTTTACACCCATGGTGGCCTTGAACTCAACGACCCTGAGATCAAGAGTCTCGGGCTCTTCCAAGCTGAGCCAGCCAGATGCCCCCAAGTTGTTTTAATCAAAATCTCAATGGCCTTGTATTTCCAGAAAGTTTACATACTAATGTTACAGAAGTTGTTGACTTCTGAGTTTGCCTGGAGTAAAAGAAGCATGCTAAAGATAGATAGTCTTAGAATCTCAGAGTTACATTGTGGCTATTTTTGACAACTGAGGCTCAACTATGTATAAATTTATAAGCAAAAATTGTTATTTTTACAGCATTCTGGGTGCTTGGCTGTCTCAGTCAGTGGAGTGTGCAGCTCTTGATCTTGGGGTTGTGAGTTCATTGGGTGTAGAGATTACTTAAAAATCTCCCCCCCCCCCCCCCCTGGATTTTTTTTTTTTTTTAGAGAGGGAGGGGGGGCTGTGGGAGAGGGGCAAAGGTAGAAGGAGGGAGAGAATCTTAAGCAGGCTCTACACCCAGCACAGTGCCCGATGTAGGGCTCAGTCTTACAACCCTGAGATCATGACCTGAGCTGAAATCAAGAGTGAGACGCTTAACTGACTGAGCCACCCAGTTGCCCCTAAAATAAAATCTTTTTTTTCCCCTAAAGATGACTTAGAAATTTGAACTTGATCTTTATTAAAATAGTAGCCTTTTGTAACATTAATGTCTTTAATAAAACATAAATTGAAACTTATGAAAAAAATAACTACTTTTATTTTGATCATTTCTGTATATGTACACATATATGAGATACTCCGTCGTCTACTTTAAGCACGGTCTTAAGCACATTGCCATATTCTTTGTGTTAAAAATCTTCCTGTAAGAATTAAAAGTCATTTTTATTTTCTTTCCTTTTTTTCTTTTTTGATTCTTATTTGCTAAAGTTAATGAGTCTAATCTTGTAAAAGTTTCTATCTGCCATTGTCAAGAGAAATGATTGGAATAAATCCCTAAAATCACAGGATAGCATAACTGAGCATGCTGAGGAAGAAAGCAAACAATTGTGTACCTTCAGTGTAATAAAAAAGTTGCACAAACTGTCTTTTCATTAAATGGGTATTTGGGGGGTGCCTGGGTGGCTCAGTTGGTTAAGCGACTGCCTTCGGCTCAGGTCATGATCCTGGAGTCCCTGGATCGAGTCCCACATCGGGCTCCCTGCTCAGCAGGGAGTCTGCTTCTCCCTCTGACCCCCCTCTCATGTGCTCTCTCTCATATAAATAAATAAATAAAATCTTTAAAAAAAAAACAAAATAAATGAGTATTTGGGTTTGACAAAGTAACTAACCTAGAATCTTAAGGTTAGTAGGTCACTTTATGATTTTATTCCTGCTGATGGGAATCTTTGTAAATAGTGCTTAGAAAGGCATCATACTTTGTGGACGTTTAAATGGGTAAAGGGTAACAAGGGGAGGAAGAAAAATGGTTTATACTGAGTAGCTTTTTCCCCTCAATACTATTTTTAATTAAAAATGGAAATTTACTTGCTTTAGATAAGATAAAAGGTACTGATAACATGAATTATGAACCTGTTTGGTTTCATAGTGGTGATTTGTTCATTTGGTTAACTAAAAACGTTTGTACTAAAAACAGCTCTTTATACAGTAGCTGCCTCTTTATCTGCATTTTCGCTTCTTTGGTCCAGAAGCAGACAGTCCTCCTTTTCACATATTGATCCTCCTTCTGACATATCTTCATTAGAAGGTCAATAATACCTTAATGCTGGGTCACAATGCTACATCATTCTTCTCACTTCATCTCATCATGTAGGCAATTTATCATCTCACATCATCACAAGGAGGGTGAGTTCAGTATAATAAGGTATTTTGAGAGAGAGAGAGACAACATTCACATAACTTTTATTGCAGTGTATTATAGTTGCTGTATTTTATTACTAGTTATTGTTGTTAATCTCTTACTGTGCTTAATTTATAAATTAAACTTTATCATAGGTGTGTATGTATAGGAAAAAACAGTATATATCAGTACTGTCTGTGGTTTCAGACATCACAAGGGGTCTTGTAATGTATCCTCCTCAGATAAGGGGGGACTGCTGTATTTAGTTTTGGGGAACATGTTTTAAACCATTGTGGTTATGTAGAGATATGGATATAGAAGTTACACTGTGTTCACATTAGATGAACATATTATAATATCATAGAGAATTTACAAGGTAATATAGAGAAGTGCTTAAAACTTTAATGAGAATATATACATCACTGTAAAACTACAGAAAACTAATTGTAGGTAAATATGATTGAATCAGACTGAACAGTGTCTAGAGAAAGCTGCACGTAGCTTTAATTTGTGAAAACAAGTAGAATAACCTGGGTTCTGGGACTTTTAAATTAAAAGGAAATTTAGAGATCATTTAATCTAACTTTTTTTTAATGAAAAAAAATGGGCCCAAAGGTGAGGTAACTTAACTTGGCTAGGTTTATGGTACTTAAGGTGTACTGTAATTTGCGAAATGTCCTCCCTAACTTAAGTATTTGGAATTCATACTTTTTAGATAATTCTACTTGACAGAAAAGAAATGGTCTCAAAGAAATTGTCTTTATTATCAATTTTATCTGTCCAAGATGAGTTCCATTACAATAGATTTTATGTTCCCTGGAAAATGTTGAGCTCAGGATGGTAAAAATCGCTATAAGAATGCAATACATTTTTAAAAATACATGTATTAGAAGAATTTCTAACAGTTATGTTCAGTAAATTACAAATCATCGGATGTCTGTTCCTTTGGGATTAAATCTATAAGAAGGAAGGATCTCTCCAACTAAGATCCATCAAATTTGCGGCTTAAAAAGAATCTTCTAAAATCTTATTAGTCATAAAACTTATAAAGGCCCTGAAAGCTGTCTTTTGGTATAGAGAGTTGTGTCCGTGTTTGTTCTGACATCAGTCTCATTAGTCATATTTGTTTCTATTTTCTTTCCCCTTATAAGCTAAGCTTTCATGTGCACTGCACCCCCTCCACCTTCAATTTTAAATTATTCTTTAGAATAAGTTTTCAAGAATAGTGTTACTAAGTCTGATAGAATTCAGTGTTTTCTAGCTCTTGAAATACTTGATGGCAGTGAATTTAAAGTCGTAGGGAAGAAGCTCACCAAAAATGGTAGACAATTACTTTGCTTTAGGGGTACCTACGAAAAGAGGGACCAGTAAGTAAGACATAAGTATAGCAGAAATAGGAATGGAGCCAAGTTTTGTATAACAGAATCAAAGGAGGTAAAGCTTTTCACACAGAAGATTATAAGTAATGAGCGATAAGTCACCAAAATAAGAATCCCATGCCCGACGTGGGGCTTGAATTCATGACCCTGAGATCAAGAGTCACATGCTCTACCAACTGAACCAGCCAGGCACCCTGAGCCCCAGTAGATTTAATAAGCAAGTGGCATTGAACCTTGAAGCTTTGAGGGGTTGACGCTTAAGTGAATTTTTAGAGGGGAAATAAAGGCAGTGAATGTTGGCTGAGTTCAAGGAGTTGGGACAGAGAAAGGAAAGGAGGAAATGGATAGAGATAGACGATGAAGGATGACTTTTTGCTTTTTTTTTTTTTTTTTTAAAGATTTTTATTTATTTGTTTAACACAGAGAGAGCACAGTAGGCAGAGCAGCAGACAGAGGGAGAGGGAGAAGCAGGCTCTCCGCGGAGCAGGGAGCCCGATGCAGGGCTCGATCCCAGGACCCTGGGCTCATGACCTGAGCCGAAGGCAGCCGCTTAACGACTGAGCCACCCAGGCGCCCCAACTTTTTGCTTATTTTAAAGCTAGAAGAGATCCAGTTGTTGACCAAAGGGAAGGGGTTATGGAATGGGAAAGAGTGAAGTTACTAGAAGTCAAAATATTAATTATAAGAACAAGATCCTGGATGACTTGATAAGGTCATCCTTATCAAGTGATGAGGGAGAGAGACAAGGGATGGGAAGATTTTGAGAAGGGAAGAGAATCTCCTTTGGGAATTAAGTAAGGGACCAGAGATTGACTATAGGGACAGTGTGATTTTTTTTCCCCCCTTTTAGTTGTCTAAAAATTTGGTAGTTTGCATTCTTTGCATGTTTCGTATTTTTTGCTAAGAGGAAGCTTTCCATTAATAAATTTTAGAGAACATTTGGGGCTAATTTTATAGATTGCAGCTGAGAGAAAAGCTGGTTTGTTATTTAAAAACACTTCCCCAAAGCAAAAGAAGCTGATGCATGTTTTTATTTGCTCTCTAATAAAGTTGGTTAGGGAAAACTCATAATTTTAGGATAGTCATCTTTATTTCTTTTTTTTTTTTTTTAAAGATTTTTATTTATTTATGAGAGAGAGAATGAGAGAGAGAGCATATGAGAGGGGGGTGGGTCAGAGGGAGAAGCAGACTCCCTGCCGAGCAGGGAGCCCGATGCGGGACTGGATCCGGAGACTCCAGGATCATGACCTGAGCCGAAGGCAGTCGCTTAACCAACTAAGCCACCCAGGCGCCCATCTTTATTTCTTTTTATTTACCATCTTATTTTTTTCTTTATTGCCATCTTTGAATTTTCATGCTACTTTAGTGTGTTTATTTTGAACTTTAAACTTTTCTCTGTCAAATAAATAAAATCTTTAAAAAATAATAATAATAAACTTTTCAAAATAATGTTTTATCTGTTGTAAGATCTAATTCTATCCTGTTAACAGTCTGAGGTAGATATTTAATTACGCAGAAATTAAGATAAAGATGATTATTCAAAGTTACATATGTACCTGGAAAGCAGGTATTGATTTTTTTCAATTAAATATATCTTTTACAGCATATTCTAACTTATACTCTTAAGGTTTGTGCTTTGCTTACATTTTGAACAAATAAGTGACAGATCCTATTATCCTAAACCCTAATTCTTGTTTCTTAATGATAGATCTGCAGTTTGAATTGTAGGTCAAACCAAACTTTCCACTCTTTGAGGACAGTATTTTTTTTTTTAAGTTTCTTTTTAAATTTTTTTTTTTAATTTTTTTTTTTTTTAAGATTTTATTTATTTATTTGACAGAGAGAGACCCAGTGAGAGAGGGAACACAGCAGGGGGAGAGGGAGAAGCAGACTCCCTGCCGAGCAGGGAGCCCGATGTGGGACTCGATCCAGGGACTCCAGGATCATGACCTGAGCCGAAGGCAGTCGCTTAACCGACTGAGCCACCCAGGCGCCCGAGGACAGTATTATCGGTCATTTTATTCAGCATGTTTATTTAAGGCTTGATGTGTGCCAAATCCTGGCTATAATGTGCTTTTTCCACTACACAGCATGTTTCATGCTTTATGACATTTTATTTTCCTGAGTAACTTCTTTATTAACACTTACCAAAGTCAGTGAAGGTAGCCCAGCCTGGCAAATCTGGAAGGTAAAAAATTTTGAACTCTACCTCTACAGTGGGGAAAAAACCCAAATTTAAATATTCTTCCAAAGTTAAGACCTCATCTCAATGAGGCTTAATGCTGATGACAGCTTTTCATCTACAGCAAGAAATGTAGTGATTGAGGAGATAAAGTAGACTCAGAACTGTATTTTACTTCATTTGGAGTCAGTGTTTCTGGGTAACTTAAGTATTTTGTTTGGAGTGGTAATTTTCAAAACACCAGATAGATAACTTCTGAACTAGCTTGAGAAATTCAGGTTTGATTCTGGGGTTGTAAACGCATTGCCTCTTGAATGAAGCCAAGGTGGATTATATAAAGTATGTGTGATGCATACATTGGGTTCATGATAGAGATCATACCCAGCCTAAAGAGCCTCATTTAAAAGGAACAGCTATGCTTCAGCTCTGGTTGATTAACTTGTTTTCATCTGTCGCTCTTAATGTTCACAAAACGCTTGAATTCTACGGGTTCAAAACTGAATTTAATCTCAGCTGCCTCCAGCCTCACATAGACAAAGATCAGCTATCCCTGCCTGTTTCTCTTACTGTATTTCTTTCAGATTAATAGCACCACCATCCATCCAAACTAACATCCTCTAGTCATTCTCATTTCTTCTCTTTCTTCCTCCTCCCATCTAGTCACCACTAAATCCAGTCCATTCTGCATCCTAATTATTTAGTCCTTTGATTGCCGTGGTTGTTCGCTAGTTATGTCCCAACTCTTTTCTAGTAGTTTTCAGTCTGACTTCCTGGCCTTCATTCTGTCTTAATTTCTCCAGTACATCTGCCACACCATTGTTAGAGTTACCCTTTTTTAATAGGAAAAGCCTCCTATCTGCCCCTTCTAGTTGTACCTCATTACTCTTCCTCTGAGTAAATTTCTTCTCTGGTTTTTTTTTTTTTTTTTTTTTAAAGATTTTATTTATTTATTTGAGACAGAGAGAATGAGAGAGAGAGAGTACATGAGAGGGGGGAGGGTCAGAGGGAGAAGCAGACTCCCTGCTGAGCAGGGAGCCCGATGCGGGACTCGATCCAGGGACTCCAGGATCATGACCTGAGCCGAAGGCAGTCGCTTAACCAACTGAGCCACCCAGGCGCCCTCTTCTCTGGTTTTTATTGCCAATTTTTCTTTGTAGATTTACCTTTTTTTTTCAAGATTTTATTTTTTTACTTGACAGAGACACAGAGGGAGAGGGAACACAAGCTGGGGGAGTGGGAGAGGGAGAAGCAGGCTTCCCATGGAGCAGGGAGCCCGATGTGGGGCTTGATCCCAGGACCCTGGGATCATGACCTTAGCTGAAGGCAGACACTTAACGACTGAGCCACTCAGGCGCCCTGATTTACTTTTTTTTTTTTTTTAAGTATATATGTATTTATTTATTCTAGAGAGTGAGAGGGGCAGAGAGAAAGGGAGAGAATCCCGGGCGCCTGGGTGGCTCAGTTGGTTAAGGGAGAGAATCCCAAGCAGATTCCACAGGAAGTACAGAGTGGTAGTGGCTCAATCTCCTGACCCATGAGATATGACCTGAGTCCAAACCAAGAGTCAGTTGCTTAGACTGACTGCACCATCCAGGTGCCCCCCTTGTAGGTTTACTTTAAACAGTATATTGTTTTGCTTTTTTGAAGATTAAATAAATGAAATCATACTCTGAGTTTTTCTGACTTTGATGTTTAATCCATTTTGATGATGTGTAGTACATTTTTAAGGTTAAGTAGTATTCCATGTTATAAAGTCTATCTATTAGGAACAGTGCTGCTTTAAATATACCTCTTTCCTGGTGCACATGTGCATGGTTTTCTTTAAGGTATATATCTAAGAGTGGACTTGATGGGTTGTACCATGTCTTTGTTCGGTTTTACCAAATGTCAGAAGTGGTTAAATCAGTTTATGTTTTTGCTGGTAGTACAGGAGTCCCAGGGATACCACATATTCTTGTCTGAGTTAATTTTTGTAGGTGGTATCTCATTGTGGTTCTATTTTACATTTCCTTGATTAATAGAGAGGTCAGATACTATTTGTTTATGGACCATTTGTGTTTCCTCTTGTATGAAATGCCTGTTGATTGTTTTTGATTCATTTGTCCTTTATTGATTTACAGTTCTTTTGTATGGCTAAATTCTTTTCCCAGTTGCAGATTTGTTTTTTCACTTTCATGGTATCTTGATGAACCCCAAAGAAAATTTGTCAGTGTTTTCCTTTTGTTCTTACTAAGAAATCCTTTTCTACTCTGACTGAGCTCATGAAATTTACCTAAATTTTGTCCTAAAATGTTGTCTTCCAAAAAGTCTTATGGTTTAGCCTTTCACATGTAAGTCTTTTAATTCTTACGGTTTGAGGCAGGAATATTATTTATTTATTTACTTACTTACGTACTTACTTACATACTTACTTACTTCCTACCCGATTTGTCTCAGTCCCATTTACTAAGAGCTTTTCCTGTTTGGTCACCAATCAAATTTCCAAATAGTATAGGTCAGCTTCTGTGCTCTCTCTCTCCTGTCCCATTTGGTCTATATATGTCCATATTTCACAGTTTACGATGAAATCTTGATACCCACTAGGGTTAGTCCTGCCATCTTGCAAGTCTAGATGTCTTTTCTTAAGCCAGATATTAAAAGAAATTTGCAAAAATGTAAAATAATGCTATTCTTAATAGTTTTTGTATCAGAAATAGTTATTTTCATAAAATACTTGTATGTTATTAAGCAGTGTTTATTTTTATTTATAAGTGAATTAACAGACTAAAATTTCACAGTTCAAATTTCTAATACAGTAAGTATCAATATGTGTATTTGCCACAGATTAGCAAAAGCTCTTTGGGGTACTAAAAAATTTGTTTAAGTATAAAAGGCTTCTAAAACCAAAAAGTTTAAGAGCCATTGCTCTAAACATTTAAAACTATAATTTAGTTTATGTTAAGTACACTTTTAGCTATATTCCACAGGGAGTACAGAGTGGTGGTGGCTCAATCTCCTGACCCATGAGATATGACCTGAGTCCAAACCACGAGTCAGTTGCTTAGACTGACTGCACCATCCAGGTTGCCCCCCTTGTAGGTTTACTTTAAACAGTATATTGTTTTGCTTTTTTGAAGATTAAATAAATGAAATCATACTCTGAATTTTTCTGACTTTGATGTTTAATCCATTTTGATGATGTGTAGGTTTTATAGGTAATATTTTGATGATAATTTCTGAATATATTTGGTCTCTACTATGATTTCGTCTTTGATCATTGAATTGTTTAAAAGTATGTTTTAAAATTTCCAAGTGTAGGGATGCCTGGGTGGCTCAGTTGGTTAAGCGTCTGCTTTTGGCTTAGGTCATGGTCCCAGGGTCCTGGAATCGAGTCCCGCTTCAGGCTCCTTACTCAGCAGGGAGCCTGCTTCTCCCTCTGCCTGCCGCGCTCCCTGCTTGTGCTCTCTCTCTCTCTCTCTGACAAATAAATAAAATATTAAAATTTCCAAGTGTATATATTTTCTCCTAGTTCTTTGTGCTATTTCTAATGTAACTGCATTGTCAGAGGATGTGATTTGTGTCATACAGTTCTTTGAAACTTGTGAAGTAGATTTTATGGCTTAACAGCGGTCATTTCTTCTAAATGTTTTATAAATGCTTGAAAAACTTTTCTTCTCTAGTTATTAGTGGCAGTGTTTTTAAAATGCTCTATTGATCAGTGAACAGATAGGAAAATAATAACTGCTCTAGATTTTTTTTTTTTTTTTAAAGATTTTATTTATTTATTCGAGAGAGAGAGAGCATGAGAGTGGGGAGGGTCAGAGGGAGAAGCAGACTCCCCGCCGAGCAGGGAGCCCGATGCGGGACTCGATCCTGGGACTCCAGGATCATGACCTGAGCCGAAGGCAGTCGCTTAACCAACTGAGCCACCCAGGCGCCCTGCTCTAGATATTTTAAGGCAGAGATTTAATGCAGGTAATTGGTTACAAGGGTGTGGTTAGGACTAGAACTGCAAAAGGGAGGGGAGAGTGTTTGAGAAGAACAAAAAGGAGGTTTGTTTTCAAAAGATCTGGGAGTTGTACTACTTAATGACTGGAACCAAAGAGCTTGCACTTGTTGCTGAGCGGCTGGAGCTACTCAGAAAGTTACTGCTATTGGTAGAAACCCACTACCTGCCCTTGACTTCAATAGGAGACACCTTCAGCAGGAGGCATTATCAGAACCAGGGGATGGGGAATGGCATTTTTTCTTAAAAAAATTTTTTTTTCCCACTGCTTCCTGTTGGCACAACCTACAAGGGAGTCTCAAAAGTAGTTTGCAGGCTTTTTTGTCTGATTGATTTGTCCATTACTTTGAGATATATTAATAAAATTTCCTGTTATTAAGGTAGATTAATTTCCTTTGCTTATCTGTTTTTGAGGCTGAGTTGGGTATATACAAGTTCTGTGCTTTTGGTGAATTGAACCTTTTATCACTGTCTAGATTTCTTCTTTATCTCTGTTAGTATTTTTGGCCTTAAAGTTGGTTTTACTTGATACTAGTAAACTATGTCCACTTTCTTGCGGCCTGGTATCCTTTCTTGTCCTTTGCCTTTGAATCTTCCTCTGCTTTTATGTTTTAGTTATATCTTTTAAAAACCTCATATCTATATATATTCACCATCTATTTAACTTTCTTTACCTTTTAAAGAACTTGATCTAATTTTTTTAATAGTAACTGATATCGTGGAATTTATTTCATTTTGTATGCTTTTCATTTGGCCTGCTTTTTTTTGTACCTTTATCTTTCCCTTAGTATGGATTGATTTTCTTTTTTCTCGTTTTGTTTTTCCCTTTACTTGTTTTAAAGATATACCTCCTATTCTTTTAGGAGTTGCCCTAGCTTTTTTTTCCATTTATTTTATTGTTATTCTTGCTTTTATTGCAAACTTTTTGTTAACAAAAATATCAAACATGAAGAGTAGGAAATATAGTACATCTATAGCTTTTTTGTAGATTCAAAGTTAATATTTTCCTTATTTATCTTTCATTTTTTATTGTTTGATAGATTGCTTAACTAACAGTCTTTTGAGAAATAATTTACATACCATGATCATTTGTTTAAAGTATTCAATCTAATGGCTTTTAGTATATTCAGAGTTGGGCAACTGTCACCACAGTCAATTTTTGAAAAGTTTGATGAATGTTTTTACTGAGGTCTAACATACAGAAAAGAGCAGAAATCTAAATGCAGAGTGTACAGATTCACAAAGTGTATTCTATCACACATAAAGAAATAGAATAATAGCTGTACCCCAGGAGCCTTTCTTATGCCCACTCCCAATCACTACTACCTTCTGCTCTTCAAAGGTAATCACTATCTTGACTTCTAACACCATCGATTACTTTGTTAGTGAGCGTTATATAAGTGAAATTATATGATATGTATTCTTTCCTTTGTCTGACTTCATTTGCTCAACAGTAGTTTGTAAGATGATTCATGTTCTGTGTGGAACTGATTCATTTTTATTGAAGTGTATGAATAGACCATAAATTATTTACCCATTTTACTGTTGATAGACTGTTCCTAGTTTGGGCCTGTCATGAATAATGCTGCTATAAACACACTTCTGCATGTGTTTTGTTGACCTATATATGTTGGATAGATACCTTGGGATGGAAATGGTGGGTGAGTCATAGTTTATATTCAGGTTTACAAAGTGCCAAATGGTTTGTCCACCAACAGTATGGGAGTTCCACTTCCTGCACGTACTTGCCAACTTGGTCTTGTCAGTTGTTTTTAATGTTAGTTATTTGGGTAGATATATGTTATTACTGTAATATGGCTTTAATTTTCATTTTCTGATGATCAGTGAGGTTGAGTCCTTTTTCATGTAAATTGGTCATTAGGTTGCTTTCTGTAAATTGTGTGTTCTAGTCTTTTGCCAGTTTTTCTGTTTGGTTTGTATCTAATTTAATATGCACAGTTATCAAAACCTAAAGCTTACCAATGTTAATTATACTGGAATTAAAATAAAACAACAATCATTGTCTTTCAAAAAAAATAAAGCTTATGAATATTTGCACTCTTATTCATGATCCTAAGATCAAGAGTTGCATGTTCTACTGACTAAGCCAGCCAGGCACCCCTGTTTGCACTCTTCTAAAAAAAAAGTGACCTTCGAATGTTTGGGTTTTTTTATTTTTATTTTTATTTTTTTTTAAAGATTTTATTTATTTATTTGACAGAGAGAGAGAGAGACAGTGAGAGAGGGAACACAAGCAGGGGTAGTGGGAGAGGGAGAAGCAGGCTTCCCGCTGAGCAGAGAGCCCGACGCGGGGCTCGATCCCAGGACCCTGGGATCACGACCCAAGCCGAAGGCAGACGCCTAACGACTGAGCCACCCAGGCACCCCTGTTTTTTTTTTTTTAAAGATTTTATTTATTTATTTGACAGAGACCACAAGAGAGGGAACACAAGCAGGGGGAGTGGGAAAGGGAGAAGGGGCTCAATTCCAGGACCCTGAGATCATGACCTGAGCCAAAGGCAGTCACTTAACCAACTGAGCCACCCAGGCGCCCCCCTTCGAATGTTTTTAACTGCCATCTCATGTCTTCCAATTTATGTGTTGATTGCCCTGTATCTTGGTTTTGTCCTATCTTAATCTTACCAATTGATATTTTGGGCTCATGTCTTTTATTGAAGTCCGGAATCTAAAAAAATTTAGAAACCAAAACTTATATGTAAATTGACCATAGATTTTTCTAGTGGTGAAACCTGACCTGAATGAACATGAGACTGCATAGTCTTGAAAAAAATTTCACGTACTGTAAATATTTACCTACCTAAGTGCTAAATCCTAATTTGTTTGATGGGGTGCTCTTTTATGACATTGTTATTTTTATAAAATCAGAAATTTCTTGATTTTGAAATACATCTGGCCCCAAGAGTTTTTTCATAAGGAATCATGGGCCTATATTGTTTTATATTCAATGTTTAGATTTACTTACATATTTGTTTTTGCTCACCATTCCTTCTTGAATCTTTTTTTAAATTTTTATTTGTTTGACAGAGAGGGACACAGCGAGAGAGGGAACACAAGCAGGGAGAGTGGGAGTGGCGAGAGGGAGAAGCAGGCATCCCGTGAAGCAGGGAGCCTGATGCGGGGCTCGATCCCAGGACCCTGGGATCATGACCTGAGCTGAAGGCAGACGCTTAACGACTGAGCCACCCAGGCACCCCCTCTTCTTGGATCTTAAACTTGTCATTTAGGATCATTTTCCAGAAGGAAGTCAGGATTTATTGTATAGTTGGTAACTATTGGTGGTAAACTTGTTTTGTCTGAAAATATCTGTATTTCACCTGTGTTCCTGAAACTTAGTTTTGCTAGATATAGTAGTTAAAATTGTCCATTGTTTTCACTTACACTAAATATAAAATTCCACTGTTTTCTAAGTTCTGGCGTTACCAGTCGTCCATTGTTACTTTTATAAAACGAAAGCCATCAGCCTAATTTCCGTATCTTTGTGGATAATATATCTTTTCTTTCTGGGTTTAGGATTAGCTCATTTTAGTTGATGTTCTGTGCTTTTTTAAGTTTGGAATTCTATTTATGCTGTTGGAATTCATTGGGTTTCTTGGACCTGAGGATTGATGTCTTCAGCAACTCTAGGAACTTCTCAGTCATTATCTCTTTATAAATGTTGCCTCTTACTCTCTTTTGTGTTCTTGTCTCATAATTTTATCTCTATTTCTCTGTTACATCCTCGATAAACTCTTCAGATTATTTTCTAGGTACTAATTCTCTTTTCACCTGTTTTAATCTGCTATTTAATCTGTCCACTGAGTTTTTTTAAATGTTTTATTTAGTTATAATTTATATGCCATAAAATTCAACCATTTAAAGTGTACAGTCAGTGGCTTTTAGTATATTTACCTGCTTGTGTACCCTTCCCCATAATCTAATATTAGAATTATTTTTGTCATCCCCAAAAGAAAACTTGTACCCATAAACACTCACTCTCCATCACTTCTCTCCCCATCCTTCGGGCAGACACCAGTCTACTTTCTGTATCTATAACTTGCCTGTTCTGGACATTTCATATAAATGGTATTATATATGTAGTCTTTTGTGACAGATTTGTTTGACTTAGCATGTCTTTTTGGGGTTCATCCATGTTAACAGCATTTGTCAGTACTTCATTCTTCTTTTATGACCAGATACATTTTGTTGTCTGGACACATTTGCTTACCTATTTATCAGTTAATGGACATTGGGTTGCTTCCTCTTTTTGGCTGTTGCAAATAATGCTGCTGTCAGTATTTGTGTGCAGGTTCTTAATGTGGATATGTTTTCATCATCCATTGCCCTTAAGTTTATTTTTTAATTATACAAGAAATTCGCTTCTACATTCTTGCTGTAAAAGAGTCCTAGTATAAAAGTGTATAGTGCAAATAGGGATGTCTTCTTTCTCCTCCATTTCCACTCCTTGGAGGGGACTACTGTAAAATAGTTGGATGTGCTTCCTTCTGACCTCCTTTGTATGCATTTATATAAATAAAATTTCTTGCCTTTTTTTTTTTTTTAAGATTTTATTTATTTGTCAGAGAGAGAGAGAGCACAAGCAGAGGGAGTGCCAGGCAGAGGGAGAAGTAGGCTCTTTGCCGAGCAAGGAGCCAGATGCAGGACTCGACCTCAGGGATCGTGACCTGAGCCGAAGGCAGAGGCTTAACCAACTGAGCCCCGAGGCATCCCAAATCTCTTGCTTTTGTTTTAACATAAAGAAATTATATGTATTTTGAGGCTTTTTTTAAATTAATTTTTTAAAATTTAAATTCCATTTAATTAACATATAGTGTATTATTAGTTTCAGAGGTTATTTATTGATTCTCAGTTGCATGTAACACCCAGTGCTCATTGCATCAAGTACCCTCCTTAATGCCCATCACCCAGTTATCCCATCCTCCCACCCATCTCCCCTCCAGCAACCCTCAGGCTGTTTCCTATAGTTGAGTCTCTTATGGTTTGTCTCCCTCTCTGCTTTCGTCTTATTTTTCCTTCCCTTCTCCTGTGTTCATATGTTTTGTTTCTTAAATTCCACATATGAGTTAAATCCTACAATATTTGTCTTTCTCTGACTTCTTTCGTTTAGCATAATACCCTCTAGTTCCATCATTGCAAATGGCAAGATTTCATTCTTTTTGATGGCTGAGTAATTCCATTGTATACATATACCACTTTTTTTTTTTTTTTAAGATTTTATTTATTTGAGAGAGAGAGAGATGAGCCCAGCAGGGGAGTGGAGAGAGCACGCACAAGCAAGGAAGGAGGGACGAAGGGAAAAGCAGACTCCCCACTGAGCAGGGAGCCCAATGCAGGGCTTGATCCTAGGACCCTAAGATCATGACCTGAGCCGAAGGCAGCCACTTAACCAACTGAGCCACCCAAGCACCCCTATACCACATCATATCCATTCATCTGTTGATGGATATCTGGGCTCTTTCCATATTTTGGCTATTGTGGCTCTATTTTTAACTTTTTGAGGAACCTCCATACTGTCTTCCAGAGTGGCTGCACCAGTTTGCATTCCTACCAACAGTGTAAGAGGGTTCCCCTTTCTCCACATCCTCACCAACATCTGTTGTTTACTGAGTTGTTAATTTTAGCCATTCTAACCAGTGTGAGGTGATATCTCATTGTGGTTTTGATTTCTATTTCCCTGATTGAGGCTTGCTTTTTATTCATCAGTATATTTTGGGGTTCTTCTGTTAGTACACATAATTCTTAATGGTTGCATAGTCTTATTTCCATATGCCATAATTTGTGTATAGCTGTTGATAGACACATATATATGGTTTCTGGATTTTGCCCTTGCAAGTAGTGCATTAGTCAACACCCTTATTAATCTGTTTTTAAACATTTACTAAGGCAAAAAGCATTATGTGCCAGGCAGTTTTGAATGCTAGGAACACAAAGATAAATAGATATACTTTCTGCCTTAGAGTTGCTCACTCTATAAATTATGTATAAATGGTACAAGGACATATATTAATTGGGGGATCTGGTGCTATTCCAGCTAAAGGTAGATTTTTATCATGCTGGGTATTGAATGCTATTGTTTTCTGAATAAGTTCTCATTTGGTCCTTATTAATTTCTTATGTATCTTTCTAGATTCTGACAAGCAAAATTGTTTCCTCAAAGGGATAGAAAATTTCTTTTCCTCCAGGACTTATAGTTGCTTCTGCCAGTTGCCTGGGCATTACTTCCTGGGCCACTTTTGATTAACTTCTTGCCTAAGGTTGCAGGAATTCATACTACAAACCCACGTGGGTGTCCACTTGAGGTTAAGACATTTCATGGAAGAAATTTTTTCTTCCTCTGCCCATTGCTCAGTTCAAAACAGGGGAGTTTCTGTGCCCTCTATCTTACCCTTACACTGAAGAGTCCTTAGTCTTCTGTTAGATTCCTCACTTTTTGGTCTTGCCCCTCTTTGGGTTTGGTAGAAGTCTCCAAGGCGAAATCCAGCCATGATCCTTTTATTTCAGGATTCCTACACTCACTTTTGTTTTTTATAGAATTTTTCCAAGTATCTGCTCTGCCATTCTGCTGAAAAAGAAATTGTTTAGTCTTTGAAACACATTCCTCCTTTGGTTTTCAGTTTACCATGATCCTGGTTTCTTTCTTTGACCACTCTCCTTTTAGGCACTGCTGTACCGTGGAAGCATGTAGAAATTATTACGTATTTATTTCTCTTTAGGTTGTGGGCTGTTGTTAAGAAGAGGAATCTTTAAGTCTTGTCACATTTGCATTCCAGTCTGATTTTTGAAAATGTTAAAATAATGAATACCTCTCTTGGTTGGAGGCTTTCCATTTCCAAAAAGGGGAAAAAGTTTCTACAAGTAACTGTTAGGAACTAAAGTCTGTCTTAGAAGTGTATTTAGAATTCAGTAGGAAAGAAAATGTTTCCTTAATTCGCATGAATCAAATTCTGCTTCATTTTAAAATAAGGTAAAATCATTTCATTGCCTGCCTCTCACTCTGAAAGAAGAGAGATAGCTATTGTTACAATCGTTTAATGTTGGGGAAAAAAATAGTAGTTGTTCGATATTGTAATGATGGTAATGTGTTTAGTAGTCTTGTTTTTTTTTGTTTAAAGATTTTATTTATTTATTTGAGACAGAGAGAATGAGAGAGAGAGAGAGAGCACATGAGAGGGGGGAGGGTCAGAGGGAGAAGAAGCAGGCTCTCTGCCGAGCAGGGAGCCCGATGCGGGACTCGATCCCGGGACTCCAGGATCATGACCTGAGCCGAAGGCAGTCGCTTAACCAACTGAGCCACCCAGGCGCCCAGTAGTCTTGTTTTTATTCTATTATGTTCCCCTATTGTTAACCTTCCACCTCTTGTTGGTTGTTAGATGAAATGAGAGAAAAGCATTGTTGGTCATTTCATGTACAGTTGCATTAGCAACCATTAGCATTTATTTCTACATTTCTAATGTTTTTTTATTTCTCCCTACCCTAAATAAGGATTTTTACCTTTTATTAAAAAAAAAAAAAGATTTATTTATTTTAGAGGGAGAGAAAGCACGTGCAGAGGGGAGGTGTGGGGGTCACAAGAGGCAGAGAATCTCAAGCAGATGCCTCGCTGAGTGTGGAGCCTGAGCTGGGGCTGGATCTCACAACCCTGAGATCACGACCTGAGCTGAAATCAAGAGTCAAAATCCAAGAGTCGGACACTTCACCTACTGAGCCACACAGGTGCTCCAGAATTTTTACTCTTTAGAATACAGGCATTACCTCAGAGATACTGTGGGTTTGGTTCAGACCACTGCAACAAAGCAAATACCACAATAAAGTAAGTCAGGTGTATTTTCTGGTTTCCCAGTGCATATAAAAATTATATTTACACTATATTATAGTCTGTTAAGTGCAATAACACTATGTCTGAAAAAACAATGTGCATAGCATAACTGAAAAATATTTTACCGGGGTGCCTAGGTGGCTCAGTTGTTAAGCATCTGCCTTCAGCTCAGGTCATGATCCCGGGGTCCTGGGATGGAGCCCTGTGTCAGGCTCCCTGCTCAGTGGGAAGCCTACTTCTCCCTCTCCCACTCCTGATGCTTGTATTCCGTCCCTCGCTGTCTCTCTCTGTCAGACCACTTTCTCTGCTTATCTGTAAGAAGCAACTCCTCATCTGTTCAAGTTTTCTCATGAGATTGCAGCAATTCAGTCACATCTTCAGTCTCCACTTCTAATTCTACTTCTTGCTGTTTCTACCACATCTGCAGTTACTTCCTCCACTGAAGTCTTGAACCCCTCAAAGTTATCTATGAGGGTTGGAATCAATTTCTACACTCCTGTTAGTGTTGATATTTTGACCTCTTCCCATGAATTACACATGTTCTTTTTTTTTTTTAAGATTTTATTTATTTGACAGAGACAGAAAGGGAACACAAGCAGGGCGAGTAGGAGAGGAAGAAGGCGGCTTCCCACCGAGCAGGGAGCCCAGTGTGGGGCTCGATCCCAGGACCCCGGGACCATGACCTGAGCTGAAGGCAAACACTTAACGACTGAGCCACCCAGGTGCCCCGAATTACACATGTTCTTAATGGCATCTAGGATAGTAAACTCTTTTCAGAAGATTTTCAGTTTACTTTGCCCAGATGCATCAGAGGAATCAACTCTATTGGAACTATATCATATGAAATGTACTTAAATAATGAAACTTGAAGGTCACAATTACTCCATGATCTATAGGCTGCAGAATGGATGTTCTGTTAGCTGGCATGAAAACAACATTAATCTCTTTGTATATCTCTATCAGAACTCTTGGGTGACCAGGTACATTGTCAGTGAGTAGCAATATTTTGAAAGGAATCTTTTCCCTGAGCAGTAGGTCTCAAGAGTAGACTTAAAATATTCAGTAAACTGTGTTACAAACAGATGTGCTGTCATCCAGGCTTTGTTGTTCTGTTTACAGAGCCAGCAGAGTAGATTTAGCATAATTCTGAAGGGCTCTAGGATTTTTGGAATCATCAATGAGCATTGACTTCAACTTAAAGTCCACAGCTGCATTAGTTCCTGATAAGAGTCAGCCTGTCCTTTGAAGCCAGGCATTGACTTCTTCTCTCTAGCTATGAAAGTCTTAGATGGCATCTTCTTCCAATAGAAGACTGTTTCATCTCCACTGAAAATCTGTTGTTTAGTGTAGTCACCCTCATTAATTATCTTAGCTGGATCTTCTGGAGAACTTAACTGCAGTTTGTATATCAGCACTTGCTGCTTCACCTTGCACTTTCATGTTAATGGAGACAGCTTCTTTCCTTAAACCTTATGAACCAATCTGCCAGCTTCAGACCTTTCTTTTGCAGCTTCCTCACCTTTCTCAGACTTCACAGATTTGAAGAGTTAATGCCTTGCTCTGGATTAGACTTTGGCTTGAGGGACTGTTGTGGCTGGTTTGACCTTCTATCCAGACCACTCAGACTTTGTCCATATCAGCAATAAGGCTGTTTTACTTTCTTACACTTGTGTGTTCACTGAGGTAGCACTTTTAATTTCCTTTAAGAACTTTTATGCTGCGTTCACAACTGGCTATTTGGTGCATTTTGTTTGATATGGTATTCTTCAGCTTAAACAGTAATGTACACTATAGAACAACCATAGTAGTACTTTTTTTTTTTATAGAGTCATATAACCATCATCCTCAGCTATGTAAAAAAGTATGTAACAGTGGGCATTGATGAAAATGAGAGTAGCTGAAGAGGCAGAGATCGCATCATTGGGATAACACTTCATGGTTTAGCATGTGCTACACAAAGTGTGGTCTGTGGACCTGTTACTGAGCCATGCTTTTCATTTAATGAGGAGTTAGAGAAATTATCCCTATTTCTCCAGTTATTTTCAGTGAGACAGTTTATTTATTTATTTATTTATTTATTATTTTATTTTTTAAAGATTTTATTTATTTATTTGACAGAGAGACAGCGAGAGAGGGAACACAAGCAGGGGGAGTGGGGAGAGGGAGAAGCAGGCTCCTGCTGAGCAAGGAGCCCAATGCAGGGCTCGATCCCAGGACCCTGGGATCATGACCCCAGCCGAAAGCAGATGCTTAACGACTGAGCCACCCAGGCGCCCCAAGGCAGTATATTTATAGTTTAAGAGCATGTGAAGCAATAAATGTTTGCCAGTATTGATGATAGCACCGAAGATGAGTAGTGTTAAACAAAAATAATGTGACGTATCCACCAAAAATAAACTCTTTTGCTGGGTAATGTAGGGTGGGGTTACAGAGGGGGAAACAGCAGATAAAGGAAAGAGAAAAGAGGAGAAAGAAAAAGATGTCAGTGACTAGAGGTGAGATATTGTGACAAGTTATTGACAATAAAAATAGAGATAACAGGAAAACAAGGATATCAAATTTTCACAATGTGCTGTAGGGTCAAATGGGCTTATAGACCTCATTGTTATTTAAGGCTCTCACAATAATGTCATTATTATTAGGTTAAATTATGTTCAGTACACATAATGTCAGGAATCTGTGTTAGGATAGAGTTTTACCACATTTATTTTAAAAAAATTTAGGATGTCTGAGATTTTATGTATGTATGTATTTGATGTCTATATAATTTTTTATTTTAATTCTAGTTAACATAGTGTTACATTACTTTGAAGTGTACAATACAGCACTCCCATACATACATCATACTGTGCTCAGCTCATCATAAGTATACTCCTTAATCCCCGTCACCTATTTAACCCATCCCCCCCAACCCCCACATTTATTTAAACATTTCTGATATTTAAGTGTTAGTCTTTATATTTATCCATTATCTCATATCCTGATTATGCCAGGGAAGCATATGGCATATTCAGGCTTGATTTAACATTATGAGTGTATATTTGGATAGCATTGATATTTTGAGTTGGGGGAAATGGAATAGGACTGACACCTGCTAAATGCCAAGTCAACATGCCTTCACCTCAGATTGCCAAGAGCTCAAATTGACACTCTTCCCCTCAAATTTCAGCCCCTGTGCTCAAGTTTGTGCACAAAAGTGCGAATAATTATAACCGCAAAATGAAGCAACCCAAACATCTAACTATTTCTGTGGAATATAGAATGGATAAAAGGAGTGTGCTAGGCTGAGAACATCTCCAAAAAGCACATCAAAGAACAATATATATAGCATGATTCTGGTTAGTAAAAAAAAAAAAAAAAGCCTGGGAAGAATAAAACAAGATGAAACCAGAGAGGGAGACAAACCATAAGAGATTTCTTATGCATAGGAAAGAAACTGAGGCTTGCTGGAGGGGAGGTCGGGGTATCAAATTTTCACAATGTGCTGTAGGGTCAAATGGGCTTATAGACCTCATTGTTATTTAAGGCTCTCACAATAATGTCATTATTATTAGGTTAAATTATGTTCAGTACACATAATGTCAGGAATCTGTATTAGGATAGAGTTTTACCACATTTATTTAAAAAAAATTTAGGATGTCTTGAGATTTTATGTATGTATGGCTTGCTGGAGGGGGGGGGCGATGGGTAACTGGGTGGTGAGCATGAAGGAGGGCACGTGATGGAATGAGCACTGGGTGTTGTATGCAACTGATGAATCACTGAACTCTACCTCTGAAACTAATAATACACTATATTGTTAATTAATTGAACTTAAAATTTAAAAAAAGGAACCCCCCAAAAAAGAATATAGTGATTATAGTTTTTAATTTCAATTGCTTTTACTTTTCTATATAAACTGTGGCTTGTGCCTTCCAAGGGCTTTACATCTTGTAAGGTTAAGAGTAATAATACATGTGTCTGTTCTTTATTTTAACTGTTTTGTGTTCCTACAGGTCACCTTTGGTTTGAAGCAGCTACTGTAGTGATTCTTAAAGAGGTGGTGGTGGAGAGAAAATACGTTAAGCTCCAGAGCAGCCTTTTCATACCATATAAATTCTCTTTTCAAGCCAGGCCTCTGATAAGCCCCAGTCATAGGGGAGAGTAAATCTCAAGAATAATCCCTCACATGCGTTGAGTTGGAAAAAAGTTTTAGGAACTGAACTGGTGTCACTATAAGTGCAGGGTGACAAGTCCTAGGCTACTGTAGTAATATCAGAGCAGAGATTCCCAACACTGGTGTTGTGACATACCTGGAATGTCATTCAGTTTTGTGGTGGGTCCCAATACCATGTCATTGATAACTCCCAAAATTTGTCAGTAGTTTTCTTAACCGCCCCCCCCCCCGCCCCGCTGCCCTAAAAGGTAATAAATTAGAATGGATTCATATCATCTTGAACCATTTGCATTCATGAGGAAGGAAAGAAAGGGTGGTATTGGCTGGACTACTGAAGCCAGAGCCACTGAAAAGCCAAACCAGTTCTTTTTTTTTTTTTTTTAAGTAGGCTCCTCACCCAACATGGGGCTTAAATTCACGACCCTGAGATCAAGAGTTGCATGCTCTACTGACTGAGTCAGCCCGGCGCCCCAAGCCAAACCAGTTCTGAAAGTGTTTAAGTATTTCTCTCTCAAGGTATCTAGATGCATCAGGATCTTTCTTATTGAGTATATAAATCCACTTGGATCTCTCTCTCTTTTTTTTTTTTTTTAGATTTTATTTATTTATTTGACAGAGACACAGCCAGAGAGGGAACACAAGCAGGGGGAGTGGGAGAGGGAGAAGCAGGCTTCCCACGGAGCAGGGAGCCCGATGCGGGGCTCGATCCCAGGACCCTGGGATCATGACCCGAGCCGAAGGCAGACGCTTAACGACTGAGCCACCCAGGTGCCCCCCACTTGGATCTCTTAAGAGCTCAAATTCCTGCGAGTCTTCCAGACTTGAGCCAACATAAAATGAGGGCTTAGATGGAGTTTTCAGATTTATTGTGCATTTGAGGTGCTTCCAAACATTTAGGTTCTGGGCCTGGCTGTTTTTGATGAATAAGATAGAAAAAGAAATTCTTTTGCTAGTAACTTCAGGCCTTTTTGCCTGGGAGGACAAGATTTCTGTGTACTGCTATTGTGCAAATTCTGGAAATAAAATGCATATTTAAAGATTGACGGAGATCATGTATTTTTGGTTAGGTGTTAAATATTGAGAAAAGAGGGGCGCCTGGGTGGCTCAGTTTTTAAGTGTCTGCCTTCAGCCCAGGTCATGATCCTGGAGTCCGGGATCAAGTCCCACATCAGGTTCCCTGCTTGGTGAGGAGTCTGCTTCTCCCTCTGACCCTCCCCCCTCTCATGCTCTCTCTCTCTTTCGCAAATAAATAAATAAATAAATCTTCAAAAAAAATAAACAATTGAGAAAATCATTTTAGACATTAAATTTACTCAGAAATTAAACTTTTATTAATATAATATTGATAGATTTTAAATGCACATTTTTTTCATATTTAAACATCTGGAATCGATGTCTTACCAATGGTGTGTTATTGTTTAATTGGCAGCAATTTTCCTTTTCTAGTGTTCCATGAAATAATGGTGCATCTTATGATTGACGATGTTTCTTAGATTCAGAGAATTACGGTACATTTGCAATATATGTAATTAGTTTTCCCATACCTCACCAATTTAGGTACATACAGGGGTGATATTTGGCCAAGAACCATTGGAACTCTTAATTTCTTGGCTTCTTCCCCTCCCAGTGGTTTCTGGGTAGTTCTGCTTCTTTGGTTACAATAGTTACCTTCTGCAGTTATTTCCCATTATCGCCAGTTACCTCAGTCTGTAGCTGCCATTTTCAGCACTGTCTGGGAAAGCCGACCATGTTGCCATGCTGGTATTCACAAGGGGTGGTATCATTGCTTTTGCTAGTGTTTCTCATCTGCTTTTTCTGCACTTTGTCTTCAAAGTTAGGAGCTGAATGCCTCCTTATGAGATAATAGCTTTCTTTTGATTGATGCTACATAGTATGATCTCTAAATAGTTACACTAGTTCTTCACGTCCTGAACTGAGTAGGAATTTTTATTTATTTTTACATGTAGTTTTTTAGGTCCTTCTCTTTTAGCTTCTATGTCCAGATTCAGGAAACTTAGAACCAGTTTCTTTTTTTTTCTTTCTTTTTTTTTTTTTTTTAATGATTTTATTTCTTTATTTGACAGAGAGAGACACAGCGAGAGAGGGAACACAAGCAGCGGGAGAGGGAGAGGGAGAAGCAGGCCTCCCGTGGAGCAGGGAGCCCGATGCGGGGCTCGATCCCAGGACCCTGGGATTGTGACCTGAGCCAAAGGCAGACGCTTAACGACTGAGCCACCCAGGCACCCCATGTTTTATTTTGTTTTTGAGTATAGCTGATGAGAACCAATTGCTTAGAAGATCCAAAGGACCCTTGAGGGGACTGATTGCTTATTTAAAGACATGTCGGGGTACCTGGGTGGCTGAGTCAGTTAAGTATCTGACTTCGGTTCAGGTTGTGATCTCAGGGTCTTGGGGTCAGGCTCTGTTTTCAGTGGGGAGTCTGCTTCTTCCTCTCCCTCTGCCTCTTCCCCTGCACGTGCGCCCATGCACACACACACACACGCTCTCTCTCTCTCTCTCTCAAAGTCTTTTTAAAAATAAATAAAGACATGTCCTGCCTTCTCCAGTGAATTATTGTTCTGAGAAGAATACACCCTGAAGGATAAATGCCCTGTTTTTTGTGAACCTGCCAAATAGACACACCACTTGATCTTCTATTCTTTGTGTCTTTTTTTAAGTTGTGATTTTAAGTGCATGGATGAATTATTACTTTTGTTATTGAGCTTTAGTAAATACTCATTAACCCCCAAACTTTTGGCCCCGCTTTATCTCTTTATTGGAGAGGATGTGGATTTGCAAAGTAGTTTACTGCCTAGTAGCTATAAGACAATAAGCAACTGGCATGAATTGTCTTTTTTTTTTTTTTAAGCTTTTATTTATTTATTAGCGCAAGAGAGAACATGAGCTGGGAGAGAGGCAGACTTCCCCTGAGCAGGAAGCCTGATGCAG
Organism: Neomonachus schauinslandi; assembly: GCF_002201575.2. Lineage (NCBI taxonomy): Eukaryota > Metazoa > Chordata > Mammalia > Carnivora > Phocidae > Neomonachus > Neomonachus schauinslandi. Next base: position 129,491,159 of record NC_058406.1, on the reverse strand, counting down.
GGCTTGATCCCAGGCCCCTGGGATCATGACCTGAGCCGAAGACAGAGGCTTAAACAACTGAGCCACCCAGGCGCCCCATGAATTGTCTTTTTAATGTAGTGACTCCACCCCCTCAGTAAAAAAAAAAATGTCCTCTGAATGTTTTGGATTCTGACCTGTGATACTGAAATGAAAAGTGGATGCTAGCCCTTTCTCATCATGGAAGTTTGGAGCAGAGGTCCTGCATTATCTATTGCTATATAACAAATTCCCCCAAATTCAGTAATTTGAAAGAACAAACATTTATAATCCCTTGCAGTCCAAAGGGTCTGGAATCAGAGGCTTAGCTGGATGGTTCTGACTTGGAGTCTCTTTTTAGTTTGTAGGCAAGATAATGGCCTGGGCTACAGTCATCCGAAAGATTGGTTAGGGTTGGATAATATGCTTCCAAATCATGTGGTTATCAGCAGGAGGCCAGTAATCTTAGCATGTGAGCTTTTGAATTGGGCTGTTCACAGCATGGCAAGTGATTCCACAGAGAGTAACCAAAATGTAAGCCATAGTCTTTTAGAGCCTAATCGTGGGAGTAACATATCATTTCTGCTATATTCTGTTGGTCACACTGACCAATTTTGGTACAGTGTGGGAAGGAACTACGGAAAAATGTGAATATAAGGAAGCAGAGTTAATTGGAGATTCTCTTGGAGTTTGGTCATCACAGGTCTCTTTCTTTGTGATCATGTAAGTAGCATCAGGATGTGGAAAACATTTCTTTTTTCGTAGTACCCTTTATCATTATGTTCAGGAGACCTAGGGCTAATCATACCAATAAAACTCTTCTTAGCTTACCTTTCTATCCTTATGTTTCAGTTAGTAGCTTTGCAAACTGACTTTCCTATACATCCTTGATTTGATAGTAAGGGCTTGCTTTCCCTGTTTTAATGACGTTCTCAAGATCTGGAGAATTTCTACAGCAGTGTTACCCAAAATGTGGTTATTGAAACAAGACTTTTCTAAGATGCCTTACACAGAAGTCTGCTTCTGTGGTTCCATTACTTTTGGAAACCTCTGTGTTACCTTCTTCCCCTTGGAGGATCATTTGTGCAAGTTAGTGTATCAGAAGTCTCTGAGAAATCCTTCATTGAGGAAATCAGTTTCTCCTTTTTGTACCCAGTGTTTTTAAAAATTTACTTGATCATTGAATCGCTGTATTGTATACCTGAAACTAATATGACAGTGTATGTTAACTATACTGGAATTAAAATAAACTTAATAAAAACATTTACTTGATCATATAACTCACACTTGTTATAAGTGGAATAAGTTAAAAACCTTATTATAACAAAAATTTATCACATATATATTCCTTTATTCAAAACAAGTTATTCAGGCAGCTTTATTTCTGTATTTTAGATAATTAAAATTTTTCTTAAGTACTTTTCAATTTGTAATTATTTTACATTTTGGAAGACAGCTGAGGTCAGAAATTGCAAGTAGCTGATACTTTATTTCACTGTCAGTAGCAATTGTGATATTGAAAGATCTGAGGAAAGGCTTCATTCTTGGCCACTTAAAGAGCCATTTAGGAGATTTTTTTTTCCCACTTTTACTGATTTATTAGCAAATGTTTTTAGCATATTTTAGGCCCTGGGTTTGCTGTGATCAACAACATAGTCTGTCCTCCTTGTGAGGTGACAGCCAGACAAGTGTAGGAGGTAACTACAGAAGGACCACAGAGACCAAAGCAAAGGCGTGATGGTCTCCAGATAGCTGCTTGTGGACCGAGTGTGTGCCTATTAATAAGTTCTTGTTCAGTGATTCTCAATGGAGAAGGGAGGCGTTTTCTAATCTGTAATGGTGTTGGGTGATGTTAAGCTTATTTAAGGTATCATACACTGAAAAGATGTAGAAACATTTGCTATATTGTTAGTAATATTTCATTGTCCAGAAAAAGCACAAGCTAGCTTTTAAGCAGAGAATTGTTGAGTTCTGAACAGATATTTGTCTGCTTTAATCCAAGAAAAGATGCTCATTAAGAGTCTTTATAGTGGGGCGCCTGGGTGGCTCAGTCGTTAAGCGTCTGCTTTCAGCTCAGGTCATGATCCCAGGGTCCTGGGATCGAGCCCCGCATCGGGCTCCCTGCTTGGCGGGGAGCCTGCTTCTCCCTCTCCCACTCCCCTTGCACGTGTTCCTGCTCTCGCTCGCTCTCTCTCTCTGTCAAATAAATAAAATCTTTAAAAAAAAATTTTAAAAAAAGAGTCTTTATAGTTATATGCAATTCTAATAACATTGGTTATTTGGTTTTTAAACCCATAAGCTATGGGCTTCTGTGGTTTTTGTTTTGCTTTGTTGTATACTGAAAAACAATGTCCACTAGTGGTAACATGGGAAGAGTTGAGCAATAAAAACTATATAAACAAGAATGTAAAATATAGCCATTTGGGGGCATCTAATATGTAAAGAAAAAACTATATCTCAGGCCATGATATGTTCTATTCTAGTATTGAAGGTTTAAATTATGTATAGGTATCCTGTTTAAAAATGAAAACAAATATGGTCTGTAAATTGTAAATTAAAAGTTATTCAGAACATTTTCCAAAGGCTTTTTGCATGTATGATTACTCATATAGTATTTTTGAAAAGCTTGTATGTCTGAAATGACACATTCTTTAAGGATGATGGAGAACTGTGGTTTTCATAATTGGAAAGTAGTAAAGGAAACACTGCTAAAACTTTTAAGCAGCTATAACCTAGGCTGAGATCTTATAACCTCAGTGGAGTAACAATGAAGTTTTGTAGGTAGCTGTCTGCTCTTCATAACCACTTTACAGCATCAGTGTTAACAGGATATTTAGAAATGTTTTGATTGTGAATTATAGGACAAACAATTAAAAATTAGAGAGGCATATAAGATATATACAAGATGTAAAGGACTTGCAAAGGAAAAAGATGTGAACATTTGGAGGAAATTTAGTCAAGGATTTCAGTCTGTGAAGCTAGAGGATGTTTATATTGTCATTTTTTTCAAAGTACAAATTATTGTTGATATTCTTTTCTAGAAACGACTGCAGAAAGAACTGTTGGCTTTGCAAAATGACCCACCTCCCGGAATGACATTAAATGAAAAGAGTGTTCAGAATTCAATTACACAGTAAGTATTTAATTTTTGAAGTACTTGTTTCTTTTATTATTAGTGTAAAGTATGAATATATACTTATTTTTAAAAATGGAGAAATTTGGGGTGCCTGAGTAGCTCAGTTGATTAAGCATCCGACTCTTGATTTCGGTTAAGGGTCATGAGATCAAGCCTCGAACTGGGCTCTGCGCTCAGTGGGGAGTCTGCTTGAGATTCTCTCTCTCCCTCTCCCCCTCTCCTCTCTCTCTCTCTCTCTCTCTCTCAAATAAATCTTAAAACAAAAAATAAAATTTGGAATTTTCATATTTCCTCCGACTCTCTTCCATCAAGAGGTAAATAAATAGATCTTATTCTATGCATTTATATACCCCATTTTGTGTTACATAATAGTATCATACACATTGTATATAATGTATGATTTGTTAACCTTTTTTTTTTAAACCATATGTTGATTAGTAATGTTTTAAAATGTTTCCTGCCAAAGAGGCAGCATATAAAAACTTTGGTCTGACTTTGTTTATGAAATGATCTTCATCTAAAATCGAGCAGTTTGGCATGTGGTTGTTTATCAAATTTTTCAAAACCGCATGTAAAGGTTTGAAGAGGGTAGTAGTCAAGAGGTGTCTCCAATCCCTGAACACATTAATTGCCCTGTAAAGAACGGTAACTGAATGTCGGACTCTTCAGCAACCTCTTTTAATAGTAAGAAACTTCTTCATGAGGATAAAAAAGTGAAGCATAGAAGGGAAGACACAGAAGTGTTCTAATTCTGCTCCTTCCTTGGGTGCAAAAAAGTCTTTTCCCAGATACGAACCCAAGAAGAGTAGAAAGATATGTATGTGTCCTCTTGTAAAGATGTCTAGAGTATCATCCTAAGATCTCACAACCCAGTATAGTCTATTTTTATCACTCCTTTAACTTAATAGTTTTGTTAGACAAGGGTAAATGCTCTGAAATTGGCAGGGGGGGAGGAATTTAAAATAATGGAATTTCTCCTTAAAATCTTCAAAAACATAAAAGGGATAGGATAGGAGGCAGCAAGATAAAAAGTATACTGTAGACCAAATTGTAGGACAAAGAGGATAATTCAAATACTTAGTGATATTCTAGGTCCAGAAAGCAAAAGTGACCAAAATTCATGGACATACTTATCCTTTTAGAGAAACAATTTTAGTTACCTTTGACTTTGAGATTTGAGTCCATACTTACCACGGAAGTCCAGCTTTTTTAAAACGGGGATATGAAGAATGGATCTATTGATGTTTGGATGGATATATTGTTGTTTGAAAATTGAGTACAGATCTCTAGCTCTATAACAGTCTTTTTAAAACATTGCTGGGTTCTCGAGCATTTTTAGGTTCCCTGCAAAATTGAAATTTCCCACATACCCTCTGCTCTCACACATGCACAGCCTCCCCCATTATATCAACATCCCCCACCAGAGTGGGACATTTGTTACAATTGATGAAGTATGATTGACACATCATAATCCCCCAAAGTCTGTAGTTTGCATTATAATTCATTCTTGGTATTGTATGTTCTAAGGATTTGGGCAAATGTTCACTGACATGTATCATCATTATGGTATACAGGATATTTTCACTGCCCTAAAAATCCCCTGTGCTCCAGCTATTCATCACCTCCCCAGCCACTGATCTTTTTACTGTCTCTGTGGTTGTCCCTTCCCCAGACCGTCATATAGTTGGAATCATACAGTATGTAGCCTTTCAGTTTGGCCTCTTTTACTTAGTAATATGCATTTAAGGTTCTTCTCTTTCTTTTTGTGACTCTCGATTGATTTTTCATTTCTATCAAACAAAATTTGAAAATGGAGCACATATTTAGAGTGTATGACATTTCTATATAATTAAATGAGATTTTTTTTTCTGTATAATTAAACAGGTAGATTATATTCCATTTTCATTGGTAATAATCGAGTGCTTCCTCTTTCAACCTTTTCTTTTTTTGGTGGTGGGGGAACCATATAATACAATGATTTATAAAAAGTTAAAGGGGGGCGCCTGGGTGGCTCAGTCGTTAAGCGTCTGCCTTCGGCTCAAGTCATGATTCCAGGTCCTGGGATCGAGCCCCGCATCGGGCTCCCTGCTCCGCGGGAAGCCTGCTTCTCCCTCTCCCACCACCCCTGCTTGTGTTCCCTCTCTCGCTGTGTCTCTCTCTGTCAAATAAATAAATAAAATCTTTAAAAAAAAAAAAAGTTAAAGGAATGTTTTACATTTGTACAAATGGAAACATTTGTATAGATTTTCAAGCAGTTATACCACAAATTGTTTAACTACCAAAACAGCATTATCTTTGTTGCAGAATAAACCTGTCATTTTTAGAGATGTATGTCAGGCAGTTTTTCTTTTAAAATAATTTATTGTAAATGAATCACAAACATTTTATTATCTTTGTCTTCCAGGATGTAAAACTAGTTTTATAAAAATTAGATCTTAAAAGATAATGTTTAAGTGGGATGAGAATGATAATAAAAAAAACATTAAGCTTTCTGGAGGACAGTTTGGTAGCATGTATTAAGACCTTTAAAAATAAGAGTATCATATCCTTTGAACTAATAAATAAACCCCTGTGCTGACCTAAGGAGGGAACAGAGACAGAGAAAGATTAACCCAAGGGTGCCTGGTTGGCTTATTCAGTAGAACATGCAACTCTTGATCTTGGGGTTGTGAGTTTAAGCCCCATGTTGGTGGACATAGAGTTTACCTTAAAAAAAAAAAAAAGATTAACTTAGAACTAACTATACTCATTTCAACAGTACTATTTCTAGAGACAATTTGGAAACAATTTAAATATCGGTAGGAGTGCCTGGGTGGCTCAGTCGTTAAGCATCTGCCTTTGGTTCAGGTCATGATCCCAGGGTCCTGGGATCAAGCCCCGCATCAGGCTCCCTGCTCCACTGGAAGCCTGCTTCTCCCTCTCCCACTCCCCTTGCTTGTGTTCCCTCTCTTGCTGTGTCTCTCTCTGTCAAATAAATAAAATCTTTAAAAATATATATATATATGAATATCAGTAACACGGAAATGGTTTCTCAAAGTTAGACCGTGGAATGGTATCCCCTGAGTTATAGCCTGTAGTCAGCATGAAATGCAGAAATTTTGTATAGACATAATCCCTTTGAAAATCCCTTAGAGAGGCCATATTGGTGTGTATCCTGCCATAACATATCATAATATATCCAAGAGAGCTAGTTTTTCCTTTGGAGGGGAATAGTTGGCTGTTTCTTTGATTAGGAACTATGAATGCATGAAAAATAACTGTTTAAACATTAGAATCCTAGAACAATAGCTACTTACTAGAAGTTAAGAACTGAGACTTCTCCCATTTCATTCATCCTCAGGGACATGTGCCCTTAATTGGACTCATAAACACTGAGGATTTGTTTTTTGTTTGTTTGTTTTGTTATTTTTAATTTATTTTTTTTTTTAGAGCAAGTGAGCGGGGGTGGTGAGGGTGGGCAGAGGGAGAGAGAGTCTTAAGCAGACTCCATGCCCAGCAGGGAGCCCGACATGGGACCTGATCTCATGACTCTGAGATCATGACATGAGCTGAAATCAAGAGTAGGACCCTTAACCAACTGAGCCACCCAGGCATCCCATAAACACTGATAATTTGAATTTATGTAATTTAAGTGTACACATAATTTAACTGTTGGACATCAATTCCATTGATAAAGAAGCTACAAAATGACTAGAATGAAATGTACCCAAAGTACTTCAACAGTGATTATATTGTGGTGATTTTTGTTTATTTTACTGTTCTAAATTTTCTATAGTGAACATATATTGTTTTTTTCAATTACCAAAAGGTATTTAAAATTATCCTGCAGTTTAGAAAATTATGCGGCCTTTGACCTGTCTCACCCAGGTATTGGAAGGATTACTAAGATACTTGCTTAGCTATTATTTAAAAGCTGTGTTTGGATAGATCACATGTAAATTTATGGTACGTTATGTCCTAAAATTTTTATTTTATTTATTTATATATATTTTTTTAGGTTTTATTTATTTATTTGATAGAGACGCAGTGAGAGAGGGAACACAAGCAGGGGGAGTGGGAGAGGGAGAAGCAGGCTTCCCTAGGAGCAGGGAGCCCAGTGTAGGGCTCGATCCTAGGACCCTGAGATCATGATCTGAGCTGAAAGCAGATGCTTAACCGACTGAGCCATCCAGGCATCCCTGTCCTTAAATTTTCCTTATAAAGAGAATGAAAGGGCACCAGGAGGGGTGCCTGGGTGGCTCAGTTGGTTAAACTGGACTCTTGGTATTTGGCTCAAGTCATGATCTCAGGGTCCTGAGATTGAGCCCCCAGTTGGGGCTGAGCCCAGAACCTGCTTCAGACCCTCCCTCTCCCTTCCCCTCTGGTCTTTCCCCTGCTCCCACTAGCACATGCTCTCGCACTCTCAAATCAATTAATCAAACCAAATCAAATCTTAAAGGGCACCAGGAAGTCCTCTGATTTTCCTTGGAATAATCACTTTGCATACTGGATGTTAGGGATAAAAAGGGATTTTGATGACTAGGAAGGACCCAGTTTGTAAAGAGAATAGGTTTTTGTTTTTATTTATTTTTTTAAATGCAGCTTATGCATTATATTTAATTTACTATGTACTGGTGCTGATGTCAGGAAAGTACTACATGTTTTGCATACGTAATGCCATTTACCTTTGCAACACTGAGATGAGTATCCTTTTTTAATGAACTTTTAACTTTGTTTTAAATATATGTTTTATAATTGAAATAGTTAAAAAAGAGGTAAAACAGCTTACTCATGGCCACACAGCTAAGGGACAGACCTGTGTAATTTTACTGTAAAATATTGCCTCTTGGCTCTGTGGTCATATCTTTTATTACCATGTATGGTATTCATCATGCATTCTGAAAATGAATAGCTATGCTCTTAAAGGCCTGTATGTGTTAGCTGATTGCTTTCAGAGACTAGGCACATTTACTAGTTTATGTACTCCTCTAAGTATGTGGGGTGATGACTAGAACCTCAACTCCGTATTCTCAATATTATTTCCTTTTGTTTTCCTGTACTTAAAGTAATAAATTTTTATACCTAAAAAGTTTAAGATGAAAGGAATTGGCCAGCGCTTTAATTAGGATTCTTATGATTCGTCCACTTTTACTTCTCAGTGTGGCCCCATCATTTTTGCCACCATAATCCTTATTCTACTCCCCTTTTAAAATTTTTATTTATTTTTTAAAATTCATTTTATTTTTTAAGAGAGAGAACGAGTGCATGAGTGGCAGGGGGAGAGGGAGAGAGAATCTTAAGCGGGGCTTAAGATGCAGGCCTGAGCTGAAATAGAGTTGGATGCTTAACTGACTGAGCCACCCAGGCGCCCCAGTTTCCCCTTTTAAAATTAATTAAATTTATTTTTAAGATTATTTAATATTTGATAGAGCATGAGCAGGGGGAGGGGCAGAGGGAGAAACATATTCCCCCCCTCCTCCCTTTTTTTAAAAAGAGCAAGAGAGGGCGCCTGGGTGGCTCAGATGGTTAAGCGTCTGCCTTCGGCTCAGGTCATGATCCCAGCGTCCTGGGATCGAGTCCCGCATCGGGCTCCCTGCTCCTTGGGAGCCTGCTTCTCCCTCTGCCTCTCTCTCTGTCTCTCATGAATAAATTAATAAAATCTTTAAAAAAAAATAAAAATAAAAAGAGCAAGAGATACGGGTGCCTGGCTGGCTCAGTCAGTAGAGCATGTGACTCTTGATCTCGGTATTGTGAGTTCAAGCCCTGTGTTGGGCGTAGAGCTTACTAATAAATAAATAAGTGAGCAAGAGATAAATGTACAGATTATAAACAGATTTATAGTCATGATTATTTTATGTGGAAACCAAGTAAGCTTATAAAGAGGCCATAGAAATCTCTTCTGAGTTTTATTAAACAACTGAAATGTGAGAGACAAAGGAAAGGCAGTATAGAGCCTTGAATAGCCATCAGAGTAAGTGGACTGATGTTAGCTTAGCTTCTTTTTCCTGTTTAGTCTCTAGAATACTGATGAGAAGATGGGTCTAACAGCCACAATTCTCTAGTCGTCATTGATACGTACTTCGACCGTAGCTTCTAAAATGGTATCAAAGGCAGCTCATTAGTTTGATGTTACCTATAAAATCTTTTCAGTCATTGTGAAAATAGTATTTTAGAAAAATAAGGTAGCATAAATTGAGTAGCGAGAGTACAGGCTTTGGTGCCAGCACACTTGAGTTGGGTTTTCATTTTGTGTTTTCAGACCTGGATTAAAATTTGGCTCTGTCATTTGCCAGTTGTCTGACTTTGATCTAGTTACTTAACCTTTGAGCATCAGAGAAGGGTGTTAATACCTACTCTTAAAATTGTTGGGAGGATGAAGTACCCTGTTGCACAGGAATGACTCTTATCCCAATGCCTGGTATACAGAAAGTCTTCAGTGTTCCCTTTTCTTTCTCATCCCAATTCTTCTTATATGAAGTTTTTTAATTTTTTTTTTTTTTTTTTTTCCTATTCTAGGTGGATTGTAGACATGGAAGGTGCACCAGGTACCTTATATGAAGGGGAAAAATTTCAGCTTCTATTTAAGTTTAGTAGTCGATATCCTTTTGACTCTCCTCAGGTAACTGCCTTGTTTTTTAAGATTTTATTGTATTTTTAGATTATAGCAAAATACTAAATTAGTGACTTTTGACTAAATACAAACTTATAAAGAAATCCATTGTATTTATGTGAATAGATTTGTTCCTTTATCTTATCTGAATATAATCAAGATCTTATGAACATTTTACTTTATTGAGATTAGAGCTTTGCTGCTCTTGTACTTCAAGAACTTAATATTATTTTTTATGAATAGATGTTAGCAGAAAAGGGGATGGAAATCTAACCCAGGCCCATGGGTTGTGGGAGAACTTAGCATTTTGGAATAACTGGAGGCACTTATTCCTAGATAAGATGATAGAATGATATTGTAAGGGGGCAAGTGCTTTGTTGAAAGGAACACTTCTTTGATTTTGCATTGACATGCTATCCTTGCAGTCTTTTAGTACTATAAAGATAGAATATATTACGAGATGTTAAATATCTAAACATAAGCTCCAAGTCTTATCATTGTAATTTGAGGCACAGTTATGTAATGGGTTAATACTCAGACAAGGGATAATGGTGGTAGGGGAACTTTTTTGAGAGCTGTTAACTGAGAGCTGTTTAACTGTGGTGAATGATTAATTTTTGGAAGTTAGAGGAAAGGAGACTCTAGGATGACTTCCAGATTTCTGACTTGGTGAGATGGGTTAAATGAGTTACTAGTGGCAAAATGATAAGACTTAATGCCAGCTCTGTGTAGTACTGCTAGATAATGAGGTTCTGCATCTCAAATACCTAAAACTTTGAAGTGCTGAAATACGTTATTTTTGAGGAAAATCCTATTCCATTGCCACTTTAAATAGAATATACCAAACAGTGTAGGAGTATAGATGGAAGTCAGTTATTGTAATGTGCTATAAGTACAAGAAATCTTTGTTTTTAATAAAGGCACAGAATTAAATGGAAATGGACTCCTTGAGTTCTGCAGTTTTTGTGTGAGCAGAAAATAAGATTAAGAAACTCATTTTTATCATTTTCATAAAAATAAAGCTAAGGGTTATGTATTGTCATGACCTCTAGACCTCTGTAAGCATGTGTAGACTATGATAAACCAAAGCAAACATCTTCCTTCTCTCTAGAAAATGATCTTCATGTTTTATAGCCTTTTGACTTATCAGCATCATTTTAGATTGTTAATCCTTGAAGGCAGTGGTATCTCCTTGTCACCTTCAACCTGTTCTTCACTTTAAATAAGTTTGTTGAAGGTATATGAAGAAAGAATGTGACTCACCAACTCTAAACTGTTGACTAGGAGGATATTGGAGAAGGCTTACTCCGGGAGCCCACAGATTTTTCATCAGAGGAAAATAGTATCTCTATAAACATGAACCAAGTCAAAAGTGTCCTCTAAATTCTCTCCTTAGTATTTAAATCTAAATCAAATATCAAACTCTGAAGCATCATTTGAATTTTATCTTGAATATTTCTTTAGGAGCGTTTGTAATGGATTCTGTCATATCTCAAATTCTTTTTTTCTCCTTCCCTGTTTTGACTTCTTCCCGCTCTTCTGATTCTTCTGATTTTGGTGTTCTCAGGGTTCTTTATTCAGCACCCCCTCATTCTCACTCTTTTCTCTAACATCTTCAATCATCTTAAGCAGCTAACTCCCAGACCTACAGTTCTGTATACAACCTCTTCTTTCTGAGGTTTAATTTCACACCCTTGTTGGATATCACTACTTGAATACCTCCAGATGTCTCAAATGAACTCCCATCTTTTCCAGTAACAAAATAAGGAAAAAAAAATTTTTTTCTTGGGTTATTGTCCACCTGTCTGCTTGCATTGAAATTCTTCCCTTTCCCTCACTGTTAAATGCAGCTTTTCACGTCCTTTTGCAGTGCTTAAGTCAGTCCACTCTTATCCTACTGTCAGTGCTGTAGTCCAAGTTTCTATCTTTCATGTGGACTAATACATAATAGCCTCTAGTTCTTTCCACTCCTAGCCGTCCATTCACAGTGCTGTTAGATTTCTTTGAAGGTGCATTACCTCATTGATGTGCCCAGATACACAGTGCCACCACCACCACCACCACAACTATCACTACCTCCCTAAAACCTCTAATGCTTCCTTATTTTCTGCAGAGTCACGTCTAAAAACTCTTTAGCTTCTCACGTAAGTCCAAACTTAACCATTTCAGCCACACATTACCTCCAGGCCTTCTGCTGTGTAGTAATATTTGTATCATACTTTCTGATGTAACTTCCATTCTGATTTTATCTTGTAACAGCTCTAATGAAGTGGTTAGGGAAGATGGATTCATCCTCATAAGTGAAGAAATTGAAGCTTTAGAAGTTAAGTGTCTTGTTCGTGGTTTAAAAGTTAGCTAATAGGATAGTCCACAGACTCAAACCCAGGTTACACCTTTCCATACTGTCAATTAGGTGTGAGTACCAGAATGGGGAAGATGCTTATTTATCCAGCCAGTATTGTTCTCTCTAAAAGTGAAAGATAATACGTAGAATGATAACTTTGAAAGCTCTGGGGCAGTCTTTTGGAAGAGATTTTGTATCACTTTTTAACATCATTCTCATGTCACAGTTATATATTCTAGTATCCATGATTGAGAAAATAACAGAGGTGCTCTAAGTCTACTAATACTTTATAATTATTTTTAAATTTTTATTAATCACAGCATCTATTTAATTATAAAATAATGATAATGGTCTAGCAATCAGTTGCTTGATGTACATACAGATTTTGGATTTTTCCAGTAACTGGAACTTTCCAGAGGTCCATTGCTCTGGGGAAGTGATTAGAACCACTCAAGGGCAGTAAAATTCCTCATTCACCAAAGATTTTATTTGATGAGACCCAACAGCATTGGCACTTATTAGAAAATTAGTCTTTGATTTCCCTATGCAATAAGCAGTATTAAGTTTATCACTACTTACAAGAGTAGAATTTGGGGAAATAACCCTAAAATAAACTAGTCTCATTGTGAACTTACTACTTCTGTATCAGTAAGTTAGATCTGTAAGACCATAATAAACTTTATAGTTTGCTGGGTTTTCTTTTCCCTACTAATTATATTTAATTTCTCATGTATCTCACTTTACAGTGAAAAAGCTGCCTATCTAAAAGAAGGTGTTTGGCCCAGTCATTTGCTTTAAAAGAAAGGACAATAATGACAGCAAAACCTTTTAATATTGGGAGCAGAGATGAGGCACTTTACCATCACTGTTTTCTACTAATGTGCACTTACCATCAGCCATACAGAAAATAAAATATCTTTCTGTATTATTTTCTGTTTTCCTATGAAAGGATACAGGTAAATGATTGGCTGATTTAATGTGTAGTAGACCTGAATTATGTGCCAAATATTGTGCTCTGTACTTTAGAAACGAAAGAGTACAGAAATTAAAAGGTGTTGGGCCTGCCTTTAATAATTGGTTTAGTATTTGGATAGGCAGATGTGGATGCATTCATTCTGTAAGTATTTATCTAGTATGTGTCATAGAACAGACCCTGTACTAGGTGTTGGCAGTAATAGTGAAGAAGACCAAATAAAAAACCTCCTTAGGTGGAGTTTGCATTCTTGTAGAAAGAGACAATAAACAGTAAGCAAAAACATACAGTATGGAAGATGGTGGAAAAAGTAGAAAGGGGGATTGAGGATGTTGCAACATTGGATAGAGCAATCAGGGAAGATTTCACTGAGAAGGTGACCTTGGAGCAGATATCTGAAAGAGGTGAGTGAGTAAGCCATATGAAGTATGGAAAGAGCGGGTGAAGAAAAAATGCAAAGGCTGTGAACCTGGAGCACATGTGGCAGGTCCCTGGAGTGGTATACAAATGAGGGGAAGTCAAGGGCATAGGTCTGAGAAGTAATTTGGGCTGGAGGATCTGTCATGGATTGTATAGCCCATTGTAAGAGTTTTGGTTTTTACTCAGAATGAGATGAAAAACCTTTGAATATTTTGAGCAAAGGAATGACATAATCCTACTAAAACTAAAAGGAAAATGGCCATATTTTGGACTTATTTTATTTTATTATTATTTTTTTAAAGATATAGTCATTTGAGAGAGAAAGAGAGCTCAAGTGGGTTTAAGGGGCAGAGAGAGAGAGTCCTCAAGCAGACTCCCCACTGAGCAGGGATCCCAGGACCCTGAGATCATGACTTGAGTCAAAAGCAAGAGTTGGTTGCTTAACCAGCTGAGCCATCCAGGTGCCCCTGGACCTATTTTAAAGGTTGAGCCAACAGGATTTGCTAATGAATTGATAAATATGAACGAGAGAAAGGAGTCAGGGAAGACTCTACAACTTTTGGCCTGTGCAACTGGATGCACCGTAAGTTGAAGTATGAATTGTATGCTTTGGGAGCAAAAGAAAAAGCAATGACTGGTTTAGAATAGAATGAGGGGGCAAAGAGAAACCTGTTTGTACTGGGACTTAAAGCAGAAGAAGAGTTTATGTCACAAGTGGAGCAAATCATGAAAAGACATGGTTTCTTCTGAGATTTACGAGCAAATGTAGTTTTATGTATCGATAAATGGAGGGCTACAGCAGGAGATGAAAAAGGAAGGATGTTTTGGGGCTTATCCAAGAAGAGTCTTGCAATATAAAGGATTTGGAGATTTATCTCAAAGGAATTGGGAGGTAATAGTCACCTCTCCTTCCAAACTGTGAAGTCTTCAAGTTTAGTGTCTTTACCGTTTTTGCTTCTTTTCCTTTCTCCTTCCTCCCTCACATTAGCAGCTCTTCCCTTCCAGATATCTTTGACCTTAAACTTAACCCCTTCCTCTGTCAAAACATCCCATTTGAATGCAGTAAAATTAAAACACATTATCTTGTAAATATCCTGGTTATACTTTGTTTTTAAGCTTTTCAACTCTAATTTTTGTTGAAATTTTAGGCATTTAGAAATAGGTGGGGAAGTATTTTTTTAGGGGAAAGAGGATACTGTACTTAGTTGTGAAACCATATCCGTGCTAAAAGTGGTGATGAAAATATACTTACCTTGATTATAAAGCTTTAGAAACACTGGGGCAAAAGAGTAGTCGCTTTCTCCTCATTCTTATTCCCCTACCTATTCATGGCACCTTAACCCAGACCCTTTGGTTCTGTTGCTCAGCACTCCTTCATTGCAGAGATCCAGAACCTATTTTCATAGTGTTCTCATCCTTTTATTTGTTGTGTCATTTTCCTTGCTCTTTCATGTGATGGTGGTTAAGCTTTCCAAAGTCTTAAATAACCATTTTTATTGCCTTAAATTGTCTAGCATCTAGGACACCTGACGAGGAGAAAGGGAACAGTGAACCCTGTTCGTTGAAGCCTTGGGGGTAAAGCAGAGGGAAGATAAAGAAGACTGGTAGGCTAGAAGAACACAGCTTACAAAGGAGAGAGAATGGTTTACCATCCAGGGGAACCCAAATTTAGTTTCATTGTATCCAGGAATTTTGACTTTGTAATACTTGTACAATTGCATGGTAAGGGTAATTATGGAAGACCAGAAAAACTATTAATATTGATGCTACTAATACATATTAAGTGAGTAAAAGGGGAGAATTGAATTAAAAACTACGCTAAAACTCCAGCCCCCAGTTACTTTTGTCAAATATTTACCATTTATGCTAGATTGTCTACGTCATATACTATTTAGATACCTGATAACAACAAATTCTGCTTGTATGTTCAGTTTCTGTAGTTGCCCATTAAGCATTGTCATCTACTTATAATTTTAATAAGAGAAAGCATTCCCTTATATTGTCCCTGAAGAAATCTTGGTATCCATGTTATATATTGCCTTTTATATTTTATAGCTTGTTTCGTACTGCTTATTCTTGTAATATGTGTTTTGACCTAGTTTGATGCTATATTAGGTGTCTCACTTTCTAATTAGTTGCAGAACGTTAGTCTGAACATAGTAGCATGCCTTCCTTGTGGTCAGATCTCAGTATTGTGGGATCATTCAGTATTGAGCTTGATTGGAAATCCTTATGTACTCATAAATATAATTTTCATTATTAGAAACAGTTACCTAAGCTCCATCCTCTATTTTGTCATTACTGGTGGCTTTCATTCTCAAATTAGTAGTTTTATGAGAGACACTACATTTGGTACCAAAAGTTAACCAGAGGTTGACTTGCTTAAAACTTCAGGTTGGATGTGGGATATGCTTGCTTAACTCCAAAATTATGATACTGAGCCTAGTTTTCTTAGATCTCACCTGCTCTTTAAAATATGCCATACTGATAGGGAGATGTTTGGAAATTTAGATCCATCTGAGTACTGCTTCTAATGCAGACTCTGAACTTCAGGTGTGATTCACATGCATTAGATCTAAGATCCTTTTCTAAAATTGTGGCTTTTTTTCGTAAAACAGCTTATTCTTTAAAATCTGTAGTTCCATTTTATTGTTTGGTTTATGAATATGTGCAGTTCTCTGGTTGTTAACTGTTTATATGACTAAGTTTGAATTTGAATAAATTACTTTAAAAATAAATATTTTAAAATAAAGAAATTAGCAAAGTTCTTATTTATTCCCTTTGGTTTCAAATTCATCATATTCAGTTGTCTTGTTAAATCTGTTTGAGTTTTATCGGCTACTTGGGATTCCCCCAAAAAAGTTTTTTAATTCTGAAAACAGGTAATCATCTCTTAAGCTTTCAGACCCTGCTTGGCTGCATTAAAATAACTGAAATATCCATTTCCTCTTTTGGATTGTACCATGTGTTAAATAAATGAGGATGGTTAAGAGCATGATCTTGAAGAAGTTCAGCCTTGGTTACTTTCCCCATCACATGCAAAGAACCAGAATTGCAGAGTTTACATCAAAACTGTCTGTGGAAACTGCTTACCAGCCTTTTTACATGAATAAATTGTTGAAAAAAGTTTTTTCTTTTATTTCAGGAATTCATCTCTGGCATGTAAACTCAGCCTTTCCATGTTTAGACAAACTTCTAAAATTCTGTATCTGGCAGGTTAGGCCCTAGGGGTTACCTATAATATGTGCAGCTAATTGAGCCCTCTGTTTGGTTGCTGAAAGTTTCAGGCTGGCTGTATTTGCCCTGCATGCAGCATGTTAAAAAGCCCCAGCTTTTTTTTTTTTTTTTTTTTTGCTTTGCTTTGCTTTCTTTAAGGTTTACGGAGATCTGATTTCTTTTTATTTCAGTCCCCTCAGCCTTCAAAGCTGTTTCTGTCTCGATTTCTGGCTCTCTTCGGTGCTTATCAGTGTCTGCTGCTCCTGCTGGAGGTGGCCTCTTCTGCTTTCCATCCCTTTTCCTCTCGCCTGGTTTCCTTTTGCTTCGTGGTGACTTCTTGGCTCTCAGGCCAAGTGATTTAGTTCATAATCCGTTCTCTCCAAGAGCACTATTGCTTTCCTTCTGCTTTGTGAATTGGCTAGTCAGAGCATGTTGTGATAACCTTTGTATTTTGCTGTCTGTGTATTTTCCTTGATGGTTGCTGATGCATTGATTAATTTTTGCCAAAGAAGGTAACTTGGCAGTTCTTCCTTTTTTGGCACTTTCAGAGCACTATTCTGTGTGACTTTTTAAAAAGGAGACCTTACTGGAAAAGAAATATCCTTTAAAAAATATTTGTGGCCAGGGGATAAGGTCTTGGGCATTGTTTGTATTCTTAAGGAAAATATCCTACTGGTCAAATGGGATTTTGTGGCAGAGTGAATATCCCAAAGCAGATGCATGTTCTGCGAGATTTGTAAACTCCCACTCTAGACATCTATAACACATTGTGGGAATATCAAATGTATAGAATAAACTACATGTTTATAAAAAATAAAATTTACAATAATTGTGGATAGACTCAAAAGTACAGAGCTGCGAGACCATTTAAGCAGTCAGTTCCTTTTGCACAGCAGCCCTTTTTCAGCAAAAAGTGATGAAAAGGATACTAGCACTGATAGATAAAATTGAGATAAATGATAGGCTTCAAACACAGCTGTGTTAAAGTAGGGGCTTGGGTTCTGCAATCAGGAAGGGCAAATAACGTGATATCCCTTATTTTGAGACTTATTTTAGTTTTAAGCTTTATTTTAGCTCTTTCTAGTGGGACTGGAGGGTGCATGACCAAAATTTAAAGAAACAAAAAATATGCAAGTGTGTAAAGTCATTCCTTTGAGGAAAAAAGTTCCTTTTGTCTTCTTGTATTAGCTTCAGCCAAGGAAACAAGTTCCATATGTTAGTAGTATATTTGAAATATTAGAGGACTAATAAGCAGACGCTTAATGACTGAGCCACCCAGGCGCCCCTTGCATTTATATTTTAGCCAGATCTTCAGGTGATGTTTTTTAAGGTTAGGAATTAGTAATTACTACTAAACAACAGAGTAAAATGTTAGATCTTACTGCAGTATAAAATTCACATAAAGATTGGTGGATTAATTTTTATATCAAAATAAGTAATTTTTTATGAAGTAAAATATAAACATCCTTAAATATTAGACTTCTATGTCTTTGTCCTTTGCCCTACTTTGGGCTGTGCTTACAGATGGTTTGGGATGTGTGAATTCACTCTTCTGCCTGTTCAGATGCTTAGGGTAGATATGTTTAAGAAACACTACTGTTGGGATACTTAATGAATTATTAGGGCAAAGGAAGGAATAATAGTTTTATTATCTTTCAAAACAGTGCTGAGGCAAGGTGGAGAAAGGAAAAACTGTTAGAAGAATTGAGTAGAAGAAAAGGCAGAGAAAAACTTGACTCATTCAACCTTTGTTTTTTTGTGTATAAGCACATAGTTACTTGCTGATCAGTACGTAGTTATTTGTACCCATTATAATGGACGAGCCAGTTTAGAGGAGATGGTATATATAACAGTTATTTCCTTTTGCACGTAGCACCTTAGGTGGTAGCATTGTTACAGGTGGAAGGGGGTGTTCCTGTCGCCTGTAATTCATGTTGTCTCAAAATTGAATACTTTTGTATTTGTATATGCAGAGAGCAATGAGTAGAATTTGAAAAAGCATTCTTGATATAGTTTTCTTTACTGGGCCAAAAATGCATGGTAATTTATAAATTTTTAAAGGGAATTTGTGAAAAATAGCTGAAATAAAAAACAGATGACCTGGATTTTTTCCCTGTATGTACCGTTTCCTACAAGCTCATTCACACAGTGAAACCAGTACTTTGTGGATTGATAAGAATAAACAACAAGCAGTTGTTTATCTTGTTTCTGGCACTTATTTTGTTTTTAATTCATTTTTAAAATAATAAGTTCTGTGGAGAATATTTTATTTCTTGGTAATACAGAATATTTGAGTGTTAATGGAATTTTATTCTTTCTTAGGTCATGTTTACTGGTGAAAATATTCCCGTTCATCCTCATGTTTATAGCAATGGTCATATCTGTTTATCCATTCTAACAGAAGACTGGTCCCCAGCGCTCTCAGTCCAGTCAGTTTGTCTTAGCATTATTAGCATGCTTTCCAGCTGCAAAGAAAAGGTAGGACTTCTCAGAATTATTCCAGGTAATATCTCTTTTTTTAGTTTAGGTAGAAAAACTATTATAATACATAATTTATGTGAAGGAAGGATTTAATGCCTTTTATTAAGAAGTTATAGATAGTATGTTTAGTAATAGATTAGAAAATTATTTTGATAATCTTTCATTCAACATAGAAGTCAGACATTGTTTTATATTTCTTAAACAGAAAATTTCTGCAGATGTTCTTAAATAATCTGAATTTTATTTCTGTAACCATGCACAAGGCAAAAGTGTATAAGAAATTCTCATTTCTAGATTTCACAGTGGAAAGTCCCAAGAGCAAGTTTCATAGTTCCCTTCTCCCCTCTGCTGGCTCCCACCCTATCAGCCTCTTTTAGGGAGTTTCCCAGGAACCAGAGCTTTCCTATCATACTGATGATCATGATTAGGTTGAAAGAGGAAGGTTAGATTACCAGTAGAATTTTCAGGACTTTTACTCTAATTCTCCTTTTTAATCCACAGATTCTATGTCTGATGGAAAGGTGAAAATACCAGAAAGAAAAGTCACATGAGTTAAATTTAGGATACCCTCTTAAAGTATCTAAATCCTGTGTGCATTTCTGGCCCTCTTGTCATTTCTGCCTGAGGGGCAGTGTGTAGCACAGTGTTCATGTATTTCTATATTTTAAAGCCTCTTTTCTTCATGAGGGTTTCCTTTTGTATTGGGTCTAAAGGAGAAACAACCTTACCTTACAGATTAGGGATCTGTGGGGTTATTATAGCAGTTTTTCCCCCCTGTTTTCTCGAAATTGAACTATCATTTTTACTATATTAGTATTTAGAGAACTTTAAATTAGTTCTTTTAGGAACTTTAAGTAGTTCATATTTAAATGATAGGTTATCTAGACTCTGAAACACTCTAAGCCACTGTTTGCAAAGTGAGTTTCTTGAAATGTTAGTTTCATAAGAGGTTTCTTGGTGTTAGGTTTAAAAAAACAGGTTTTTTTGTTACAAGAAGCATGGGAAGTAATGGGTTAAATTGTATTTTTTTAATTATGGCATTAAGAGCATTAATATGCAATTTTATATACCATATAAGAAAGAAAAAACTTCTGTCAGTTAAACGATGACAGCATTATTTAAAAGGCATGTATCCCCATTCAGGAATATTAAAATGTGCAGAAAAACGTACATCTTCGAATAGATGAAATAGGGTACACATAATCTAATTGTAGTATGACTTTTTAAGTTTCCTCTTTGCCTGTGGGCTTTTCTGGTTGCATTTTAAGGCTACACTTGAGCTTTTGTTAACCCCAAGGGCTTTGGAAACAAGTCTTACTCATTTATTGCTTCCATATTTTCTCTACCCCCACACTTCCACCCTCAGCACACACATAAATTTTAAATTTTTAGGTCTAGAGTAGAGTAGTTTGTGGTTACAAGGACTTCTGTGCCCTCATTAATGTTTAATGTCTTTAGAAAGGTGAAGTAGTAAGTATAGGATTTTAATAAGAAAAGTTGAGAACACCAGTGATGTGTGCACATAGCTCTTGCATGTGCCTTGTAATGATTAGCACTTTGTTTACATTTAATGTAATGATTTACAATAAATAAATAAATGTAATGATTTAATGTTAAAAACTAGAAAATGATTATATTCTCCATCTCCTTTATCCTTTTCTAATCCTCTCTATCCCCCTCACATTTCTGTTGTCTACTGCTAGTTTTTCCTTCATAGTTAGTATATGCCTAATTATTCCATTTAAATTATTGGTAAGCTATATTACATAATATGAACTAAATTATATTTAACCAAGATAATAATTTGGAAGTAATTCTGGCAGCATTAGTTCTGTGAAATGCGATAAAAATTCAGTAAAAGTTTATTAGGAACCTAGTAGATACTGTTTTCACTGTGCTAAGTACTAGGTTACAGAGATGAAGAGGAAACTTGCTTTGGCACTGAGGGGATCTAGCTCCAAATAAGCTTTAAAAGTCTTCTAACTATTCACCAAAAACTCTTCTTTTAAAACAGGTGAATTTTATTCTCTGGTCAATGTGGTTCTATGAGTTTCACTTTAATATTTGACTTGAATACAAATTTTAATTTTTACTATACATTTGGGAACTTTGATTTAGTCATAATTCTTTCATTCCAATTTTCTTTTTCATGGTCAAGGATGGTTCCCTAAATTGAAGGCCTTTAAATCTATCATGTCAGTAGATTTCAGTAGATTAAAGATAATTTCTGATATTGAGAGGTCTTTCAGTAATCTACCATTTATTCTTAGTGCCCTTATAATATAGATAGTCCAAACTTTCTAGCTTGTATTCAATTCCTAAAACAATTTTGGTAATCCATCTTTTTGTATAGTTACTTTATTTTCTAAGAACCAAATCTCCATGATCACTTAGTCAGTTTGGTTATATTCTTCAGCAAATAGAATGAGTGTGTTTTTCTTCTTTTTTGAAGATTGGTTGGGTTTTTTGGTTTTTTTTTAAGATTGGGTTCTAATCAATATACAGAGAAAATGAATTTATGAAATTATTTGTTGTAGTGGTAGCAATTTATTCCACATGAACACAGATTATGACTTTGCAGGACAAACAGCAACAGATTATCTATTCTTTGAAGTTGTCAGGCATCTAATTTCATGATGCTAATTTTTCAGATATTTTCTCAAACTTTATCAGCAGGGTAATCTTGGAGTAGTTGTTTAACATCTTACACTATACTCTTCCCTTTTGTTAAGTTACTATTAATATTAACTTGTAAGGGCATTATTAGGCTCAACTAAGATCAGAGTTATGTACATGAGTTGTAGAAGTGCCAAGTGGACTGCCTGTTTCCCTACCTGCTGTCTAGGCAGTCCTACTCATCATTGCTCTTTGGTTGGACCTATCTACTAACTTATCTACTAACCTGCACTCAGTAGCTTTAATACAAATTTGACATGTTTCCAGATTTTTGTAGAGAGTCACTTACTTCTTGTGTCTGGTCAATATCCAACAGTTTTCAGGGAAGTTGCCTTCCAAAATCTGTCTTCAGTTTTGTTGGCATCACTATTTCCGCTGAAGCTCCCTTGCAGAGCTGCCATATGTTTCTAATATTGTGCTAGTCTGGGCATATAGACGGTAGAAATGCCAATATAGCTTTTCGCCCTTTTTCCTCTTATATATTGTTTGGAAACTGAATCCTTCGGTCTGTCTTTGGTGATACTTACCTTACAGGAAAACAGTAATTGTGGAGGTTTATAAGTTGCTGTTAGTTTCTCAGACAAACCTAGTTAGATAGACTTTTCTGTTTTTTTAGTTAGTTCACAAAAGTAATTACAAATTATTTCTAGGGAGATAAAATAAATGAAACCAAAATTCCTTAAAACCTAATGCTGCCACTTTGGGTTAATAGTCATTCTCTAGTAATCCCACTGGAACCTAATCCAAATCACACATGCAAACCCCTAGTTTTATGTATGTATGTATGTATGTATGTATTTTTAATTCCCGTGTCAAGGGTCTACTTTTCCTGCAATATATTATTTCAGTTGTGCCACATGGGCATTTATATTGTTTTTAGACTCTTTGTAATAATTCTTCTAAAGCTTTTATTAAAACTATCTTCTTAAATCTTCCATTTTACAACCTCTCTTTTTGGTTTCAGAGACGACCACCAGATAATTCTTTTTATGTTCGAACATGTAACAAGAATCCAAAGAAAACAAAATGGTGGTATCATGGTAAGCAGTTTTATTTTAGAATGATAACTTTTTAGCATTTTGGTTTGAAGGACTATATATCTGTTTGCTTGGGGAAAATAAGGGAATATATAACTGATGTATTTTTGTAATACGGAGAAGAGTCTTTAAAATATTAAGCCATTAAATGGAGACATTGGACTAGATTTTTAATGGGGCACATAAAATCATAGCTACCATACAAGTAAAATCTAAAATTGCTTTAACATTTTGAAACGCTACCATTTTATTACTAAAACAGGGTCCTTAATAATCTTCAGATGAAATTGGAATTAGTTATTGGGAAACCTATTACTTGAATAGAAGTTTTGATGTCTTTTGAAATTACTTAGTTCTGGTACTGTGCTTAGTGGCGGGAGAGGGTTCACATTGTGAGAGATGACCCATTTAATTAAAGAAAGCTCTTCCTGTTCTAATAGTTAGTCCTCAAGAATTTGTGGTTCTCCTGATTGTAGCTATATGAATACAAGTACTCTCACTGATTTTGTTTTATTGGTTTTGTTGGGAGAGTGCTAATAGCTTTATAACTGAAAACTGCAAGCATCTTTTCTAAACTGACCTCACTGCTTCCCTAAAGAGGTGTATTTGAAATGCAAAACAAAATTTTATATTCCTCAATGTACTTTTTGAAGTACGTGAACAAAACCACCCCCTGTGATTTTTTGTATCCATAGGAGCATTTCCTTTATTTTTCTTTTAAAAATGTTAGCCTAATAAATTAGAACTGACAAAGCTAATTAATAGGAATATGGCCTTTCCCCCTTACCTTTCTATCCATTGTGAAACTTGTTAACTGAGTTAATTTGAGTCATTTAAAAACTTTTTAAATTGTAAGAGTTCTATCAGGTGTTGGTAAGTGATGATTAGAATCAATACAATAGCACTATGCTAGCAGTTACAGGTTAGAAAACACAGTGAAAGAATGCCAACGAAAAGATGAATATTCCAGCTAATATTAATGACAACTATAGATGACCTGGAAGAAAAAATGACAAAACTTGTAAGAGCTATGAAAAAATAAATTTATATATAAGATCTGAATATATAGTAAATTGGATGTCACAAAACCAATGAGGAGAAAAATTATTTAGTAAGTAATCCTGCTAGGAAGTTGGTAATCATTTTGGGAAAGAAAAATTTACATTTTTACTTCATATGTAAAATATTTCCTGTGGGTTGAGTTAAGTGTTTTTTTAAGACAACAAGAGAAAAATGTTTTGTTTTTTTTTTAAACTGAGTATCAACTCAGAGGAAGGAAGAATTTCTGAAGTTAAAAGGAATCACAAGAAATTAAATAGTTATATGAAAATTTAAACCTTTTAGAAAACCTTTTAGAAATACCTCAAAGCACGGTCAACATAAGGTTTAAAAATGTGAAAAACAATTATAGCTTATTAAAAATAAAGACAATTTATGAAAATTGCTTAACATAATAAATACAATTAATTAAAAGTGTAGGCCAAAAAGTTTGCAGTAATTACAGATTTAGTATTTTGAAACTATTACTGAATTGGCAGAGTTGAGTAAAATGAGTGCAGTGCCAGAAAAGAGTAAAGGATAAAATAAAATAGTACTTTCATATTTGCTGATGGTATAGCAAGTGCAGCAATATTTAACAAGCTCAAAATTTAAGATCAAGCCTTTTGTCTCAGTTACCAAACTTCTGAGAATCCATCCTAAGAAAATCATCTTTATAACAAGACCTGTTTTATACATGGAATGTTCAGTGGAGCATTATAATATACTCTGTTTCTTATCCCTCCGTGTGCTATTTTCCTGGAATGAATCCTGCACGGGCACACACAAAAGCACCCTGCCTCAAAGAATCCTTCCCCTACACACACCATCTTGGGATATCTTTCACCAAAGTCTTGCTGATTACTTTCTCTTTTAAGGAATCTAATAAACTTGATTACTGTGCCTAGAGCGCTGGTTTTGTTTAGTTTTTAAGAGATCCCTAGGTAATTCTGATGGAGCTTGTCACTTGAGAACTACTGTTTCAGGGATTCTGAGATATAAAAGGACAAGTTTCCATATAAAATGAATTAATAATCAGCCTTAAAGGAATTCTTTCTGAGCACTGAAGGTCTACTAAAACACTTAACAAGATTCTACTTTAAGAAAACGGCCCTTTACTTCAATTTACATTGCTGGCTTCTCATTCTTTTTCATCTTCTTGCCTTTTGGGACCAAAAACCAAACTGCCTCTTCTCTCTGTGCCTTTACAAGGAGCCCTTCTGGGGGAAAAAAAAAAACTTGAGTGTCACAGACCCTTTGGTCTTAGCATAGAAAGTTCCCAGATTCATAAAAAGTTAAGATTAGTCAATCAAGAATATTGACAAACACAACTAAATCAAACATTTTTTAAAGTGTCAAAGGTTTTTTTTGTATTTTTAAAATTTTTATTGTTATGTTAATCACCATACATTACATCATTAGTTGTTTTTTTTTTTTTTTAAGATTTTTTATTTATTTGAGAGAGAGAGAACACATGAGAGGGGGGAGGGTCAGAGGATGAAGCAGACTCCCTGCCGAGCAGGGAGCCCGATGCGGGACTCGATCCAGGGACTCCAGGATCATGACCTGAGCCGAAGGCAGTCGCTTAACCAACTGAGCCACCCAGGCGCCCTACATCATTAGTTTTTGATGTAGTGTTCCATGATTCATTGTTTGTGCATAACACCCAGTACTCCATGCAGAACATGCCCTCTTTAATACCCATCACCAGGCTAACCCATCCTCCCACCCCCTCCCCTCTAGAACCCTCAGTTTGTTTTTCAGAGTTCATCGTCTCTCATGGTTTGTCTCCCCCTCCGATTTCCCCCCCTTCATTCTTCCCCTCCTGCTACAAAGTTCTAAAGACAGTATAGTCATTCTATTTCAGACCCAACTTCACTAATAATAGAAAAATCCTCCATTGTCTTTTCCATAGTGTTTTTAAAGATTTTTTATTTATTTATTTAACAGAGATAGAGAGAGCACAAGTAGGCAGAGCAGCAGACAGAGGGAGAAGGAGAAGCAGGCTCTCCGCCGAGCAGGGAGCCCGATGCGGGGCTCGATCCCAGGACCCTGGGATCATGACCCGATCTGAAGGCAGCCGCTTAACCGACTGAGCCACTCAGGCGCCCCTCCATAGTGTTTTTAAACCACTTGAGTTTTCTAATAAAACCAAAAGAAATTGTCTTAGAGTAATGAATTTTAAAAATACATATATTTTGAAAGTATGACCTTCTTTACCATTCTATCCTGCCCCAATGTTAGACAGTATATTCCTGTTTTTTCCCCCTTCCTACCGCCCTGGTAGGGAAATTTCAGAAAGATTACAATCTTTCAGGCCCTCTAATGCTGCCTTATATAGTTGGAAGGATTTATGAGAAGTCCTTTATCTAAGAATATTCCCAGAATATCTCATTACGTGCTTTTGAATAAGAAATGGAGAAAGGTCACAT
The DNA here is from genome assembly GCF_002201575.2 of Neomonachus schauinslandi. Taxonomy (NCBI): domain Eukaryota; kingdom Metazoa; phylum Chordata; class Mammalia; order Carnivora; family Phocidae; genus Neomonachus; species Neomonachus schauinslandi. The sequence goes on along the minus strand of NC_058406.1, from coordinate 129,464,820 downwards.
AGTGAAACTAGAAATATAAAATAAATTCTTTAAAATAAAATACACTTCATATGTTATTTGTCATAGTAGTTTTTATCTGTTAACCAAGAAATTTATACTTTCACGACTAAAGTAAAAAGTCTTTTAATAAACTATTAAATTCTCCACCTTAGCCGAGAAATAAGAAAAGAGAGGCTTTTCAAACTAAATTTAGTCTAGGGTTTGTGTAGGAATTCATTTTATCAATAAACAGATTACAAGTGTCACCCCACCTGCTCACCCCCCCCAATACAAATTAGCCATCTTTAAAAGGATCAGATTCTATTTCAACTAAATTATGACTCTTCTAGTTCAGGTTCTGGTCCCAGGTACAATACATTTTTTTCAATTACATATAATTCTGTTTAAAACATACTCAGTTTATTGACTAACAGTGACAGTTCTTATCTCAATATGTTTCCTACTCATGCTTGAACCCTGACTGTCTGAATCTTTCCCCTCCCCTCCCAGAATCTCTCTTTAATTCAACAGTTTGCTCCATGAGTGACCCTCATGAAATCAAGGACAGGTAATACTAGTTACACTTTGAGATGATAGAGCAGCTGCTCTTTCATAAAGGGGGGTGGGTGTAGACAAGCTTCTTTGAACTTTTCTTTCACCTTTAAAAAACTAAAGCATTTCAGCTGTGTAGCATATATTGTCTTTGCCTTTATACATTTCAGGGTGAGTTAAAAGCAATGTGAAAAATAGCTCACCTTGGCCTTATAGTTGAATTGGGAAAATCTTATCAATCATGCTCACTCATAAAGCAGGACATATCAACTCTGTTTTTGAGCTTTCCAGATGTCAGCCTATGTTTTTCTGTTTAGCTGCTTTAGTTCCAAAAAGATCTTCATTGATTAATCTTGTTCTCCTTATAACACCAAATTACCAAGCATCATCTAATTCTGAAAGGATTATAAGGTCAAATCAGAGTCCTGATGCGACCTGCAGACCTAAACAAAAATATCAGAGACTGAACAAAGTCTTGCATGGAATTGGATGAACTTACTGAAACACTTAACATTTCAGTTTTTAGAAGCTAAGCAGAATTGTAGGCCTCAGGTACAAGCTCCATAGTCCTGTATGGTGCTAACCAACATACTTGGGTCAATGTGGGTCAGAGTGTTTGTCAGTATTTGCAATCAAAGAGGCAAAAGAGGTTTGGGTTTAGAGTCGTAATATCTGTGTGCTTCAGAGTGGGCTTCCTGGATGCAGGATGGATGCACTATTAATGAAAAACAGTAATTTGGCAATTCAGTAGATCTCCTGGTTTTAGAAGAGTAGGATTCTGCTGATACACCAAAATTGAGCTGCCAAATACCAGTGTTGAGTTCTTGGGGAAAAAAACCTCTTTCAACTTAAACTATGTTCCACATTGTTAGTATATCTTGAAAATGTAGGCCGGTCACTGCTACCCTACTGTACTTGTAGTATCATAACTTACTCATTTCTTTTTGCATTTCTTTTGAGCTTCTTCTCTAGCTCCTATTAAAGTGTAAAGAGTTATTGATATGTGAATACATATTCCTTATTGTTACTTACTTGAAGTTTGCTATCAACCTGTTTTCCAGAATTCTTTTATAGTTTCTATTCACTGAAGGATTAAGGTCATATCTGCATTGGAATGCAAATTCTGTGTTGCAAATTTAGCCAGGGGTCCATATGCTTTGAAAAATCAATTAAACAGAATAAGGTTAAAAAAATAAATGAATAAAGGGAACTAACCAAAGTAAGTATTTGAATAGACAACTCATTTCAGCATACAAAGGGGCTGAGGAATTTACCTATAATTCAGGGCTAGAATGGTCCATAGAAAACAAATATATACAGTTTAGTACACAAATGAATGAATGATTGAGCCTCAAAGTTCAAAATCATAAAATAGACATAATTGTTCTTGAAAAAGATAAAAAGTATCTTTTTATGGGATCATAAAAATATTTCAATAAGATAATAGAATCCATTAACAAAATGATCCATCTGTTTCCTGGGATCCAAATTGAACATAAACAACTTAGTTTCGTACATGATTGCTTTCCACAGATGGCAGTACTGATCTGGTTCCTGAAGCATTTTCCTTAAGGTGATAGAGAATTGAGCAGTAAAGCTTAAGACTGTAATTGAGTATTGGCTTCAGAAAACTAGGCTTACAGGAGATAGATTGGCATGATGTTTAGATGTTATGTCCAATAAACTGTTGAGTTTATAAATTTGGGGAGGAGTAGAGGAATATCTCTCTCTCTCTTTTTTTTTTTTTTTTTTTACAAAACTATAGACTACATTCTGGTTCCATTCAGCTGGAACATTTCCTGTAGAATTCTAAGGATTATAAGGTGATAGGAACGTAAAATTGTCTCAGACTAGTATTCACAAACTTTCTTCCTGCCTTATAGCTGTCCATAGAATTACCTATGTTAGTTGTGAACGTTTTTATATTTTCACTACCTTTTAGAATTACAGAATCACTTTCTAAATTCCTAAGTCCAAATTTTACTCAGTCTAACAGTCTTTTCCCTTTATTTCCTTCTGTATAACAATTCTATTGTCTTCTGTGAAATCTTATTAAGTTGGTTCATCAAAAGAAAACTTTAATTCCCTAAACTGTGGAGAGACAAACTTATGTGTAAAGATTTATTTTTGTCTTTCTTGGAAGTGGGATCCCACTTCATATCTATTGACTTACTACTGTGTTCCTTTTCTTCTAGTCTTTAATCTCTGGGAGTATCCAGGGAGGTAGTTTCCAATATAATGTGATGGTTGTGATGTCCATTAAAATGTGATGGTTCTTATACTCTGGGGTAAACTGACCTTCTTCTATAATACAGTTCTCTCTCACTCATATTTCCCGGAAGTCCAGCATGGTAGATGTCATCTCTTTGGAACTGGTTATTTGTATATTACATTTGAGGGTATACTTTTAATAAGGGCTTCTACAGTTTCAGAAAAAAAAAATTAAATGGTTAATCTGAGATTCTTTTTTTCAGGCCTTCATCTTGCTGCATATACTTTAGCCAAGAGGTTAGATATATTGTGTTCTTTGATTTTTTTTTTTTAAAGATTTTATTTATTTATTTGACACAGATAGACACAGCGAGAGAGGGAACACAAGCAGAGGAGTGGGAGAGGGAGAAGCAGGCTCCCGCTGAGCAGGGAGCCCAATGCGGGGCTCAATCCCAGCACCCTGGGATCATGACCTGAGCCGAAGGCAGACGCTTAACGACTGAGCTACCCAGGCGCCCCGATCACATTTTATAAACTTATATTTGTCTTGATCCAAGATGGGTTTACTCTAAAAACTTTTTTTTGTAAACCATCGTGGTATTCAATAATCTTTTTTTCATCTATCTAGGGAACTGTGTTTCTTTTGCTAACAAATGACTTTTTTGCTTCTTAGTGATGGCCTTTTTATTTGGGGGAGAGTTAGCCATGGCTTTAGCTCATACTTGTCTCCATACTTAAGTATTTGCTCATAGATTCTTTGATTATTTACAGCCATGATGGATTTGTAATGTTTAAGTCTGTGTGTCCCTGTGGGTCCAGCTATCAGATAATAGAACTCCATTTTCAAAACTCAGTAAGTTTATTTCTCTAAAGATAGAATATTCAAGGCAGGGAGTATTAGTCCTATTTTTTTTTTTTTTAACATCTAATCCAAGGTAGGGATTGGGCTAGGGGGAATAGCTTTATATGGATTTCTTAATCATTTTGGTGGATTGTGGCACATTCTACAACAGCCTACTATACTGGAAAACTTCCAGAATGAACAACCTGATGGAGATAAATTTATGTTATCACCTATCAAAGATGATATATCTTTGGAGATAAAAGCTTATGGTGGTTAATTAGGTACATGATGTTCAAGTTGAATTTTGTCTCACTTTTCTTATTGTATACATTGTCATGTGGTAGAATACTTAAGGTTTGACCTGTTAGGTAGAATTTAGTGCCATTTCTTAGCTTAGAGGTCTAAGTATGATTAGTTTTAGTTTTTTCAAGGACCCTAGGGTTATAAATTACTCTGTTGGAAGAGTGATGTTTTAAGGAACCTCTTTACATTCTTAAGTGCTCTGCATCCATGACATCCATACCTCCTCTTTATTCCAAGTTCCACAGTAATTTAAGAAACAGATACTTTCATGTGACACTTAGAAGCTATACACTATCTGCTTATTTTCTTCTTAAAGATATTCTTTCTTTAAAGAATTCTAATGATTTAGATATAGATAAGATTTATTTTAAAAATCTAGTATATTTCACCCTTTAGATTTCCATTAAAATATAGAGTGGTGGGGGGGCGCCTGGGTGGCTCAGTCGTTAAGCGTCTGCCTTTGGCTCAGGTCGTGATCCCAGGGTCCTGGGATCGAGCCCCGCATCGGGCTCCCTGCTTGGTGGGAGGCCTGCTTCTCCCTCTCCCACCCCCTCTGCTTGTGTTCCCTCTCTTGCTGTGTCTCTCTCTGTCAAATAAATAAATAAATCTTTAAAAAAAAAATAGAGTGATGGAATATTCTACGAGTTTGCCCAGCATAGAAATCAGATTTACTGGTTTTTAGTTCTCATTGAGTCATTGGAAATGGGGATTTTTTATTAACAGTGTATCAATCCTAACATGGGATAGTTTGTAAAATATTTTGGCCAGTTTTTCAGCAATGCTGTCCTTGAGAGCTTTCACAACTCTTGGGTAGTTGCCACTAGTCTTGCTTCTTTCTAAAGCTGCTTTCTGAGGAGTAACCAGTCCTCAAAATAAATCCTTCAGATATGTCTTGTGAAATAATTTTGTAAAATAAGTTATGAACTCCACAATTATATATCTTACATAATGTGTTGAGGCTACCAGAAGGCATTACTAAATCTGTGGGGTTTTTTTAATGGCCTCATTTGTATGTGTATCTATATTTGCTGAAAAATGTATTTTTAAATGTATTTTCTAAAGAGAAATTAGTAACATTAACTATGTATTAATTGATTTGGTAATTGTACCTCATTTGTGAAGTTATTTCCTTTATAGACTAAAGACACAACTTGCATTATCCTGTGTTAAATACCATGACATTGTTGGTCAGGAGTTTACTTCCTGTCTCATTACAACTTAAAATTGTTGCCCATAAAAGAACTCTTCAAGACTGATAAATCCTGAATATGTGCTAACATATATCAATTTATTAAATAGAACTAACACACTGATGCATCATTTAAGATTTGTGTGAACTATTTCTGTGAAAGAATATAACGTGATTTGTTTGTCACTATGTAATTGAACACAAACTGGACTTTTTATTTGCAAGGATTGGGGGAGGCAAGTCAGACATGTAAACCATGTTCTTCTTGAAATTATTTCTTTGTTAGACTAACATGTGGGTTTTACTTATGCATGCTTGACTTTTTTAATTATCTTTTTTCTCCTTTTCTTAAAGATGATACTTGTTGATGCCACTGTTATCATCCTCCTAGCAGAAGATAGTCCTACTGAGAAAATGAGCACTTTGATCATTCAGTCTTTGAACTTTAACCTTTGACTGGAAGTGACCTATAGGCAATGAAGACTACTTCCTTTTACTGCATTTTTACTTGTGTGCATTCTGGGCGCATGTTGATCGCTGGTTCAGTCCAGGCAACTGACATGCTTTTATTAGTCATACAGTATTAATGCAGGTGTCAGGAAATGTCAATATAATTCCATTTTTTATTTTTATTTTTTTAAGCTTTTGGAAAAGTTCCAGGTCCTCATGTATTGTGCAATAACAATGACTTCCTTGGCGGTTTTGGGACGTTCATTGCCGGCAATGGACGTTTAACAGGAAAAATTTTCATTAACTCCTGCCACCCAATAATTAATGCATGATAGGGCCTGTGAAATGAACTTATTGGTTATAGTGGGATTATAAATAAAGTGAGGGATCCAACATTACTTTGAAAGTCACCCCAACTGTTTATATTTGGATTCTATGCACTGTGATCCTAAGGTTAACAGCATGAATTAACATGCGTCTTTAAAGGACTATAATGAAAGATCATTGCGTATTTATTGAATTGTTTATATCTGCTGTCAAATTGTTTTGACATGGAAGGTTTTCAAGTAACATTGGCAGAGAGGTACAATATTGTTATCCCTATGGTGAAAATAAATTCATTTGTTGTATATAGTTCCTCAATCTCTGAAGTAAAGGTATGAGTAATCTAGGGTATGAATGGTTGAATCAAGGCTTGATTTTGGAAGTAAGAACAATGGCAGTGATGATGAAACTGCTGTAGTCCTTAATTGGGGCTTGTTTGTACAGTAACGATATTTCCAAGTAGATTACACTCTGTTACTTCCTGCTAGCCATCAGCATGAGCCCTACTGCCTAAACACTATTTCATTTATTTATGTTTGGAAAATCCATAAAGAGTTTTCGTTTGCAATTTTGTTTCTTTTGTTATGTTTTAAGTCAAGTTTGAATGTTACAGTACTTCAATTGAAAAGCTTTTGTCAAGTTTTTTCTTGTAATTTTTTCTTTACTTGTAAGTATCATTTTGTCCTTTAATCCTGTACCCTAAAATAAGAAATACATTTTTGACAGAGGCTTAATGTTTTAACAAAAGAGTGTGGACATTTTTATTTTAAATTTAGGCAAAAGTATACTATAGAATGGTATGTTTTCTTATTTGTCTCACACAACCGTACAGTTTTTCCTGGAGGGATTTGTTTTATTTTGTTTTCTTGTTGTTTAAAAGACTTTGCTTACAGCTAGGTAAAATTTTTCTATAGAAAAAAATTGTTGAAACGTCCAATTCTCAGTACCATGTAAGTTAATGATACTGCAACTAGGTTCTCTTTTTAAAAAGCAATTATGTATTTTATAAATTACCTTTTCACATATGCAAAAATCTGTTTCTACTACAATGTTATTTTTACTAATGCCTCTTGTTGCACTCTTTTTGACATATCCTGCAGTGAATAAATATATGAATCAATTTGGGCTTAAAAATAAAAGCCAATTGGCTGAAAGCTTTCAAGTATGTACCCCAGCAAAACATCCAATCAATAATTGGCAAGGAATATTTTCAAAATTGTTTTTAATCTCTGTATAGATGACATTTTGTAGCTTTGTACATGTTGTTAATTAAGGGCATATAATTTTACACTCTAAAAGTATAATTGCTGAACTCAGGGGTGGGTAGACTTCAAAAATATGTCTGCTGTAGAAATAACTTGAAAAAAAAAATTAAAACTATGGCCAGCCACCAAATTGTGGACACTGTTTATACTATAGTTAGCAACTACCACTTTTTAAAATTAAACACATTTTTGTTCTTTCTTGACAAGATACACCTAAGTTTTCATAATAGTCTCTATCAGTCTGATCATTTGGCCTGTTTAAGACAGAAAGTGTTTTTTTGGAATGCTTTGAGCTACTCTTAGTTTTTAACTGCTTTTTAATATGAAAATTGCAGCGGCATATTATATATTTTTCATATTTTACACAACTGCTCTAAACTACTGATTGACTTGATCATTTTCTGGGGTGGGGGTGGGGGATCTTTCCCTGTACTGCTGGTCCTCTTACTAAAATTCTTTTATAAAGAAATGACCTGTGACATTTATTCACCAAAGGAATTAATATACCAGGTCAAAGATTAACAATGCTGTCCTATAGATTAATAGGTCTTATATAGCCTCAGTTGAGTTTTTTAAAATAAAAGAAGCAGTATTTTAACATACCTCTTTCTCTACATAGAGATATACCATAAAATAAAAAGAAGTAGAGGAAAGTAAAGGAAACCAAATAATTTCAGTACATTTTGTGGTTTAAAGAGAAGATAAGATGAAATACCAACCATTCAGAATTTGCAGTAAGATAACACCTTATTCGTTACAGTACTCCCTTGAACTTAGGAATTATTGGAAACTCCTTTGCACTTAGATTTAATTAAGTTAATTTTAAATGTAAGTTACATTATTAAAAGACAATAAGCCGTTTACCTAACTCATTGCTCTAGAGAGGGCATTTAATGGCTTCGTAATAATAAAAAGAATATTTCTCTGTATTGTATTGTTGAACGACAACCAGAATACCAAGAAAATGTACATAGGATTATGCTACTTCCCTCTTCCCTTGCTCTATGGGGCACTATCTGCTGCATAGGACTGCAGAATTATACTTTCATATTTAGACAATATGTACTCTCTATTTATTTATTTATTTATTTATTTTAAGGCCATTCTTCTGGTTTGCCAAATTCTGTTAAGACAGTGATACATTCATTTCCTTCTTTTGCATGCTTAGATCATGAACTTGGTGCCCTTCAAAAAAATACATTACGTCAAGTAGGTATTAATGCCATAGATTTTAAAGAGAAAAATGGTTTTCTTTTTTTTTTAAGATAAATTTTTTAAAATAAATTTTATGGCTGTTCTCTTAAGGAATTTACTATTCACCTTTAAAGGACTTAACTTGTAGTGGATGAATTCCTCCTTTTAGCTAGCAAGGAAATAAAGCTTTTTTTAATCCCCAAAAGAAAATGGTAAAAATCAGCTTTTATATACAGTTCATCTGGAGAAAGATCTTAATCCTTATTGTTTTGATTAGGTATATAAATATTTGGTATAAAGTAACTAGGGTAGTTGATTAGTTTTTCCCTTCTGAAATTTTAAATATATGCAAATATATATCATTAGATTCCTGTGGTGAATAATAATTTCTTCAGATTCTTAAACAGGTATCTAGTGACTGCTTAATTATTTCCAGTTTGCATCAAAGATGAATTGACAAATAATGGAAATGAGTAGTGATATGCAAATGGTATGTAACCACATATTACTTGTTTCTGGTAATCAAGTCTTATTTTTTAAAAAGCCTATTGTTTTTGAGAATTGAGATATTTAAAACTTGTTAAAGCTTCTTCCTAAAAATAGAAGAGAAGAGGAGGTACTGTGTGTTCAGAATTTTTTTAAATAAAGAATTCAGTGTCACTAGTTCTAATCCTTCATGGTTACTGCTGCTTATATTTCTTGATCTCACTTTTATTTAGTTTCCTGTATATACTTTAGCTGAATGCTTAGGATTTATTAAGTGTATATAAATTGGTTTTCAAAAAGAACTGAGGCTTTCCCATATCTTTTCTGAGGATTCACTGTTACCAAATCAGCTACTGCACGATTCTGTGTTATGCTAGTGCCTTTGCATGATTAAGATCTGTGAAGGTGTCTCTTAATCTGCACCCCTCGGTCCTAATCTTTGCAGTCTTTTGTTTGTTTTTCTCTCTCTTTCGTTTTTCTGTCTTCCTTTCTCCTCAAAGATGTCCAATATGTCAGTCTTCAGCAGTTTCCCTAAGTTTTCCTCTCTCCTTCCTTTCCTCCTTTCCTGCCTTCCTCCCTTTCTTCCCCTTTCCTTTTTTTGAGGTTAGGGAATCCAGAGAAGGAAGATTAGTGAAATTACATCAGAAATTTTTCTTAAAAGAAAAAGACTTCTTTCTACAATTAAAATACATAGAATTTCTGATGCCTTATTTCGGTTCATCAGTATATGGCTAAATTTGTTGAATAGTTGACTACTTGATAAATGAGCTGTTAACTAAGTAATTTAGTTCTTAAATACTAATATCAAGGGAGTTTTGTTTACTTTTTGGATGGTGACTCTCGCAAAGCCTAATTATTGCCCAGATGAATTAAATTATTTGTTTTGGTAAAAGTGTTTTTCCATTTAAGGTTTCTAAGCCATTTTGAGATTTGGAACTTTCTTTTTAATTTTAAATAATGTGTGGGAGATTTTTGTTTTCTTAGCATAAACTACATTAAAGACAGGCTTGTATGCATCATTCCAGAGGCCTGTGGAGTCTAAACATGTACTTCAAACTTAGATCTTTATCCTTAAAGTTGAAGTTCTGCTTCTTATGGTCCTGTAAATGAAGTGTTTATTGTGATTTTAATTCTCAGATGTTATTGGGACTTACATTTAGGGATGAATCTCCGGAATGGTTACATGAATGTCTTTTTTTATGAAAATTTTTTAATAAAAACAATATAATATCTGAAGACATTTTGAATATGTGGAAGGAATGCCTGAATAGAAGCTGGTATATTTTAACATGCCTAAAGAATTGTAATTGAGCAAGTTGAGTGCAGTTGACAGGGAAAAAGAGAAACAGTTCCTTGATGCACATACATTGTCAGGGTGAAAAGTTTGCTTCTGCAGTAATTTTAAGCTGCTTTCTCAAAGGCAAAGCATGATTCTGGGCTTTGGCTTGTTAGGTGTGACATCACTTGTCAAATTTCACGGTAAATGGAAAGATGGAATAATCCCACCTCTCTAATTTTGAACCTCTCTAATTTTGAAGCCTGAAACAAATCAAGTAAGGAATGTGGTAGATTGACAGACACCGTGAAAATAAATGCAAGTCTCTTCATAGTTAACCACAGATTATTGACATAAATATTGATTATCAGGCTCAGGGTAAAATAATTATTCAAAAAGATTATTATGTCAGTTATCTAGTAGCCAAGAATTAAGTCCATGTTCAAGTTAAAATGGGTTTGTTGTTTTTAGTTGGTACCATTTTTCTCTCAATATTCAGAAATACAGATTGTGCATTTTATTAATAGGAATGGAAGCTCATGCTTTTGAGGGTTTGAATAGGGTGGATGTATATATATTTTATAAATTCAAGTTGTAAAATATGTAAAGCTACTGCTTTTTGAATAGAATATAAATGTTAAGACAAATCTATATATTATATATTTTTAAATACATGTATCAAACTTTTGTTAGTTGAATATAAATTACATTGTGTGCTTTATGGAATTCAGTAACTTTTAATAATAAAGCAGTTGTCATTGATTTATTTTATGTAGACTTGAATATTAAATTGGATAGATATTAAATCTCTTTGTAGTTTATAATAATGTAAAGATTTACTTATGTACTAGTTTCTCTTTACAAAGGACTGTGATCTTCCAAGGATTGTGGAAACAGTAAAATGCCCATTTCCAAAAATAAGTGCAACAGAATGAAGATAGTCACTAAAGCACTTATTCATTTAACAGATCATGTTTACTTAGTAGTGTAGCCTAGTGTATTTTAGTGGTTCTTCATGCTTTATTTAAAGAAGTCCTGATTAAAAGATGGGTGTTTTCAGAAAAGGTGGAAATTGAGACCCAGGCACTTGCTTAGAGTTACCATGAGTCTGGTGTTGCTGAACTTTAAGCTGTATGATTCATAAGGATATCCTGTAGAGAACTTTGGGATTCTTTCTTGAATATACACACAGATCAACTAACTTACTTAGATGAGTGGCTCCTGAAGCTATGAGAAGAGAAAAGGAGATAAGCAGAAGAAGGGATATCTCTCTGCATCTCTATTATTCATAGCAAGAAGAAATTTAATATGCTCTGCTGATATTCTAGGTTTTCTATTCATGGGGGATCTGCTTGCCCCAGGAGCACCTTACTCCTCATTGGGGTAGCTGTTCTACCATAAAACTGCCTTATCTCTACATGCTATTTCTGCAGCCCTCAACAATAGATGAGTAGCTGGTTAGATAAATGCAAGATCCATCTTCCTTTGTGCTTTGATGACACTCTCTCCCTTTATTATAATCCTTAAAATAATTTCTACCTCTCATAGAAGGTTTAAGCCACTGTGGATAAATGATTCTGTTGAAATCCCTATATTCCTTGGTACTTTTCACTCCAACATACGGCAAAATTAAATATGAACTGAATTGAAAAATGACGCAACTAAGGGTTTTCTATACTTGGATAATATGGGCCAAGGCCACAGTGGTTCTGTATCTGTCCTGCTGAGAATTCCTGTCAATAAATATTTTAAATTGCTTATGAGATTTCTTTTTAATGTTTGCTTAAGGCAAAATATATGAGTGGGAGTACCTGTGTGCTCTTTCCAGTTCAGTGGAGTATGGAAATGTTTTAATAATGAAAGTTGAAATAAGAAACTAAGGTAGAAATTATCTTCTCATATAGGTGCTTGGCCTTCAAGGACCTATTGTGGGTAGATAAAACTCATCAGGCAAGAACCTAATAAGGATGGCTATATCCTGTAGAAAAGGTATCCAACTTAACATTAAAATTTCTATGTCCCCTCTCACACCCCCAAAAACGTATTTCTCTTTCCTGTCACAGTGGCATTTCTTTCTTTTTTTTTTTTTTAAAGATTTTATTTATTTATTTGACAGAGACACAGTGAGAGAGGGAATACAAGCAGGGGGAGTGGGAGAGGGAGAAGCAGGCTCCCAGCTGAGTAGGGAGCCCGACGTGGGGCTCGATCACCCTGGGATCACGACCTAAGCTGAAGGCAGACGCTTAACCAACTGAGCCACCCAGGCGCCCCCACGATGGCATTTCTATCCAGCCTAGTTATCCAAATGAAGAATTGCCACTACTTACTAGTCCTCTCTGACATTTTTCATCCTTAATCTCTATTCAGCCTATCTTAAAAAAATATATATCTGAAATTTCTCCCTTCCCTCCAGTGCCATTGCCATGATCCTGGTGTTCCCAGGCTGCTCTTCAGCCGTCCACACACCTTGTTCCATAAATGGTAGCAAAACAAGACTACCTGTACTTGGCTAACATTGTCCACGTTCCTAGAATGTTCATCTGCTTTTTTTCCAGTTCAAATTAGTTACAAGGGCATCTTTGTCCTTCTTCTCTTCCCACCCATTACCAGCTTTCTATCCTGGGTTCTTTAACAGAAGGGACAGTGTCTCAGTGGTGCTTGTGTCCCCAGCATGTAGCACACAATACCTATCCTATAAGCTTTTAATAAATGTTTGTTGAATTAATTTGATTGTACTTGTATTTTTATACTAACTTTTCCAAAGAAACTCAGGTGCTAGCAGTTTTGAAACCTACATCTAAACCACCATCTGTATGAAGTGTCACAGCAGAACGCCCTACCCTTCCTACCCCAGAGAGTCTGAAAAAAATTACTTTGAAGTAAATCATTAACCATTCTTCACTGGTTTTATTTAAAAAAAAAAGTTCTCGTATTTTTTGCTGTATCTCTGAGGTAAATTAGTTACCTAGAATATATTTACAAATTAAGAATATAATTGTTCTAAGCTAAATATATCTGAGGCGACCCGAGATCATAAAGGTAAACGTAATACTCATTAAGGTTAAAAACGGCATTGAGCAAGTACTTAGTACTTTCTATGCTAAGAAGGATGACAGATAAAAGAAAGCACATATCTTCAAAAAGTCTATGTTATAGGCGGGATAAGAAAGAAAAACAATACATCAAAAGTGATGAGCCCTAAAAGGTGCAGACAAATAGCAGTTTTTGGTAATCACAGAAATGAGTTGACTGCAAGAGGAACTGTAATGGCTTGAAAATTACAAACGTTGTTGGTGGGTTCTCGGCAAGTACCATGGTCCCAAGTGTAGAAGCCCTGGGACAGGATTTGTATGAACGCCGACCTAGATGATGATGTGGCTGGTTCAGAGCAAGCCAGTGGGGGAGCAGCAGCCAATGGCCAGATGATGTGTAGGGCCTCGTGAATGAGGGTAAGGTTGAAATTGGTCTTTCAGTTTGCACTAAACAGAGAGCTGAGGCTAGCACTCCGTTCCTTTCGTCCCTAGGGCATTCATTTATCAATTGAGAGGAGATTATAAAGCTGAGCCACTGTGTCAGCAATATGACAGGGAATGTTGCCCAGAAAACAAAACAAGGAGTCTGACCCACTACACCAGCATCCCACCCATCAGAACTAATTTAAAGCCAGAAATCAGCAGAGCATTCCCCAGAGTAAAGGTCACCTGAGGAAACAATCCTGATTGAGACTTTCATCTTGGAGTGGTTCAGGGAATGTCAGACTCCAAACTTGGATTGAGGTGAGTTCTCTGGCAGTGTCCTCAGAAGGTGGCCAGGAGCAGATAGAAGTTCGAAGTCCTAGGAAGAGAATAGCTTCCTCCACATATTATCCTTACAAGTGATTTATTTTAATACAGTGACCAATACACAAAGGTTATCCCTTCTAGGAAACAAGGCACTATGAAACAACAGACCTAGAAAGCACTGGACATGTGGGGTGGGCAGTGACAGGATCGATAGAGTTTACTGCTCTGCATACCATATACCATACCATACCATATTGGGAGCTTCTGAAGAACAAGGAACTATCTTGTTCATCCTTATACTCATTCAAACATTGAGCATCTGCTGTATCCCAAGGAGCTATGATCTGGTAGGGGAGACAAGTGGGTAATTAAAATAATGTGCCAGTTGGTGTGATAGGCTAATCAGAGTGTTGAATAAGCATCAAGGTGAGAACAGTCAAAGCTGTCTAAGTCCAGGTGAGAATTCCAGGGGAAGTGGTGAGTATTTGCCAGGTAAAAGTGGGAGAATGAAGATGAGGGCATCTGAGATAAAGCACACAGCAAGTGCACAGGGTGAGAGAAAACAGTGTTTGGAGCATTGAATTTGGATGAGGGAATGGTAAAAATGAGAGATCAAACTAGAGCTAGAATTCGAAAGACCAAATTAATGGAGTTTTGGTTTTATCTCATGGTTGAGAGGGACTGATGAATGGCAGATTTGCACTTAAGAAAAATACCTTGGCTGGAATCCTGGAGAATGAGCTTGAAGGGTCACAAAACTGGAAGGGAAAAAATAAGAGACCATCATCAGTACCACACAAATGATGATGACTTGAATTTATTATGAAGTATTGGCATAAAGATAGACATATCAGTGGAACAGGAGAGTCCAGAAATTGGTTTATAAAAAGATGCGAAGGTACTTGTGTGTGGGGGGGGGGAGCGGGGAGAATATTCAAAAAATGGCACTAGAATATTTGAAAAGCTATTTGTAAAAAAATAAAAAGAAAAAATCTTCTATACAAAAATTAGCCCAAAATGAATCATACACTCAAAGAGTAAAACTATGAAACTTCTTCAGGAAAACAGAAGCTCTGAGATCTTGGATTTGGCAACGATTTCTTAGCTATGACCAAATTACTAAAAACAGTTGATAAATTGGACTCAACAAAATTTAAAATTTAGACTTTTCAAAAGACATTGAAACAGCAAAATAATGTATTTGCAAAATATATACATGATAAAGGACTTATATTTAGATTTTTTTAAACTCTTAGGCTAAATAACATGAAGCAAACAACCCAATTTAAAAATGGGCAAAGTGTGAATTTTTTTTTACTTGAACTAAACTGAATGAAATATGGCAAATAAGTAGATGAAAAGCTGCTGAGTTTCATTAGTCATTAGGGGAATACAGATTAAAAGCATAAGATAACCACTGCACACTCGCTACACTGACCATACCAAGTTTTGGCAAGGATATGGAGTAATGGGAACTTTCCTACCCTACTGATGGCAATGTGGAATTGTGTAACCACTTTGGAAAACCATTTGGTAGCTTTTTAAAAAGTTAAACATAGGGGCCCTAGGTGGCTCAGTCAGTTGAGTGTCCGACTCTTCATCTCAGCTCAGGTCTTGGTCTCAGCATCGTGAGTTCAAGCCCCACATTAAACATGTACCCACTATACAGATCAGCCATTTCATTTTTTTTTTTTAAGAGTCCATTTATTTATTAGAGAGAGAGACCGAGATAGCGAGAGAGAGCACAAGCAGGGGCGAGAGGGAGAAGCAGGCTTCCCGCTGAACAGGGAACCCGATGCGGGGCTTGATCCCAAGACCCTGGGATCATGACCCGAGCCGAAGGCAGACACTTAACCTACTGAGCCACCCAGGTGCCCCTTTCACTCCTGGGTATTTACCCAAGAGAAAAGAAAGTATATGTCCGCACAAAAACTTGTATAGAAGGGTTTGTATCAAGTTTGCAAAATACCCAAACTGGAAACGTTTGTCCATCAGTAGGTGAATGGGTAGCCAAAGTGGGATATCCATATATCGGAATACTACTCAGCAATAGAAAAGGAATAAAACATGGATAACTGGGTGAAAGTGCCCACACAAAAAGTATACTGTGATTTTATTTAAAATTCTAGAAGACACAAATTTATGTATAGTGACAAAAATCAGAGAAATGTTTGCCTGAAGATGTGGGGTGGTGGGAAAAAATTGGAGGAGGAGATGGATACTTGATTATCTTGGTTTCACAGGTGTATATATATGTCAAAACTCATTAAATTGCACACTCTAAGTATTAATAGTTTACTGAACATTATACCTCCATTAGAATTAGAGGAGGTTTTAAGCAGTAAGGACAAAGGATGGCAATGGCCTGAAGTGGGAGTATAAGAAAATGGACAACTCAACCATAATCAATTTGCCCAAAATGAGAGCTTAGAAGTGATGGAGCAGGAATTTAAGTCTGAGTCTGACTGACTCCAAAATCCATGCTCTAAGTCAATATGCTTATACTTAACATGACCCCCATATTTCTGGCTTAGAAAACTGAGTAGAGGCTGATGACTTTCACCAAAACACAAGGTGAGGGGCAGATTTGGGGAGGAGATGTGTTTGTACTTCCTCATAACACCAAGTATAGTAGCTTATGTAGTCAATTGGTGAGTGGACATGTAAGCTGAAGTTTTTAGGTGGCAATGATAATGAAACCGAGTGATGTAATTCTACTTAGTTCATGAGCTTATTGCTTATTGACCAACAGCTGAAAAGGAATTTAATATTTTCTAGTCTAATAACCTAACCAATGAATTAGTTATTAACATCTTCGAAGTGATCACCCCTGACCACCTTCACTGATGGGAATTAATTCAGAAAATTACTGCACTTTTGAATAAATCTTATTAGGAAGTTATTTCTTTCAGACTGAGATCTCCTACATAGTCTCTATTCTGGATTAAAGAGTGTCCCCTCAAAAGATAACGCTGAAGTCCTAACTCCCAGTGTCTCCGAATGTGACCGTATTTGGAAACGGAATTGTCGAAGATGTGATTAGGTAAGGTGAGGTCATACTGGAGGAGGGTGGACCTTAATTCAATATGAGTAATGTTCTACGAATTGGAGAAGACACAGAGACACAGGCACTTAAGGGGAGAACGCCATATAACAATGCTGTAATGCATCTACAAGCCAAGGAACACCAAGGATTGCTGGGAACCTCCAGGAGCTGGAGGAGGCAGAGAAGGATTCTTCCCTAGAGCCTCTGGAAAGCATGATCCTGCTGATACCAGATCTTGGACTTCTCGCTCCAGAACTGTGAGAGAATAAATGTCTGTTGTTTTAAGCCATTCAGTTTGTGGTACTTTGCTACAGCAGCTCTGGGAAACTAATCACACACTTTCCATTTTTTTTTCCCCCTGATTCTACCTTCTGGAGACACATGGAATAAGTCCTGGTCTCTTCAGATATTTCCAGATGTTTTGAGAACACATTTTTTTTTTCAGGAAGATACCTCCCTTGCTGGTTTTTTTTACACGATACATTTTCTTTATTTCTTTTTTTAAAGATTTACTTATTTACTTTGGAGAGAGAGAGCACAAGTTGCAGGGAGGGAGGACAGAGGGAAAGAGAGAGGGGCCACAGGGCTCAATCTCAGGACCCCAAGATCATGACCTGAGTAAAAACCAAGAGCTGGATGCTTAACTGACTGAGCTACCCAGGCGCCCCCACAGGATACATTTTCAAATTCTTTCATTATTCTTTTGTTGTAGGGTCAAGATTTTCAAAGATGCTTTAAAGTGTGGTCACCAGAACTAATCTTAGTACAAATAGTTTGATCTACAAAACAGGATGGAATTTGCTCTCTGGTTTAAGTCAGGGGTTTTCAAGCTCTTTCTCAGAGCTCTAGGAATTTCTTGGACGTACTTCAGGGCACACTTAAATATATCTCACATAAACTCTGCATAAAATTGCCTTAGGAAAAGGGGTGTGCTGTTTAGAACAAGTTTGGAAAACAGTGGTTTAGATGATACTTTTAATAAAGTCTAAGATTGAATCCACTTTTTGGCAGCCACGGCCCATGATTTTTATCAGTAAAAGGTGCATCTGTCACTTTTCTTATATCTGTGTAGGGTTGTTTTTTTTGTTTTTGTTTTGTTTTTTGTGAGAAGATGGGGTCCCATGTAAAGTATGTTACTTATTCCCGTAAGATTTTATTTGTTCAGTTCTGCCATTCTGTTGAGAATTGTGGTGTGTGTGGGTTTTTTTTTATTCCATCATGTGCCATACTCTCTCTTCCTCCTCTTCAGTACCACCTCTAAGAATTTCCTTTTCAGTGTTTAAAAAAGCAAGTAAGGACATGAGTCTACAGCATACTATTTAGTGTCTGCAGCGCAGTGTGTTATTTAAACTTTTTTTTTTTTTTAAGATTTTATTTACTTATTTGTCAGAGAGAGAGAGAAAGCACAAGCAGGGAGAGGGAGAAGCAGGCTCGCCACTGACACGGGACTTGATCCCAGGACCCTGGGATCTCGAGTGACCACAAAGTGGGTGTGGCCGCTATGGGAGTGCACCATCTCCCTTCATGAAATAACCTGCTGGTCGGCTTCAAGTCGTACAGTTGGCTGGTTGGGATCCTCCACCTGTAGCCCTTCAGAATCTGTCTCAGATTTAGAGCCTAAATCACACTTTTCCCAAGCAGCCCCCAGCCAATAACATGGCCTGGCCATTACTGCTGAATGTGGGACTTCTCTAATAGGTAATCCTTGCTCTAGATCTTCCCATTAGATCAATGAGACCTTGTCATTTCTGCATCTCAGTCTGATGCTCTGCCTACCCACACCTGCTTCCTCCCCTCTTTCCCTTCATAGGTTTCAGATCTGCATCATAGTTTGGTTTTCATAGCCCAATCCTTCTTCTCCTTTTTTTTTTTTAAAGTAAACTCTACACCCAACATGGAGCTCAAATTCACGACCCCAAGATTGACCTACCAACTGAGCCAGTTAGGCACCCCAGCCCAATCCTTTTTTTATCTTTCACAAACATTATGCACACCCTTCCCCACAAGAAACCTTGTGCCCTTCTAAAACCAGTGTCTGCTCTCTGGACCACCTGAATCAACACAGTTGGCACTGAGTGTGGTCACGAAGAAGGTTGGTAAGATGGGAGTCTTGAGACCCAATCACTCACTGTCTCCCTGACAATGAGGACCCCACCCCAGGTGGCATTTGGGGCATTGACAGGCCCTGCCACAGGTGTTATGTGGCCTAGTTGCTAAAACTTCCACAAGTGGTGATTTGGAGGGGACCACCTTGTACAGTACAATGGTTCAAGCATTTGAAAAATATGGGGGAACAATGAATACAAGGACAATGAAATTGCCTGGCTATTAATAAACTGTATTATCTTAGTTTTGGGCTACTTGGGCCAGCCACTGTAACAAAATCCTATAGATCGGTGGCTATAACAACAGCACACACAGCACTCAGAGAGAGAGAGTGCGCTCTTCTTATAAGGGCATAAATCCCTTCATGAGAGCCCCACTCTCATGATCTCATCTAAACCTAATCATCTCTCAAAGGCTCCATCTCCAAATACCATAACATGGGGGTTAGGGCTTCAACATATGAATTGGGAGGGGGCAAGATGCACAATTCAGTCCATAGCATCTCCTATAGAGGGAAATTCGAAGTTGAGGGCAGATAACAATTGAAAACTGATTCTGAACACCAGAGGGCCTCTTCGGTAACTGCCAAAAAAGCTCTTATCTCCTGCAGGAGGAGAGCAGGAAAAGCTCAAGCCTAAAGTCTGCATTTATTTATTTTTAAGATTTTATTTCTTTAGGGATGCCTGCGTGGCTCAGTCATTAAGCGTCTGCCTTTGGCTGGGATCATGACCTGAGCCAAAGGCAGATGTTTAACCCACTGAGGCCTCCAGGTGCCCCCGAAGTCTGCATTTAAAAGAACCTTGATGGTGGAGTCAGTGGAGTGTGGGAGTGTGGGACGCTTGATTTCGGAGTTGTAAGTTTGAGCCCCATGTTGGGTGCAGAGATTACTTAATATAAAATTTAAAAATAAATCAGTAAATCAATAAATAAAAAGAGCCTTGAGCTTCAAAGATATTTGTATGCTCAGCTGGGGTAAGTCTGTTATGAGAACATCGGGGCCCTAATTAGGACAACTTGAGAGAGACCCTGACACATGGAATAGAGAATCTGGGCAGTTGACTCCAAAGATTTTGGCTCCCTGACTCTGTAATTTTAGAGCCCATAGAGATGGCCCACCCTCCGAATTAGAGCTAGGAGATCCTCCTCTGTGCGAAGACCCCCTCAAGGTCCCTTCTCAGGATCTGCTCCCAACTCTTCTAGCTGCCAGTAGCATAAGTTTAAGAAATAATATAATCTACTTGGAATATGCCGAGTCTAATAATGGAGGAAAAGAACTATCCCTTTATTTATTTTTATTTTATTCAATTTTATTTTATGTTTCAGGTTTAGACTTCAGTGATTCATCAGTTACGTACAACAGCCAGTGCTTAGTCACAGGAGAACTATCCCTTTTTTTAGATTTAATTTTTTTCCCAGTGTTATTGAGATACAGTTGACATATAACGTAAATTTAATGTGTACAATATAATGATTTGATATATTCATATATTGTGAAATGATTACCATGGTAGAGTTAGTTAATATCTCTATCACCTCACATAACTACCATTTCTTTTTTTGTGGTGAGAATATCTGAGATCTAACTCTTAAATCTTTCAAGTATATAATACTTGAAATTATTAACTATAATCATTAGAGGGGCGCCTGGGTGGCTCAGTCGGTTAAGCGACTGCCTTCGGCTCAGGTCATGATCCTGGAGTCCTGGGATCGAGTCCCGCATTGGGCTCCCTGCTCGGCAGGGAGCCTGCTTCTCCCTCTGACCCTCCCCCCTCTCATGAGCTCTCTCTCTCTCTCATTCTGTCTCAAATAAATAAATAAAATCTTTAAAAAAAAAAACTATAATCATTAGGTCCTGGTGTACATTAGATCCCAGAACATATTCATCTTGTAACTGGAAGTTTGTACCCTTTGACTAACATCTCCCCATTTCTCCCACCTCCAGCCACTAGTAGCTCCCTGTTTCTATGAGTTTGACTTTTTTAGATTCCACATATTAGTGATACCATAGAGTATTTATCTCTCTGTGACTTATTTCACTTAGAATCATGTCCTCAAGGGCTGTGCCTATTGTCACAAATGGCAAGATCTCCTTCTTTGCTACGGCTAAAAAATATTCCATTTTATAAATATCACAACTTTTTTATCCATTTTTCTATAGATAATGGACACTTAGGTTGTTTCCGTATCTTGGCAATTGTGAATAATGCTGCAGTGAACAAGGGAATGCATATATATATCTCCTTGAGATCCTGATTTCATTTCCTTTGGATACATACCCAGAAGTGAGATTGCTGGATCATATGGTAATTCTATTTTTTAATTCTTTAAGGAACGTCCATGCTGTCATGGTGGCTATACCAATTTATAGTTCCACCAACAGTGCGCAGGTGTTCCCTTTTCTCCATATCCTTGCCAACACTAGTTATCTCTTGTCTTTTCGATAATAACAACTTTAACAATGCAAGGTGATTTCTCATATTTTTGCTTTGCATTTCCCTGATGATTAGTGACGTTAAGCATCTTTTCATGTACCTGTTGGCCATTTGTATGTCTTTTTTAGAAAAATCTCTATTTAGTTCCCCATTCTTAAGTATCGTATTGTTTTTGATGTTATTGTGAATAGAATTGCTTTATTTCTTTTTCAGATATTTGTTATTAGCGCTTGGAAATACAACTGATTTCTGTATGTTAATTTTGGATCCTGTATCTTTACTGAATTTGCTGATTAGTTCTAACAGTTTTTTGGTGGAATCTTTAGGATTTTCTGTGTATAAGATCATCATCATCTGCAAACAAAGATAATTTTACCTCTTCCTTTCCAATTTGAATGCCTTTTGTTTCTTTTTCTTACCTGATTGGTCTGGCTAGCATTTCCTGTACTTGTGTTGAATAGGAGTAGTGAGTGCCCACACTTGTCTTGTTCCTGGTCTTGGAGGAAAAGCTTTCAACCTTTCTCAACTGAATATATTAATTGTGGGTTTGTCATATATGGTTTTTACTAGGTTGAGATACATTCCTTCTACTCCAATTTATGATAGTTTTTTATTATGAAAAGATGTATTTTGTCAAATGCTTTTTCTCTATTTTTATCTTTCATTCTATTAATGTGGTATACTACATTTATTAATTTGCATATGTTGAACCATCTTTGCATCCAAAGGGTGAATCCTATTTGATCTTTGTGTGTGTGATCCTTCTTATGTGCTGTTGAATCTGGTTTGCTAGTATTTTCTTGAATTTTTACATCTGTATTCTTCAGTGATATTGGCCTGTAGTTTTATTTCTTGTAGTGTCCTTGCTTGGCTGTGGTATCAAGATCATCCTGGCCTTATAAATTGAGTTTGGGAGTGTCCCTTCCCCTTCATTTTTTTTTGCAAGAGTTGAGAAGGATTAGCATTGATTCTTCTTTTAAATGTTTAGTAGAATTCACCAGGGAAACCATATGGTCCTGGGCTTTTCATTGTTGGGGAATTTTTGGTTACTGATTCAATCTCCTTACTCATTATTGGTATGTTCAGATTTTCTGTTTCTTCATGGTTTAGTCTTTATAAGTTGTGTGTTTCTAGGAATTTATCCATTTCTTCTAGGTTATCCAATTTCTTGGGATATAGTTGTTAATGGTAGTCTCTTATGATCCTTTGTATTTCTGTGTTATCAGTTAAAATGTCTCTTTTTTCATTTCTGATTTTATTTATTTAAGTCTTCTCTTTTTTTTAGTCTAGCTAAAGTTTTGTCAATTTTTTTTCTTTTCAAAATATCCGCTCTTAGCTTCACTAATTTTTTTCTATTGTTTTTCTAGTCTCTGTCTTATTTATTTCTGCTCCAATCTTTGTTATTTCCTCCCTTTTGCTAACTTTGGGATTAGTTTGTTCCTCTTTTCTAGTTCTCTGAGGTGTAAGTTAGATGTTTTATTTCAGATCTTTTTTCTGAATGTAGATCTTTATCACTATAAACAGTTCTTTTGAATTGCTTTTGCTGCATCCCATAAGGTTTGGTAAATTGTGTTCCTTTCCATTTTCATTTGTCTCAAGATATTTATTTCCCTTTGACTTCTTTTTTGGTCCATCAGTTTATTCAGGAGTATGTTGTATAATTTCCACATTTTTGTGAGTTTTCCAGTTTTCCTCCTGTTATTGATTTCTAGTTTTATTTTATTATTTTAATTTTTTAAAAAGATTTTATTTATTTATTTGACAGAGAGAGCAAGAGAGCATAAGCAGGGGGAGTGGTAGGCAGAGGGAGAGGGAGAAGCAGACCCTCCACACCCCAGCAAGGAGCCCAACGTGGGGCTCAATCCCAGGACCCCGGGATCATGATCTGAGCTGAAAGCAGATGCCCAACTGAATGAGCCATGCAGGCACCCCTGATTTCTAGTTTTATACTATTATGACCAGAAAATATACTTCGCATTATTTCATTCTTCTCAAATTTGTTAAGACTTATTTTGTGGCCTGTCATAGGACGTATTCTGGAGAATGTTCTTTATGTGCTTTACAAAAATGTATATTCTGCTGTTGGATGGAATGTTCTGCACAATGGACTGTTAGATCCATTTGGATTAATACTTTATTTTTTTCTTTAAGTAGGCTCTATGCCCAACATGGGGCTTGAACTCATGACTCCAGGATCAAGAATTGCATGTTCTACCAACTGAGTCAGCCAGGCACCCCTCCATTTGGTTTAAAGTATGATTCAAGTCTGTTTCCTTATTGATTTTCTGTCTGGGTGATTTATCCATTGAGGTCCCCTACCATTATTGTATTGCTGTATATTTCTTTCTTTTTTTTTTTTTTAACATTTTATTTATTCATTTGAGAGAGAGAGAGAGCACAAAACAGGGGGAGCAGGAGGGAGAGGGAGAAGCAGGCCCCCCACCGGTCAGGGAGCCCAATGTGGGGCTTGATCCAGGACCCTGAGATTATGACCTGAGCTGAAGGCAGTCGCTTGACCAGCTGAGCCACCCAGGCACCCCTTGCTGTGTATGCTCCCTTCAGCTCTGTTACTATTTCCTTAATATACTTAAGCATATATGCTTACATATTTAAAAATACATTTAAACTTAACTTAAAAATATATTTAAGCATATATATGATGTTGGATGCATATATATTTATAATTATGATATCCTCCTGATAAATTCACCTCTTTATCATTATATAATGACCTTCTTCATCTCTCCTTACAGGTTTTGACTCAAAGTCTATTTTGTCTGATAAAAGTGTAGCTACTGTGATCTTCTAGTTTCATCAGCATGGAATATATTTTTCTATCTCTTTACTTTGAGCCTATGTGTGTCTATAAAGCTGAAGTGAGCCTTTTGTAGGTGGCATATAGTCGGGTCTTTTTTTTATTCATCTAAACACACTCTATCTTTTGATTGGAGAATTTAATCCACTTACATTTATAATAATTATTGATAAGTAAAGACTTACTAATGCCATCTTATTATTTTCTGGCTGTTTTATAGTTCCCTTGTTTCTTTCTCCCTCTCTGTTACCTTTGGAACTGATGATTTTCCATAGTGGTATACTTTCATTTCCTTCTATTTATCTTTTGTGAATCTACTGTAGGTTTTTGCTTTGTGGTTACTGCTTACATAAAATATCTTATAGATATTACAGTCTATTTTAGGCTGGTGACAGCTTAATTTCAATCACATACAAGTACTCTGGCCTTTTACTTCTCCCCCTTTTGTTTTTGATGTCAGAATTTAGCTTCTTATATTGTGTATTCATTAACAAATAATTGTAGCTATAGGTGATCTTTTTTTTTAAATCTTTTTTTTTTTTTTTAAGATTTCTTTGACAGAGAGAGACACAGCGAGAGAGGGAACACAAGCAGGGGGAGTGGCAGAGGGAGAAGCAGGCTCCCCGCGGAGCAGGGAGCCCGACGCGGGGCTCGATCCCAGGACCCTGGGATCATGACCTGAGCCGAAGGCAGACGCTTAACGACTGAGCCACCCAGGCGCCCGCTATAGGTGATCTTAATACTCTTGTCCTTTAACCTTTATCCTAGAGTTAAGTGGTTAACACACCACCATATTTTAGGTATTATTAGGTATTAGGTATTCTCAATTTGACTATATACTTACCAGTATGTTGTATATTTTCATATATCTTCATGTTACTAATTAGTATCTTTTCATTTCAGCTTGAAGAACTCCTTTCAGCAATTTTTGTAAGGCAGGTCTAGTGGTGGTGAATTCTCAGCTTTTCTTTGTCTAGGAGAGTCTTTATCTCTCCTTCATTTCTGAAAGACCACTTTGCCAGATCAACTATTCACTTTGACAGGTTTTTTTTTTTTCAGCGCTTTGAATTTATTATCCCACTCTCTCCTGCCTATAAATTCTCTGCTGAGAAATCTGATTATAACCTTATGGAGGTTCTCATGTAAATTACAAGCTTCTTTTCTCTTGCTGTTTTTTTTTTCTTTTAAAGATTATTTATTTATTTATTTATTTGAGAAAGAGAGAGAACGAGCAGAGGGGAGGAGCAGAGGGAGAGGGAGAAGCAGACTCCCCACTGATCAGGGAGCCCAGTGTGGGGCTCAACCCAGGACCCTCAGATCATGACCTGAGCCAAGGGCAGATGCTTAACTGACTGAGCCACCCAGGTGCCCCTCTTGCTGCTATTTAAAATTCTCTCATCTTTTATTTTTAACAGTTTTATTAAAACGCGTCTTGAAGGGTGCCTGGGTGGCTCAGTCGTTCAGCGTCTGCCTTCGGCTCGGGTCATGATCCCGGGGTCCTGGGATCGAGTCCCACATCGGGCTCCCTGCTCGGCGGGAAGCCTGCTTCTCCCTCTCCCACTCCCCCTGCTTGTGTTCCCTCTCTCGCTGTCTCTCTCTCTCTGTTGAAAAATAAATAAAATCTTGAAAAAAAAAATAAAATGCATCTTGAAGAAGATCTCTTTGAGTTTTTTGGTGACCTATGAGCTTCATGAACTTGGATATACAAATCTCTCGCCAGATTTGGGAAGTTCTCAGTCATTGTTTCTTTAAAATAGCTTTCTGACCCCTTTTCCCTGTCTTCTCTTTCTGGGATTCCAATAATTCACAAATTGTTTCTGTCTACTGTATCCTATAGATCACATGGGATTTCTTTACTCTTTTCATTCTTTTCTTTGTTCTCGAAACTACGTAATTTCAAAGTTCTTGTCTTCTAACTCACAGATTCTTTTTTCTCCTTAATCTGCTACATTTTTTTCATTTCATTCATTGTATTTTTCAGCTCCAGTGTTTTCAGCTCAGCCCTGCTAGGGATTCTAAGGCTTTCTCAAATCATCTATAGATACACCTGCTCCATGCTTCTGGCTCTGACTTGTGGCAGAATTCTTAAGCTTATATGCCTTCTCTCAATCCTGCAACACACCATGCTGACAGTGCTGACAGCCTTTCTTTTGTTTTCCCAAAGTTGGAGCTAAAGCTCTAGTTTGTGGTCTCTCCCTGGCCTGCAGATTCAGGCCAGCTTTCTGTGTATGTTCCGTAGCCATCTTCCAAAGTTTTCTCTCACCACCACCATTGGGAATGTGCATAGGGACCCAGTTACAGCACAGAGGGTGTTATGGGTGAGGTATGTGGAGTGTGGAGGTGTCCATGGGCCAACTGAGGGGAATCCACTTGTGAGGCATCCCCAACGGTTCATTGGCAGGCTTCTTCTTCTTCTTCTTCTTCTTTTTTTTTTAAGATTTATGTATTCATTTATTTGACAGAGAGAGAGAGAGAGAACAGCAGGGGAGCAGCAGAGGGAGAGGGAGAAGCAGGCTCTTCACTGAGCAGGGAGCCCTATGCGGGGCTCAATCCCAGGACCCTGGGATCACGATCTGAGCCGAAGGCAGGTGCTTAACCGACTGAGCTACCCAGGCATCCCATGGGCAGGCTTCTTGATGGAGTTTGCTTTGCAGTTAGTAGGATCCACTTGCCTTTAATGCTCTCCTTTGAATTACTATAGTATGTGGTAGAGAAAGAGAATAAAAGGCTTAAAGAGGTGATCATGCTGGAATGGATGTTTTATGAGGTCAGAAGACTCCCCGGAGGGTTATATTCCATGAGAAGTCCTGGAAGGACAAGTGATCACAAGGCCATCATCTTAAAGTGCTGATGAGGTGGGTACTAGAATCATTAAGTTCAGTGGTGTCTGTTCCCTGCAGGCCAGGGCAAGCTCTTGGTGAGACTATCCCAGAACTTGGAGAGTTGTTAGCAATGGGAGTGAAGGAGTCCCAAAGCAACATAAAGCAGGTGGTGGTGTATAACTGCCAGAAACCAGAGTTTTAATTGTAATATCACTAGATCAGATTTGCAGCCAAGGGGCTTTGCCTTGCAGAGAGTTCTGGACAGGGTCAGAACAGAGTCCCAAAGGGGTAAAACAGAAGCAGCCAACAAGGATACTGCTCAGTATATATAATTAAAAGAAAGCAAAATTAGACCTAATGTACAGCACAGTGATTATCATTAATAATAATGCATCATGGGGCGCCTGGGTGGCTCAGTCGGTTAAACGGCTGCCTTCAGCTCAGGGGCCATGATCCCAGGGTCCTGGAATTGAGCCCCACATCAGGCTCCCTGCTCAGAAGGGAGCCTGCTTCTCCATCTCCCTCTGCCTGCCGCTCTGCCTGTTGTACTCTCTCTCTGTCAAATAAATAAAATCTTTAAAAAAAATAATAATGCATCATATTCTTGAAATTTGCTGAGAGTAGATCTCATGTGTTGTTAGCCCACACATACACATGCACATGTGTGTGCAAATGGTATGAGAGGTGATGGATGTGTTCATCAGTTTGGTCTTGTTAATCATTTCACAGTGTACACAAACATAAAAACCACATGTTGTACCCCTTAAATATATACAGTTTTCATTTGTCGTAAATAAATAAATAAATACATGCAAAAATGGTTGAACAAGTGGCCAGTGTGGTCAGCTCAGCAAAATTACATGATCTTGCCGTGTTTCTAGGCAAGAAACAATATTCAGATCCAGGACCCATTGACTGCAGAGGTGGTCTGGTCCCCAGGAGGAAGAACCCTGCCACACCATGGCAAGTATATGACTATAATGATTCACCCAGGTCTTCTCCAACGGTATATACTCAGATGATGTTATTTACTCAGATGATTATGCAATGAAGAAAGGAGAATACTCAGATATTTGTAGGACTACTGAACACAAGAGGCCTAAAATGTCCTCTTGGCTCCCCTTTCAGAGAGGGGACAAATGAGGAGCCAGGCAATAAATAGGGGCCTTGGCAACTTCCAGTTCACCGTGTGGGTCCATTGGGTCAACAACCTCACTCTGTGGCTAGGCTTCCATATGTGGGTATATGACTGCGATTGACATATTGGCAGTTGAAGGAAACCTTACAAGAGTCTGCCTACAGGGGGCCAAAGCCATCATGTTAGGCAAAGTCATGGGAAAGCCTCTGATACTGTCCCCCAGCCAAAATAGAATATATTTTTTTTTAAATTACAAATTTCTGTATCTAGCCAAGATGAAGTAACAAGGACCAATTTAAGGAACGAAAAGAACTGAAAGAACTAAAAAGCTACGTGAAATTTTGAAACAACAGTTTCCCAGACATTGGCTGTCAGGAAAGGAAGGACCATGGTCCCTGGGAGAAGGTAAACGAACATGGCAGGCCTTACAATTGTGGCAGCTTCCGGCCAGGGTGCTGTTTCCAGGCTGCTGTGCCCGGAGGGGGAGCCAAGTGGAGCCCAACCCTCTTCCTGAGTTGAGGCAGAGCTGGAAGTCAAGGGAGACCCAGGGTGACTGGAACTCTCAGGTGAAATACTGGAGGGCAGAGAGCCTTGCGGGACCCACAGGCGGTGGCTGGCAAGTCTGCAGCATGTTCGGAAAGGCTCCGGCTGGGGAAAGAACCACCCAAAGGAGCAATTTGCAGAGATCACAAAAAGCTGGACCATGTTTGTGTTCCCACAAGCCAGAGTGGTAAACCCTGTAATTCATGGGGCATGAATGGAATATTCAGAAGAACATTGCCTAGTAGTGGGGAAAAATTAATCCTAGACTAAACACTGCTCTGTGCTCACCTCAAAAAACC
Organism: Neomonachus schauinslandi; assembly: GCF_002201575.2. Classification (NCBI taxonomy): domain Eukaryota; kingdom Metazoa; phylum Chordata; class Mammalia; order Carnivora; family Phocidae; genus Neomonachus; species Neomonachus schauinslandi. The sequence goes on along the minus strand of NC_058406.1, from coordinate 129,435,764 downwards.
TCAAAAGTAAGTTTCAAAAGGATCAAACTCTTTCCAAGTAACTTAATTGCATTGCAGAACAAAGCTTTAGAATATTTATAGAAATAAATATATTTATGTGTGTGTGTGCGTGTGCGCATAAATATGTGTGTATGTGTGTATCTCTAGCACCCCAACAATACAATGGTGGGAAAATCACTACACTGGGACTCTTTTGTCCTAAAAGAATGTTATGGGCTGAATTGTGTCCCCTCCAAATTCATGTGTTGAAGTCCTAACCCCAGTACTTCAGAATGTGATCTAATTTAGAGACAGTCTTTACAGAGGTAATCAAATTAAAAATAAGATCATTAAGGTAGGCTCTAATTCAATATGACCAATGTCCTTATAAAAAGGGGAAACGGGCACAGAGACACACAAAGGAGGAAGATAGCGTGAAGACAGAGGGAGAACATCATGTGAACAGAAGGATTGCTATCTGCAAGCCATGGAACGAGGCCTGGAACGAGCCCTTCCCTCACTGCCCTCAGAAGGAACCAACCCTGCTGCCACTTTGATTTCAGACTCCTAGTCTCCTGAACTGTGAGATCATTTCTGTTGTTTAAGTACCCGGTTTGTAGCACTTTTTTATGGCAGCCCTAGCAAACTAAACAAAGGACACGCAGTTTGTTCTCGCCAGTAACACTGGCATATTCTGGGTGTTGGTTTACCTTTTCTGCCAGCAGAGTCAAGCAGTCAGCATCACTATCTGGTGGCTCACAGAATCCTTGACCCACAGACATGGATTCCAAATAATGTGGTATCTGACTAGGAGACCCACTTCACAGCAAAGGAGGGGAAGGAGTGGGCCCATGACCATGGGATCAACTGGCCTCATCACATATGCACCATTGAGAGATAATCGGTCCAAGAGTATCTTACAAGAGCCTGTTGGAGGGACAGCTGGTGTATCAGTTTGGAGGCAATGGTCTGCCTACAAAGATGGGTGCCGTCTTCCAGGATGTTGTATGTGCACTTGAATCAGAGACTTCTACTGGGACTCTGTCTCTAATAGGAAGAATACATGGGTCCTGGAATCCATGGGGTTGCATTTTTGCCAGGGGACATAGCACGAGTCCCATTATACTTTAAGTTATAACTATTGTCTTAGCACTTTGGATTCCTTGTATTCAGGGACGGGCTGGCAAGAAGGCCATGTTGGCTGGGGTAATTGACCCTGATATTCAGACCAGGAGTCCTGAAGAGATTCAGGGCAATCTCTTGTGGATTTAGACTAAAAGAATGCATTCTAATTTTTCTTGAACATATTTCCCCCCAAGAAGTAATATTGAAGTTCTTCAGTGATAACTTCTAGATAATGAATGTAGTTTCTTTTTCAAAAGAGAATTTTTTGGAGAACATTGCCTTCGGCAGTGCATAAGAATTGAGTGTCAATACATACAACTGGACGTGAACAAAAATAACAATACCCCTGGAAATTTTACTTAAGTCATGGAAATTTGCTTGACTTTGGGCTTGAAGTAAAATATATTTTTTAAAAAGATTTATTTGAGAGCAAGAGCGCGTGTGCATGTGCGCGCATAAGCCGGGGAGGGGTAGAGGAAGGAGAGAATCTCAAGCAGACTCCACACTGAGTGCGGAGCCCAACATGGGGCTCAATCTCATGACCCTGAGATCAGGACCTGAGCTGGAATCAAGGGTCGGATACTCAACCGACTGAGCCACCCAAGCTCCCCTGCTTTTTGATATCTCTACCCCCAATTTTTTGCATATTACCTGCTAATAAGTAAAAAATTCAGTAAATGTTCATTAAATGAGTGATTAAATTAACAAAAGTTCTGAATCTAAGTTCAGAGTTTCCCATTATTCTCATTCTGGTGTCCTGAAATTGCATCTTTATTTTTTTAAAGATTTTATTTATTTATTTGACAGAGAGAGACAGCGAGAGAGGGAACACAAGCAGGGGGAGTGGGAGTGGGAGAAGCAGGCTTCCCGCTGAGCAGGGAGACTGATGTGGGGCTCGATCCCAGGATCCTGGGATCATGATTTGAGCTGAAAGCAGATGCTTAACAACTGAGCCACCAGGTGCCCCCTGAAATTGCATTTTTAGCCCAAACTTTTACATAGCCGAAATGTTTCCTCTATTCACAAAGCTGAAGAGTCTTTTTTTTTTTACTTTTTTCAATTTTAATTTTAATTTTATTATTTTATTTTATTTTAATTTCATATAGGTAACATACGGTGTTATATTAGTTTCAGGTGTACAGCATAGTGATTCAACACTTCTGTACATCACCCAGTTCTCAGCTCATGACAGACAAGTACACTCTTTAATCCCTATCATCTGTTTCACCCATCTGCCCCTCCTCTGGTAACCACCAGTTTGTTCTCTATAGCTAAGAAAAAAGAGACTTTCGTGAACTCATTTGTGCCTGCCAGTAACAGAAAGGAAAGAGATTATGTTTTACATCTTTGTCTCTTTAAGAAAAAATTATAAGACTTTGTTCAACACAGCATTGCAGAGTGTTAAATCAATTCAACAATCTCCCTGCAGTAAGATTTGAGATAGAGCCAGAATTCATACTTTTGGGGAATAGAGCTCCCCCAGATGATTCTGACACACAGCCAGGTTTGAGGATGACCGTTTTAACTCGCTTCCAAGTTTCTTAGGTTACCAGCAATGTTGTTTCTCAGGTTACCAGCAATGTTGTTTCTCTTTGAAACATCAATCTAGGAGCATGGAAGACAAAATAATTTTCAGCTGTAACTCAGTATCAAGAGTATAAATATTTGTCAGGGAGAATACAGCAAGGGAACAACAGCTAAATGTTCAAATATTAATTTATTTTATTGCAGAAAGCGGAAATAATTTAAACTGCTAAACTACAAATTAAGAGGAAGTACAATTCCTATTTAGAATAAATAGGGAATTTCAGTTAAGAGGATTGTTTTGAGATCAGTGACAGATCTCCTAGTCATCAAAACTAAATTTCAGGGCGCCTGGGTGGCTCAGTCGGTTAGGCGACTGCCTTCGGCTCAGGTCATGATCCTGGAGTCCCGGGATCGAGTCCCGCATCGGGCTCCCTGCTCGGCGGGGAGTCTGCTTCTCCCTCTGACCCTCCCCCCTCTCATGTGCTTGCTCTCTCTCATTCTCTCTCTCTCAAATAAATAAATAAAATCTTTAAAAAAAAAAAAAAACTAAATTTCAGATTAGAAGAGTTTTACGTTTGTAAATATCTTCCCCATTTCTTCACATTTCAACCTGGACCTGGGCCTTGTATTAGGGCTATTTTTGCTTGCAAGTAAAACTAGCTAGAAGCGCCTGGGTGTTTCAGTCGGTTGGGCATCAGATTCCTGGTTTCAGCTGCAGTCTCCGGGTCTCCCAGTCGTGGGACAGAGTCCCTAGGCAGGCTGCAGGCTCCGTGCTCCCTAGGGAGTCTGCTTGAGATTCTCTCCCTCTGCTCCTCCCCCCACTTGCACATGTGGGCCCACATGCATCTTCTCTCTGTCTCTTTCTCAAATAAATTAATTAATTTAAAAAAAAAAGAGCTAGCTAAAAGGGGTTTATTGGTTTATGAAGCGGGAGAGTCTGGGGTGGTCCTGACTTCAGAAGAGTGGGATGCAGGACTCAAAGAGGGTGGGCAGGCCTCTGTCTTGCCCTCCCAGCTCTGTGTGGCTTTATTCTACTGGAGATTCCCAGCCTAGCGACTCCAAGAAAACAAGTGTCTCTTTCCTACCCTTTGCATGGCTATCTTAGAGCTGACTGTGCTTGGTCTTTTTTGGATTATAGTTTGCAGCACCCCTCAGTCATCACTGAGGGTGGGGGAAGGGGGGACTTTGGTAGGACTGGGTCTCATGGCTGCCCCTGGAGTTCACAACCCCATCAGGACCACATGGAATTGGTGAGCTGTTTCCCAACAAAATGAAAATGAAGTTGGGGTTTTAATGGGTAGAGAACATCTACAGGATTGTTCCTATTGACCACAGGGCAGATAATAGATCTTAATTTGTGCATGGAGCTATATTTAGATCCTCTGCCCATTTTTAGATTGGATTCTTTGGTTTTTGCTCTTGAGTTGTGTGAGTTCTTTATATATTTGGGGTATTAACCCTTTATCAGATACATGATTTGCAAATATTTTCTTCCATTCAGTACATTGTCATTATGTTTTGTTGATGGTTTTCTTTGCTGTGCTATTCCTTTCTTATAACCATTTTTTGACAGTAGTAATTGCCTCTTAAATATTTTCGCTTATTATATTCCTAGTGCCTAGAAAAAATTCCTGACATACGATAGGAGTTCAATAAATATTTGTTAAATTAATGACTGTAATGGCTTAATTTTGTAGATACCTATCACTAATTCTTCCTACACCCTCACACAACAGTTTTCCACATGGTTGAAAAATATCAAAAAAGTTATTAGCACATCTGTGTCATGCTCTGGTAACAAATTACCACCAAATTCTGGTGACTTTCAAGAAAAAAATATTTTGTTTGTTTTCCTCGTGATATAAATCTGTCACAGATTGGCTGTCTACTGTCTCCACTCTGTGACCCAGTGAAGAGCAGCCTCTTGGCGGAACATGGCTCGTCTGTGGTAGGCAGCAAAGGACATGTGGCCAACTGGCTCTTAAAGTTTCTACTCTGGAGTTATTTTCATTTTCTCTCACAATATATTGAGCCAAATAGATCCTTGGCAAAGCTCAACATCAATGGGGCAGGGATCTATAGTCTTTCTAGGGGTCCTGGAAGGAGGGGCATCATGGGAAGAACCACAGGATTTGTGGAAGAGTAATACAGTCTTTGATAGATAATGCATCAGTCCATTTTCTCTAGGAGTCATTCTACATAAGCCCTCCATTCTCCTTTGAGGTGGATTGTTTGCTTTCTGGGCCTGCCCCACAGCTGTCATGCAGGGACTTCCCTTTATCATCATCTTGGAAACTCCCTTTGTGTATGACGCATGCTGGATCCCTGTTTACTGGATCTGGGGTCTTTTTCTTGTTTACTTTCTCACTTGCCTTCATTTTCTCAGTAGAAAGAGAAAGCAGAAGCAGCAGGTAAATTCTGAGACCATTCAGGCTTAAAAATGTCTTTACCCTCATATATGATTAATAGTTTCACTGAGTATAGAATTCCTTTTTTTTTTTTTTAAGATTTTATTTATTTGAGAGAGAGATAGAGAGAGCGCATGAGCGGTGGGAGGGGCAGAGGGAGAGGGAGAAGCAGACTCTCCATTGAGCAGGGAGCCAGACTCATGACCTGAACCAAAGGCAGATGCTTAACTGACTAAGCCACCCAGGTGCCCCTGAATGTCGAATTCTAAGTTGATAACCTTTTTTGGAATTTTTTGAAGGTATGTCTTCATTAACTTGTAGATTACAACTTTTGGGGGTTTTTTTGGGAAGCCAACACTATTTTTTTCCTTTTATTTCTTTCTTTTATTTATTTTCTTAACTCTTTTATTTGTAATGTGTTTCTGCTCTGGAAGCTTTTGGATTATTTTTTAATCACTGAAGTACTAAATTTCATAATACTGTGCCTTTAAATGGGTCTTTTTTCATCCATTGTGTGGGGCACATTATGGCCTCTTCCAATTTGGAAATCCACATCCTTCAGCATGGGGAAATTTCCTTTTACTGTTTCTTTGTTAATTTCCATCCCTTCATCCTGTGTTTTTGGAACCCTCAGTAGATTCTTGACTGATTCTCTAAAATTCTTTTCTTTTCCTTTTTAAAAAACTATCGCCCACCTCCTTGCTTATGTGTTATTCTTCTGATTCTTCTATTTTAATGTTTACTTCAGTTACTGTTTTTAATTTCTAAGAACCTGTTTTCTCAGATTATAACTTTTTGAAATCGCATCCAGTTCTTTTTTTATGTGTTTGCAGTTTTATACCTTTGTTTGACAATCAGCAGTTAGTTCTCATCCACATTAACTGTCTGTAGATTTTTGAAAGTGGTGACAGGTACACAGGTAACCAATGTATAGAACTCGTTGGGTGAGTCTGCACGCTCACTACATTTTCTAGACAACCATACCAGATATGGTATGGAACATTCCTTGTTCCTTTGGCCCAGACAGCTTTGTTGAGACTGGTGTCAGTGTGCACACCTGGAGCTCTCATCTCTGTTATGGCAAATTTCTGGATCTCTTTGAACGGCTGAGGGAAATGCTTCTGGAAACCCACTCCATGGGTGCGCTTGTGAATGTTGATGGTATATTCTGTGGTCACTACCTCATTGATGACCCTTCTTCTTCTGGCCACCCTTTGCAGAAGCCATTCTGCCAAGCCCTGGTTGGAAAGGAAGCAGCATCCAGTTCTTTTTAAAGGGTACAATATATTCTCTAAACTCTGATTAATGGTAATTTAAAAAAAAAACAAAACAAGCAAACAAACTTCTGTTCCTTGCATCATCTCTCTCTCTCATCTTAGTCCTATTTCTTTTTCATTTTTTTTTTAAGATTTTATTTGTTTATTTGTCAGAGAGAGAGAGAAAGAGTGCACGAGCAGGGGGAGGGGCAGAGGGAGAAGCAGCCTCCCCGCTGAGCAGGGAGCCCCATGCAGGACTCGATCCCAGGACCCTGGGATCATGACCTGAGTCAAAGGCAGACGCTTAACTGACTGAGCCACCCAGGCATCCCTTCATTTTTGTTTTTTTTTTTTTTTTGTCTTTTACGTTAGATGCTTTTTTCTTGTGTTTGGGAGGCGCACAAAGCTGACTAGGTCTCTGCATGGGTGTGGCTTATTGACATGGAGGATTTGCTATAGCAAAATGAGATAGTAAGCCTGGGTGTTGTTGATGTTTTTGTTGGGTAACTCCAACAGTATATGTAAATTGCTTCTTGGGGCACCTGGGTGACCCAGTCGGTTAAGTGCAGAGTCTGCTTCTCCCTCTCCTTCTCCCTCTGCCTCTCACCCTGCTCGTGCTCTCTCTATCTCTCTCTCTCTCAAATAAATAAATAAAATCTGCGCCTGGGTGGCTCAGTCGGTTAATTGTCTGCCTTTGGCTCAGGTCATGATCCCTCGAGTCCCCAGTGAGGCTCCCTGCTCAGCGGGGAGTCTGCTTCTCCCTCTACCCCTCCCCCCCATTCACACTCTCTCTCTTTCTCTCTCTCACTCGCAAAAATTAAATAAAATCTTTTAAAATAAATGAATAAAATAAATTTGCTTCTCTGCAGCCAACCAGGTTCTCAAGAGAAACCTGGGTGTCAGCTCTCCTGGCACACTTCCAGGAGCTAGGCAAGACTATTAATCAGGATAGAAAGCTATCTGCTGAAGAGATCCAGAAGTGCAGTGGCTTGAAAAACAAAGTTCTCTTTCACATAACTGTCAAGGTTGGGTAACTGGACTGCTCATCTCCACCCAGTCATTTTAGGAATTCGGTTTTCTTCTGTCTAGGTACATATCACAGGGCAATGTTTCTCAGACAATGGTCCCTGGACCAACAGCATCAGCATCACCTAGAGTATTGTTAGAAATGCAGACTTGGGCGCCTGAGTGGCTCAGATGGTTAAGCGTCTGCCTTCGGCTCAGGTCATGATCCTGGAGTCCCGGGATCGAGTCCCGCATCGGGCTCCTTGCTCGGCAGGGAGTCTGCTTCTCCCTCTCCTCCTCCTCCCTCTCATGCTCTTTATCTCTCATTCTTTCTCTCTCAAATAAATAAATAAAATCTTTAAAAAAAAAAAAAAAAAAAAAAAGAAATGCAGACTTTTCCGGCCTACCTCAGACTTACTGAGTCAGCAACTTTGGGAGTGGGGCTTCGTGGTCTCATAAACCTGAGGTGATTTTGATCCATGTCAAGGTGTAAGAATCACTACCCTAGGGCATCGTCGTCCTTTTCTTTGTGGTTGAAACAGAGTGTTGGACGAACCCATGGTCCCGCTGTGGAAAGGGGAAGAGCCAGGAGAAGCTCAGGTGCAGGAATGTGTGTTTACCTTCCTCGGGTGAGAGCTTAGTCTTCTGGGTCACACTTAGCTGCAGTGGGGCCGGGAACCGTGCTGCCTGCCCTAACATCCCACTTGCCCAGTCACAACTCGGTTACCTTGGAAGAAAAGAGAATGAATTTTGGTGGACACTAGCAGTCGGTCAGAGAGAGGGAAGAGTTTGGTGCATGCGTCAGGCATGGTTTTCTTCCACCCAAGCCCATGTTGTCAGCCTTTTACTTGTGCCTACACTACACCTGGTATTCCTGAGCCCTGGGCCTCCCCGCGTCACTCTCCCCAGAGAATAAACCTTCTATCTCCTTGAGGGGCTGAACAAAAGAGAATCGCTTAGCTGTTTGCTGCAGGGGGAGAAACTAATGGTTCCTCACACAGATTTTTAGTCCGTTCTTCTGCTATAAGCCTAATGCCTTATCTCCCCTAAGTACTTCCAGAACCTCTGTTTCTGAGCTGTGCCACAACTCTTGTTAAATCAGCTCACTTTTCATTGGGCACATAGGGTCAGCTTCCTGAGCTCACTAAATTAGTTATCGCTTCTCCGTCCACTTTACGTATGCTTGACCTTCGTAAAAATTATTTGTTCATTATTGTCTCTTTGTCTTTGGGGACTTATGTCTCTTAAATTTTTTTTACTTCATTATAATAGGATTTTGATGGGACAAGAGATAAATGGATATGTTCAATCTGCCATTTTTATTTTATTTTTAAATTTTATTTTAATGTTTGAAAGATTATTTTACAGAGAGAGAGAGCACGGTGGGGGGGCAGAAGGAGAGGGAGCAAGAATCTCAAGCAGACTCCACACTGAGCATGGAGCCTGACCTAGGGCTCAATCTCATCACCCTGACATCATGACCTGAGCCAAAACCAAGAGTTGGATGCATAACCGACTGCACCACCCAGGCACCCCTCAATCTGCCATTTTTAATCAGAAGTACAAGTTTGAAAAATTGCAACTTTCATATTTAGGCAAGAAGTTTATTATGGAAGATTAGAGGACTCTCTGAGAAAAAAACCAAAGGAAAACCTTCAGATTACACAGAGATGGTTAAAAGGAAAAATATAATTAATTGCATTATTTCAAGCTTAAATTAGCTAAATTCATTGAAATATGATTTGGAAAAGAGACACATGTATTGAGTACTGAATTAACACTACCTTTCATTTTTTCTTTTGAGTAGGGACAGGCAAACTTTTTCTATAAAGAGCCAGATATAAAATGTTTTCCGTTTGGGCCGGGGCGGGGGCGGGGTGGGGGTGCTTACAGTCTCTATTGCAACTACTTAACTCTGCAGATGCATAAAAGCAGGCATTTGGCAATATGTAAATGAAAGGGCATGACTGTATTTTTTTTTTTAAACATCACTTAACAAAAACAGGCAGCAGGCCATTTTGACCCACAGGCCCTAGTTTGCTAGCCCAGTTTGAAAACATTGAAAACTATCTTTTTAGACATTGGGCCATCAATGATCTTTTCAAGAGAACGTTTGAGATCTTAGAATTAAGAATGTAGGGGCACCTGGCTGGCTCAGTTGGTGGAGCGTTTGATTTTTGATTTCAGTTTTGTGAGTTCGAGCCCCACGTTGGGTGTAGAGATTACTTAAAAATAAAATCTTAAAAAAAATTAAGTTGATGCTTAAAAAAATGATCAGTTAAAAAAAAGATCAATTAATGATTAAAGATATAGAGGGAAATTAGCAATGTACATGACCTTTCTTATTATACCAGAAATCTTTTAACCTAGAGGGGAATTGGAGCCTTTGGCTCCATCTACAGGCAGAGTCCCTCTGTATCTAAGTCCTTGTGCCTTAATGTTTTTCAAAATCTGCTCCATGGATGTGCTCCTTGCCAATAAGTTCCTGTGGTCATATGAATTTGGGAAACAGAGCATGTCCTATCCCTTCTTGGAGACACCGTCTCTACTGCTAGAAGAAAGGCTCTGAGAACTTTATTGAACTCACAGCTTCTTAGACATACTTAAAGAATCCTTTCCTCACGTAACAGCTATTAATGTCTATTGAAATGATTCCATGGAATTACTGTTCATGATATTCTGGATCAGTCCTATTTATGGTCTGGAATTTGGGAATTTATAGGTCGAAAGTTTCCATACTTGATATCGTTAACCGTGTTTTAGACTGGTTCTGACTTTGTATGCTGCATTTAGACGATCCGAGGGTAATTCTGACAGTATTCATTAAACCTGCTGCTGAAAGGAATGCCGGGGAAACTGTGACCTTATAGGATCTAGTGATGAGTGTTTTCATTCCTTTAGTCTATAAGGAGACAGACACTCCCTGAATGGAAGTAGAAAATGGCACTAGCGTGGGAGTGGGTGGGAGGGGTTAGATCATTTCCGACTTTAGGGTATTAAGGAAGCCACCAACTAGTGTAAGGAAATTGACCAGCCCCACTGCCCAGAGACCATGTGCTCACTGTTTGGGGCTGCCCTACACAAAAGCCCCAGCGGCGGGCCTAGTGGAGCTGGAAATCCAGTGCATCTTCTGCTCACTCCCTTTTCCTTGGCATAAAGATGATTTCTAATCAATAACACTTGTGCTATGGAACTGTGTCCGCCCAGAGGGCTAACAAAAAATTCCCTTACAAGCACTTGTGACATAATAAGAAATACATATTTGGTCTCTGCCTCCAGTTCCTGACACAGAGCTCCTAACACCCTTGTAATTTCCTGTGTGATGGGGGGAAATAGGAGCATTTTTTTTGTTCTAATATCTAGTCTTCCCTGACAGAAGAGCTTCTAAGATCCTTGGAATGTCCAGAAGGTAGAGGAAAAAGATCCTACACCTATAAGTGACAGCAAGGCCTGCCAGTGTATTAAGAAATCTTCTGGTGCCGTTCTGCCCCCCTGACACTGTGTGGGGCCAGCCAACTTGTAGTCTGGGAAGAGAAAGGATGAAAGTTTCGGGGATGAGGAACCTCTGATTGCTGGGCGGCCACATGGTCCCTGATGGATGGAGTAGCATCTGTGCTACAATCATTTACTGAAGGTAAAAGTTGCCAGTGGAATTTAGAGATGGCTACAACTCCCTGGGAGGTGGTTTACTGGAAGCAGAAGAAAATGCACACCAATGAGCAAAAGGTAAAATACACAATCCCTTGGTTACTGTTACCCATAATCACTAAAATGGAGTTAAAAGAGAGCCCTGGGTCAAACTTTGACGCTAGACCAGGCTCAGATTTCTGTTTGATCTGAGCTTAGGCCTCCAGCTTCAAAGCCCCCCTCAAAGGGAAAAACAGTGCAGGCGCAACAGACAGTACCTCTAAGACCTCGGGCCCCCAGCAAGACAGTCCACATTAGAGGGGGGACAAAACCCAGAAACTACCGAAAGCAGGGAGTGCAGCGTGGCAGAGTGCCATTTTGTGGGTGAGTATCGTCAGCTTCTTGAAGAACCTTTATGAAAATGGATTTCCAGAGTGATTTAGGGGGAGTGCCTTTGGTTTTGGATGTTGTAGATGGAAGAGCACGTTTGGGTTCAGAGGGGACCCGCTACTACTGAACAATCACAGATGGCCCAGGATCCAGACACTTGTTCCTGAGGGAACAGCCAGCCTCGGGGACTGGATAACAGCCACCATGAGATCCGTTGAGCCTGAGAAGGGAGACTACCCAACTCTCTCTCTCTAAATGCAAGTGCAACACCACAGATGAAGCCGCTGATGCATTTCATATACAGGCCATGTGGGACTGGCTTCATGATAATCAGGATACTCACCTACTGAATGTGCCCATTATCCAAGTCATGGTAAGTGCTGCGGCTGAGGGACCCCGTTTTGTAGGGGCACCCCATATAACATTAGTGCTGAATAACTGAGCAACCGTCTAGAAGCCTCGTGGAATCTGCTGTCTTAGCTTCTCCTCATGGGTCTTACAGATGCTTATAAAAACATTACATTAATTAACAAGAGAATGGGAGAGGCTGAGGGAAGAGTCAATGACTGGTTTTAGGAAAATGAAGATTTTAAAATGGTTATTAAGAAATAAGGTGAATAAAGGAAAGAAACATTGATGGGGTGAAAAAAAGACAAAAGAGGACAGTCAGAGTGCCTGGCTGGCTCAGTCGGAAGAGCATGAGACTCTTGATCTCAGGGTCGTGAGTTCGAGCCCCATGTTGGGTGTAGCAATTACTAAAAAAAAAAAATTACTAAAAAAAAATAAATTAGTTAAAAAAAAAAGAGAGAGAGAACAGTCATAGGACTCATCCCAGCAAGGTGAACATCATTAGATGTTTATTTAAACATGGGTTAATAAAACTGATACTGATAGGCTTAAAACACAGATCTTACTACTGCACTATTACTAAAAGGTTGAACAGGCCAATGAGACCCCTACTGCTCTCCCAACATTTAAGGGCCCCAAACAAGTCAGCTCCATTTACCCCAGTTTGGAGCAATTTTTTAATTATTTTTATTTTTATTTTTAAAATTTTGTTTTTAAAGATTTTATTTATTTATTTGACAGAGAGAGACACAGCGAGAGAGGGAACACAAGCAGGGGGAGCAGGAGAGGGAGAAGCAGGCTTCCCATGGAGCAGGGAGCCCGATGCGGGGCTCGACCCCAGGACCCCGGGATCATGACCTGAGCCGAAGGCAGACGCTTAACGACTGAGCCACCCAGGCGCCCCTGGAGCAATTTTTTTAAAAGTGTGAAAGCAAAGATTACAATGAGAAATTGGACTTGCAGCCACGGCCCCGGGGGCGGGGGGGGGGGGGGGTGGATAGTGAGGCATATCAGTCAAGATAAAGATTGACAAAAGGGCCAGGGTTCCTCTGCTTGACTCCCTCACTGAGAACCCAAAGACTTATACACAAAAGTGGGTAAAATGGTCAGGGGATGGAGAGAAGTTTCCTAGAGTCCTTGTCCTGGGAGCCTCATGCACTGTGTACCAACCATATCGGGGAAGCCCTGCCTGGAGGGCTACAAGTAGGTTGAGACAATGCAGAAATGTAGGCGTTGTTAGGATTATGAAGATCAGGGTCTTTTCTTTTCTTTTCTTTTCTAATTTGAGAGTGCAAGCAAGCATGCAGATGGACAGGGAGGGGTAGTGGGGGCGGGGAGAGGCAGGGGGAGAGGGAGAGAGAATCTCCAGACTCCCATTGAGCATGGAGCCACATGTGGGGCTCAATCCCAGGACCCTGAGATCATAACCTGAGCCAAAATCAAGAGTTGGTAGCTCAACCGACTGACCCACCTAGGTGTGCAAGATCAGAGTGTTTAAGCAGGATTCTGTAAAGAGATCTTGTCTCCTTTACCTTCCACACTGCTTAGCCTCGTGGTGGTCCTGTGAGTGTGACTTTCAGAAAAATCAAGGGTCCGCTTCACAGTGCAGCTGCAAGCAAACTCGGGAATTAGGTGCAGGTTCGCAAAAGTTTGGAACAGCTCTGAGCAGGGGTGGTAAGCTCAATTCAAACTCAGTAAGGGTTAGAGGTCAAAGCTGGGGTAGAGGAGGAAAGGAGAAGAGAGGGTCAACAGCCAAGCTTTGAGGTTGTAGTGGTTTATTTTCCACCAACATCTGGGACAGCCCTTGGGAGAAGATATCCTGAGGGGTGACCAGGTGGGTACTTAGGCATCCAGGCCGGCAGGTGCTGGAGAGAAGTGGTGTATCAGTGTGTGTGTGTGTGTGTGTGTGTATGTTGGAAGGCAGTGGGCAGTATGGAGAGAGTAACAGAATAGCAATTTGGGCTCATGGAGCAGACAAAGATACAGAGAAGCACTAGACAATTTCTTATTACACTGGTATGTTTCACGGTCACTTGGCCTCCTAGAGGAGGGAAAAAATCTTTTTCCTTTACCTTTCCAAGTTTGCGACTGGCACCCCTGTAGCAAAAGACAGATTAATAAGAGAAGAACATACATATATATTTAATAGAAGTCTTACATAATGCAGGATCCTTCCTAAAGAAATGAAGACCTGAAGAAACGATTAAGCCTGCGTGCTGTTATGCTAGGTTTGATGAAGAGTTGTGGCACGATGATGAGACAAAGGTTATGAGGTAAGTGTAGTAAACTGGCGAAAACCTAGCAAGGCCTGTTCACGCAGATTCCTCTCTGTGTCCCTTCAACTTTGGTGACAAGAATGCTCCTTTTCTCTGGGTGTAGGGAGGACACCTCTCATATGAGGGTTTTATTTCCTGTTTCAGGGGAAGATCAAAAAGTCAATCCTACACATGCTATTTCTCACATTTCTTCAGCTTAAATATTCCATATGCCAATGCGTTCTATCTTGGGATAACATGGTCTCGACCCTGTCACGGGCATGTATGTTGAATGAGTAAATGAGCAAATGGCTGGAGCCCGCAGGTGATGCTGGGCTGCTATGGCTGGGAGAAAAAGGAACCACCCTTGCTTGGGGTGATGCCAGTCAGCAGGACCTTGTGTGGCTGCCTTCTTTGGTCCCTCCCTAGGTTACTTCTCACCTCCTCACTGGCAACATGGCCCACTTCCAACAGCGCCATGTCCCAGAAACACAGCATGATTAGATGTTACAACTGCACATGAATGCCTGGGTGTTTCTTTCTGCTTCCAACTTACCCCTTCATCTCTTCTGCCCAAAGCCTCCCCTTGACCTGGGGAGGAGAGTAGACTAGAAAAGTATATGAAACCCTCTTCCTCTTGAACCTGGTTTTTGTGATCTCCGTAATTCAGGTGTGCAACTGCCTTCAGTGGGCAAGGAAAATGTTACATGTGTGAGTCAGCTGCCATGATTCGTGTGGACCCAGGTATCCACGGAAGGAAATGTTCAATGTCACCTTTATTTTATTTTAACACAGAAACAATACAGTGAAAAGATAAGGTGATATGTTTGAGGGAAGGTGTGGAGTTTTAAATCTGACTTTGAAATTCCTCGACATGCCTTCCATGGAGAGATGAGGGCAAGTTTCCACCCCTTGAATCTGAGAATTGACAGCGTATCTGTTCCAGCTTGTGAGCCCAGCCCTTAAAAATCTGTTGTCTTTGAGGCACCTAGCTGGCTCGGTCGGTAGAGCATGCAACTCTTGATCTCAGGGTCATAAATTCAAGCCCATGTTGGGCATAGAGCTTACTTTAAAAAAAAACAAACCAACTGATGTCTTTGACTTCCTGTTTCTTAGAACCCAGCCACTACACTGGGAGGAAGCCAAGCAGCTAGAGAGAGGCCATAGGTAGGTGTTCTGGCTGATGGTCCCAGATGACAGCAGCATCAACCACAGATGTGAGTAAGCACACCCTTATACAGCTCAGCCTATTAGTTGCTCTAGCTAATTCTGCATGGAGCAGGGACCAGCTATTTAGCCTTGCCCAAACTGCTTGAACTAAATAAATTACTGTTGTTTTAAACCACTAAATTTTGGGATGGTTTATTGCACTGCAATATATTACTAGTGCAGAATGTCATTGACAAATACCAAAGAGAGGAAAGAATGAGAAGGTATAAATAACTGGAATGTTTAGTTTTATTTTTCTTCCTTTACAAATGGAAAGGGAAAGAATGTCCTATGCATAATGAAGTCTTTTGAAAAGTGGCCGGGGGGTGGGGGGGGGTACAATAAGGAAAGATGGAGAGGTGATTGCTAAGATGATGCTTTTCAAAATAGTCACAATTAAAAAGTGTTTGAAGAAGTCATTGAACTTATTTAAGAAACAACACCTGCCATTCTCCCCCCCCACACACCTCTTGCTCAGAGATGTTACACATTTATTTCCATTGTAAAGAAATTTAAATAATTATGAAGAAGGCACAGTTCTAGCCTTTGTTAGCTATATGTGGTTTAAAGAAAAGTATCAGAAAGTTAGGGTAAATCTGGTGGAATAAAGCCAAATTATAGATTCTTTCTCTGGAATGTTTTCCTGCACCACCAACCAATTCTCTGATTCTCTGGACACCAACTAAATGGGAAAAACATAGTTTTTCTTTATTCTACTACTCACATCAACAGATGACACCAGTTGTATGGATTTTCCACATCAAGCAATTCTGACTTGAATAGTATGGGCTTAGTGCAGACCCCACAGTTTAAGAACTCAGCCCCACAAGACTGTCAGTCCCCCTACTTCACATGTCAATTCAAAGTCCAGATTTTCACCAGTGCTTCTGACTGAGTAGAAATTTAGGGTTCTCACACCCTTTCCTCAGGCTCAATAATTTGCTACAGTGACTCACAGGAAAACATTTACTTACTAGACTACAAGTTTATTATGAAAACATACATCTCAGATACAGCCAAAGTGAAGAGGTGCATAGGACAAGGAATGTGGGACAGGGCATGAAGCTTCCCTGTCCTCCCCAGGCAGTGGATGCCTCCCCCCACCCCAGCACCTTGACGTGTCTGCAACCTTGAAGATCTCTTCCTCAGTTTTTTATGGAGGTTTCATTATGTAGGCACGAGTGATTACATCATTGGCCATTAGTGATCTCTCCTCCATCCCTGGAGGTCAAAAGGTGGGGCCAGAAGTTACAACCCTCTGAGGTGTGGTTGCTTCTCTTAGCAACCTCTATCCTTAGGGGCTTTCCAAAAGTCACCTCATTAACATAAACTCAGGTGTGGTTAAAAAGGGACTTTTTATGAAAGCAAAAGGTACTCCTTTCACCTTTAATACTCTGCAGCTATTCCCAGGAGCTGGAAACAAAACCCAAATATTATAGCAAAAGATGCTCCTATCATTCTTATCACTTAGGGATATTACAAGGATTTTAGGAGCATCATGCCACAAACCCTGAACAAATACAAAAATAAATATTTTGGGGCGCCTGGGTGGCTCAGTTGGTTGAGCCACTGCCTTCAGCTCAGGTCATGATCCTGGAGTCCCGGGATCGAGTCCCACATCGGGCTCCCTGCTCAGCAGGGAGTCTGCTTCTCCCTCTGACCCTTCCCCCTCTCATGTGCTCTCTCTCTCAAATAAATAAATAAAATCTTAAAAAAAAAATAAAAAAAATAAAAAAAAATATTTTGTATTATATCACAACATCACACTCTCTCATCCCCAAAAACAAATGAAATGAATGAAACAAAACAGAATTTTATTCCCCAGACGTTCTACTGGGCAACAATAAACTAATAGTGGATCTGGAGAGAGCCTCCTAGGTTAGGCATGAGCAAAATGAAAAAAAATAAATCATGTTCAGGGATGCCTGCGTGGCTTAGTTGGTTGATCATCTGCCCTTGGCTCAGGTCATGATCTCAGAGTCCTGGGATCAAGCCCCGCATCGGGCTCCCTGCTCAGCGGGAAGCCTGCTTCTCCCTCTCCCTCTGACGCTCCCCCTGATTGTGCTCCCTCACTTGCTCTTTCTCTCTCTCTCAAACAAATAAATGAAATCTTTAAAAAAAATTAGGTGAATCATTGCAGCAAAAGTAGTAATAATAGTAATAATAATAATAATATGAAAATGGAACATGCCATTCAAAAGGCAGAGGAAGAACCCAGGCTAGAAGGAAAATACCTATGAACAGAAGAATTCTTTCTATGAGTGCATTGTACTGTAGATAAATGTAGTACAAGTACATATTCAATAAAAGAACCCAATTTACAGATGATAAAACACAGATTGAGATGAAAAAGCAGATTGCAAAGCTATCTCATCTTGTATTTTGGCTAAGTAAGTTTGAAATCAAGACTTACTGCCATTAAATGTCTAATAAATAAATTAGAATAAAAATATCAGAGAGAACATAGGTAACTCTAATTTCTTGCATGGTGGAAAATATAGATATATTCAAGAAAAAACAGATTTTTAGAGAGAAGATGATAGATATAAAGGAAAAAGAAAAGTCAATATAAGCATAATTCGTTCCCTATTTATTAAAAAATATTTGTTGGACATTTTGTTTCATGAGACTTAGAAGGACCTCTGTATACTTTTTAAAATAAAATTTATTTCCTCACTCTTAATGATTATATTTATAACATAATTTATTTCTACTCTTTTTTTTAGTACAGTGTTTTAGACAACTGATATCCTAATGTTGCAGGATTTCTTTTCATTTGGTGCCCATGATTCTTGGTCATGCCACTTCAAAGAATGAAGAGGTAGACCTGATGAAGAGTGGTGGGCAGCAAAACAAAGTTTATTGAGCGATAGTACAAAGCTCTTGAGGAAGGGGGAGAGGACCCGAGAGGGTTGCCACTGGAGTTTCTAAGTCTAGGGGTTTTTATGGGCTTGTTGGTGGGCTTTTTTCTGATTAATCCTCCGCGCACCTATCACCCAATCAGGTTTTTGTCACCTACCTATCATGTGGGAAAGGGTGGAGGGCTCCTTCCAGGGTGGTGTAAAATCCTGTAAAGGGTGGTTTCCTCTTCGGGCAGGACCCCTTGTCCCTGCCTGCCTTTCTTCCAACTATCCTTCATTACTAATAGCTATTTTGTCATCATTATTATGGAAAAAATATTGAGTTCCAAAAAATCAATTTATTTGTGAACACACAAATACACTGGGAATTTCCAGAATGCTTTTCTACTAGAGGTAAAGGATTTGGAAATGTTTATTTCATGCATTTATTCATTCATTCCTCTGTAAGTTCCTCTGTAAGGAGGAGAAAGATTTTGCAGATTTTTTTCATTGTTCTATGTCCCTGGGCCATAAATAGTACTTGGCATATAGTAGGTTCTCTGTAAATGTTTGTCAAATTCACCAATCCATTCATTCAATATGCACTTATTGATTACCATAGGTAGTTTCTGCTAAATGCTGGAGAAGCAAAGATAAGGAAGTCATTGTTCTTGTCTTCAAGGAGCTGAAGGTATACTGAAAGAAACACATACCCTGTAGTGATAAAAATATGTTGATAATAAGCATACAAAGGAGAGAAACTGGGGCCAGATGAATTTTACAGGGAAACAGATGTTAAGAAAAGGATGTAATAATGTAAGAAAAGAGAGGGGGCTCCTGGCTGACTCACATGGAAGAGCATGTGACTCTTGACCTTGAGGTTGTGAGTTTGAGCCCTACGTTGGGTGTAAAGATTGCTAAACAAAAACAAAAACAAAAACAAAACTTTAAAAATATATATATGAAAAGAGAGGACATAGTTGGAAGAGAAATTGTGGCTTGTGATTCCAGAATCTGTCCCATTCAAATTGCTCAAACCTAACAAAGATGAATTTGAAAGTATACTTTTCTGGTGGTTGAATATTTGACTACAGTGGTACCTGCTAAAGATGCATTGATAAATCAGTAGCTTTGTTTTAATCAGCTGCCTAAAGGACCACTCTTCTTTAATTTATTTTAATTTAATTTAATTTTTTTTAAAGATTTTATTTATTTATTTGACAGAGAGAGACACAGCGAGAGAGGGAACACAACCAGGGGGAGTGGGAGAGGGAGAAGCAGGCTTCCCACCGAGCAGGGAGCCCGATACAGGGCTCGATCCCAGGACCCCAGGATCATGACCTGAGCCGAAAGCAAACGTTCAACTGACTGAGCCACCCAGGCACCCCAAGGACCACTCTTCTTTAAATATCCATTACTTTCAACTCCTCTTGAAATATTTTATTTTAAAGTAAAATCTTCAGAAGGTCATAGATTTATGTGTGGATTTCCGTGTCACTCAGGTGATTTCATATACTGATGGTATATATTCAAGGTATATACATATATATATAAAGTATATATTTTCATATATAAAGTATATATATGTATATATATGTATATGTGTATATATATATATACATATATATATATATATATATGTATATACCTTGAACAACTGAAAGTGGATTCAACCTTAACAACAAATTTCTCTCTGATTATTATGGCTTGAAGGGGAGCAAAATATGTGACCCCCAAATATACCACTTTGGCATGCAGATTCTTTTGAGCTGAAGACTATCAAGAGCCAGCAGACTCAAGAAAAGCTTTATCTCTCTCTTAGCTAAAGAATTTAGATACAGGGTCTGGCTCAGAGAGATAGATAGAGATAGAGAGAGAGCTATAACCAGAGATACCTTATATCTGAACTATCTGTATGGCAGGACAAACATCTAATTACCAAACTTATGCTCTTCTGATTATCCTCTGAATCACCCTCCTCCCATTTGAAGCCCCAGGCTCCTATCCCATTTCTTAGCTTAGGATGGCATATAAACCTCAATTGTCTGACTTGGCCTTGGGTCTCTTGGGCTTATGGGGCTCCCATAGGCATATGTAGTTAGTGTTTCTCTTGTTAATCTGTTTTATATCTGTTTACCATCCAAAGAATCTAGAAGGGTAAAGGAAAACTTTTCCTCCTCAACAGAATTTTAAAAATTCAATCTATTTGGGGTTTGAATGTAACATACCCATGGTCCCCTAGTTAGCAAGAAGATAACTAAAGACTTAGAATCAGTTATGAGAAAAAGTTACAGTGGAGATAAGGTTTTCAATTAACTTTAATGATCTGAACCAAAGGGGATGAAATTTCTGACCACTCTAGAGTCATTTTCAAAAGCATAAACTCATCCATTTATTCCAAATGCATTTACTTCCACCCTCTTGCTGTTGGATGCTGGGACTACAAAGATAAATGAGACACAGAGCGGAGAAGATGCACTGTTTGGTGAGGAGAGATGGGCTCAAAACAGTTGAACATAACTACGACACCAGAGAAGAGAGAGTCAGGAGACAGCACTGGCCAGCTCAGAGGACTCAGAAAATGCCTCTCAAGGAGATGATTTTGGAATTATCTGAAGGATGATTTCTTTATCCGGTGTTGGGGGATGGACTCCAGGGAGAGGGTAAGAGCCTATGGAAAGACACAAAAGTGGTAGGCTTGTCTGGAGAACGGCTGGTAGGAAGGGCATGCATTCATTCAAACCTTCAAAAAGTATTTGGGGCGCCTGGGTGGCTCAGTCGTTAAGCGTCTGCCCTCGGCTCAGGTAATGATCCCAGGGTCCTGGGATCTAGCCCTGCGTCGGGCTCCCTGCTCCGCGGGAAGCCTGCTTCTCCCTCTCCCACTCCCCCTGCTTGTGTTCCTGCTCTCGCTATCTCTCTCTCTGTCAAATAAATAAATAAAATCTTTAAAAAAAAAAGTATTTAAATGTTGACTAGATGCTTGGCTTGAGAAGCTAGAAGTCACTAATCAAGGTGAAATTCAACCCTTCACTTACTAAATGGCACCAAAAATAATTTGACAATAAAGTAAGTCTAGAAATAGAATTATTACTTTTTTTCACAAACTTCCCCATTTGCATTATTATTCCCAGAGTTCCTTCCCAATATCAGTCCCTGCCTGGAAAATGTCTACCAAGCCTGTGATTTCAGTCATCACCTAAAACTGATAGTTCTGTCTACAACTGGGGAGACAGTAATAGTCTAGTGGTTAAGCCAAGGGCACCAGAATTAGATAAGCAAGCCTGGTTATCCACTTGCTAACTTCGGGACCAGGGACATGTTATTTATTCAATGAGTCTGTTTATCCTTTTGTTCAAGAGATTACATATGATAATATGTATTTAAATGTGATTATATATAAACCCCTTTAAATTGGGCCTGTCATATGGTAAGATAGTAGCTACTGCTACATTTTCCTCTTAAAACTTTCCTAAGCTCCTTCCCCTCTTCACCTCTGCCAGTTCCCTCACACTTAACATGTTGACCCTCCCTAAATCTGCATAATGGAAGATGTAGACATTTTCCAGGCAGGGACTGATATTGGGAAGGAACTCTGGGAATAATAATGCAAATGGGGAAGTTTGTGAAAAAAAGTAATAATTCTATTTCTAGACTTACTTTATTGTCAAATTATTTTTGGTGCCATTTAGTAAGTGAAGGGTTGAATTTCACTGGGCTTAGCCGGGTTAAGTCATCTGGACATCTGTAACCCACATCAAAACCAGGACGAATCAAGAAGTAATTCGAGTTTTCTGGCACTCTTGCCTCAACAATCTAGGATCTAGGGCACTGTTCTAAGATGGTCCTCATTTTTGATTCTAAAGATTTCTTTTTAATGTGACCAAGTACGATTTTTTTTTTTTTTGGTGTTGGAGTCTGGCCACGCTGCCGATCTTGGGGAGCAGGTGATTACTGATCACTAGTGTTTTCTGGGCGAGACAGTTGCACTAACCCCCTCCTCTCCTCCCCCGCCCCCCTCCTCCTCCCGGAGTCTGGAAAGGTGCAAGATCCGCTAAACCGTGCATCGCACAGCGCGGCCGGAGCAGACGCGGGATGGTCGCGTGTCCCCAGCAGAGCAAAGGGGGGCAGCCAGAGAGCCTGGGGAAGGTACGGGCAGAGAATCCGGGAGCGTAGCAGCGTCTAGAAAAAACAGAAGGTCAATTGGGCGGTGGAGGCAGTTGCCGAGTGCAGGTGTGGAAGGGGCTGCCTCAGGCCCACCCTTTGCAGCCGAGGGGGCGGGGAGCCAGGCCAGGAAGCCGAGCGGGGACCAGGAGACTGCGGACGGGGCGCGCTCCCCTTGGCACTCTCTCGCCCTCGTTCCCTAGGCCTCAAGGAACGGCCCTCGCCCGGGGGCCCACTGTGCCCGCGCCAGCCCCGCAGCGCTCGCGGCTGCCGCTGCTGCGGGGGGCCGGATGGCCGCCAGGGGGCGGGAGCGGCGCCGCGAACAATGGCCGCGTTCGGCCGCGGGCCGGCGGGAGGAGAATTGGAGCTAGGGCCGGCGCCGGGCGCGCGGCCCGGGTCCGCGGAGGCCCGGGAGCGCGCGCGCGCGCTCCAGGCTGACTGGGGCGCGGGAGCGGCTGCGCAGGCGGGGGCGCGCGGCGCGGGCCCGGGAGGGCGCGGCGGGAGCGCAGGGAAGGCGGGCGGAGGCGGGGGGCGGGGAGCCGGAGGGGTGGAAGCCGGCGGCGGCGGCGGCGGCCGAGCGGGGTCAGTTCTGTGTAGTGCTTGCCAATGTTGGAGCCGTCTGCAAAGTGTCCCTGGCAAGAAGGTAAATACCCTCGTTGGGGGCGTCCGGGAGGCCTCGACTTCCGCCCCGCTGGCGGAGGAGACAGAGGGCGCTGGGGAGCCTTGCAGGTCCGCTGTGCGCGGCGAACCCCGAGAAGAGCGGCCCCTTAGCGGCCTCCCCTCCCCCGCGCCTTCCCTCCCTCCTCGGGCTCTCTCCTGGCGGGAGGGGGGAGGGGAGGACGACTGTGGGGGTGCCGAGGAGCCGGGGACAGGGCGAATGAATTGGGGGGGCGTGTGTGGAGGGGTGGGACGACACAGGTGTCCGGAGGGGAGGAGCCGGGAGGAAGGCTAGGAGGCCGGCGTAAATGGAATGCCGGGGTTGGGGGTGGGGTGGGGGAGGCAGGCACCCGACGGAGGGCGCTGGAAGGTGGGATCTTGGGGTCCCCGGTGGGAACAGCCCGAAGAGGGAACGGTGGGTGAAGCGGCGTTGGGGGGGGGAGGGGGAGGGCCCGAGGGTGGGTCCCTGCGGAGTGGAGAGGAGGGGAGGAGATGGAGCGAGGCCCTAGGAGGGTCTGCGGGGAATGGCCCTGGGGGCGCGGGAGGAGCGGCGGGCCAGGGGCGCGCCGGGGGGTGGTGCTGGTGGCTATTTCTGTATAATGGGCAAGTGGTGAAGACGTAACACGCCGAAATGGGGAAGGTAGGTGGGGCCGAGGGGACAAAATATATCCTATGACAGGCAAGTTCTGCTGTGGCTCGTAGGAACTACTACCGTGATGGCTCGGCTTAAAGGGGTAGTTGGCAGTTAGTGACCTTGCCGAGGTGAAGGGAGTTGGGCGGAGAGACAAAGATCAGTTACAGAATCCAGTGTGTGAGGGCAGAGCCTCCAGTCCCTCCCAGGGAGAGCCGGGCATTGTGGTGAGGAGTGTTCTGCAGAGGCAATCGAGGAGACGCTGAACTGAGATTCTTAGGGAGGGGGGCGGGGATAATGGCTTCGGGGGTTCTGGAAGTCCTTGGAAATATGTGCAGAATTTTGCATTTGTGAATAATTTTCTTGGGAAAGGGTCCGTACTCGGCGTGACTCCCCCTCCCCCGCCCCCAAAGGTTAAGAACTACTGATGTAGAGATGGGCCATTCAATTAAGGGAATGTACTAAAGGATTTTAAAGTGGGTGGTTCCTGCAGAAACGATAGAGATGATCCTTTAAAGGTATATTACTGTTAGCTGAAAACCCTTATTTTTAATGTTTGATTTCACAATTTTGGTGAACTTTTGCCGAGCATTGCTTCTCTTCTGATGCATCCTTACATTTTAAGAAACTGTGGTGAACACTTGAATTCAAAATTGGGATGGGAATGCAGGATAATAGTAACCTTGTAGGAGAGAAGATTGCAACATTTCTCCGGGAGGTTATTTCTTTCCTAGTCCTTTTTTAAGATGATTCAAATACACTGTTGTGAATTGAGCTGCAGTGGAAAAAAAAAAAAATCTTAATAAAACAATCAAAACCAAGACATCCTGCATCTCAGTTGTTTTGTAATATGGCAAGTGTTTAATTTTTTAGTTTGTCTATATTTTACTGCAAACTAGAGATCTCGCATATCACTTGAATTGTGATTTGCTGCATTTTGCAGCAGGCCTGTATTAAACGTGTGAGGCATTTATACCAAACTATGTGGTGTGTATGCTGTTTTTTTTTTTTCCTGCTGTGATTTCAACTCAAGTCACCATTGCCACATTTCATTACATGGCAGTGTAGTTTGAAATTTATTCCTAAGAGATTGTTAGTTGGTAGGATATGGTGCATATTTCCTAACAAATCACTGAATTTTTCCTCAAAAATCCGCTTTGTATTTGTAAAAATGTTGCTGTATAATCAGAATATGTATTGTTAACTACAGATAGAATGGCATATAATTTTTAAGTTTTAACTTTTTATTTGGAAATAATATCAAGCTCATAGAAAAGTAGCAAGAATAAGAATAATACAAAGAATACTCCTATAACCTTTACTCAGATTCACCTGTTACCATTTTACCCACTTACCACTAGATCTCTGCCAGTCACATGTACATAATATTTTTTTCCTGGATCACTTGAGGGTAAGTTACATCATGCCTCTTTATTCCTAATCAGCATGGAAAACCATATACAGTTTATATTTTAGCTTACTTGGCTTGCCTGGAATGAAGTTCTAGGAAAGAGTGAGCTGGTTTGGTTTTTAACAAAAAATATCAAAAATATCAAAGATGATCATCAAACTTTTTAGTGTGTAAACAATATAGAAAGTTAGGCTGAGTGCTTTTCCTGTTTGGGATCAGATTCTGGAAGATATAGTTGGTCAATACGTTGGGGTTTTTTCTTTGTAGCTAACCTCTTCACTATTATGCTCTCCTTTTATTCACTTTGAGTTCTGGGTGTCATCATTCGTGTATACAGATCATAATAAAGAGAGAAAAACCTACATATTGCAAAATTGAATTGTGTTAATATTAATTAGAATAGTTGGAGACATGCACAGTATGATCAAATTATGTGTAGATATACTTGTGCCTCTTATAGGTAGTCAAGAAAATATTAAGTGAGTGTCTAAAATCCATAATAGTTATAATTTATATTTATGTATGTATAATCATTTGATTTTAAATAAATCTGCAAAGTTCTGTATAGGAGCCTTAAGTTCTATATAGGAGCCAAAGTTGTATGTAAGAGCCTGTCACAAAGGTCAAGACCTTTGTGACAGGAAAAATTTTAAGAAGTGAAATCTTTATAAATTTAATGTATAATAAAGAGATGAGGACTTCAAACCAGACCATACTAGGTTTTAATCGTAGCAGTGGACTATGGGGATGTAATACAACTTCTAGAAAAGTGGAGATAACACCTACATCCCAAGGTGATTAGGATTAAATGAATTACTGTAAAAATGGCAAAATATAGCATGTGGTCTATAACATTAGTGTCTGATCAATGTTAAGTTTTTTTTTTTCTTGGTTGGTGGTGAGATTTCTATATACTTAGAATCTTTCATAGACTCTTAGGAGATATTAAAATTTATACTAAATTATTTTGCTTTTCTTAGGTAAAAATGTTTTGGGGTATGTACTTTTAAAAAGAAATGAGAATTTAGAAAATCCACTTTTTAATGCTTTTTAAGGACCCCATGAATTTTTTAGAGTAAGAAGTTTTGAGCTGATACTTAGTTTTATGGTATTTTTGAGCCTAAGAATGGTGGTAGTAAATGTTTTTGATTTTCATATTGTCAAACAAGACATTTAAGTGAGGATTACCTGTCAATTGTGGGATGGGTGCTGATATAAAAATTTATAGATAATTTAATAATGCCATTTTATGAAGCAGTATTGTTGAAGATTTTATAGATTGAATTTTGTACAGCTTTCAACTTACCAGCTGGGCAAAATGTAATAATAAATGCAGCAAGTTATATCAGCAGTACATTTCAGATACACGTTGGACTTCCAATTCTTCATGAGCAGCAACTCTTCTACAGTTGGTAGTGCCCTCTCTCCGTAAACTGCCCTGCCTGTTTTCATTTAGTAGCTTGGAATCTGGAACTGCATGTCCTAATGTGCCTGACTGGATATCACTGTAGGGCATTTTTGGGACATGTGAATAGGTTTCTCTAAAAGTACTTAGTTGTAATTGGAATGAACTGTAGCTGGAAACTTTTTTGACAGAGGAAGGAGAGGTGGATTTTATGATATCATAGGCAGTATAAAACTGCTCTGCATTTTATTGCTATTTTATCAAGTTGTTTTAAATGTAGGAAAGTAGAACAGGCATGTCTGTAAAGGAGAAAGTGTTAAAGACATGTCACTGGGCATTCTGAATTGTCCATAATGTGGTTGTGAATTATAATTTTATATTGAATTAAATGTAATAAAATTTGTTGGTAAAAAAGGAGTAACTTCAGAATATTTTCCAGTTACCTCACAGAGTGCTCTTATAAACACAGTTCCATGTTTTAATTTATACAGATCTTTATAATTGTGAAAGAGGGGCTTACAGAATTCTTAAAATTATATGGTCAGTTTTAAGCAAATAGATTCTTCTATTTTTATTTCTTCTTACAATTACCTTTTGCATATCAGAAGATTAGAACTTTAAAAAATGTACCCTTATATCTTATTGTGCCTACTTCTTGGAATCAGCCACTAGTGTTACAAAGTCTGATGTTGAAGAGCACCTGTATATTTATTGCAGTGTTATTTATAATGGTCAAATTATGGAAGCAACCTAAGGGTCCATCGACAGATGAATGGATAAAGAAGATGTTGTGTACACACACACACACACACACACGCACACACACTCTGGAATATTATTCAGCCATGAATGAAATCTTGCCATTTGCAACAACATGGATGGATCTAGAGAATACAGTGCTAAATGAAATATGCCAGTCAGAGAAAGACGAATGCTGTATGATCACTCATGTGTGGAATTTAAGAAACAAAACAAATGAAGAAAGGAAGAAAAAAAAGAGACGAACCAAAAACTAGACTCTTAACTGTAGAAAACAAGTGGGGGGATGGGTGAAATAGGTGAAGAGGATTAAGAGAACACTTACCATGAGCACTGAGTAATATATAGAATTGTTGAACCACTATATTGTACACCTGAAACTAGTATAACACTGTATGTTACTTACATTGGAATTAAACCCAAAAAACTCTAATGGTGAAGAAACACATACAGGTCTATAGATGAGCATTTGTTACTTTTAGAGGCTTACATTAAATAATACAAAGTAGGATTTCTCCGATTTGGTGAGTGCTTACTAAATAATGTTAAATTCTAGAAAGTAGGGGACACTAAGTCACTGAGATGCTTTTAGTGGTTTATTCACATTTTAACTTCCAAATGAAATTTTTTCAGTTAAAAGAATGAATATTGGTTGGGTTTGTATTTTTAGTTATAGCTAGTGTATTTTAGTACCATTTGACTATTCCTACACTTTTTAGTGATTTCATCTTTTGAATAAAATGTAAATGTTTAAGTTTCATAATTGATCATTTTCAGGCTCTAATTTAACTCATTTGGTCATGTTAAACAGGGAATTGATTTTTTTTGACCCACCTGGATATGTTAATTAATACTTAAAGCACCATAGGATTATAGAATTTTAGAGTTGAATGGGATTGTCTTATTTATTGTTGTGTAACAAACTACCCTGGAAAGTAAGGGCTTAAAACAAACATTTATTATCTCAGTTTCTGTGGGTTAGAAATCTGGGTGCAGCTTACCTGGTGCTTGTGGCTCGGGTCTTTTAGAGTTTGCAGGTAAGCTCTCACTGGGACTGTGTTCTCATCTGAGAGTTTGACTAGGGGAAGATCTGCTTCCAAGCTCATTCATACAGTTCTTGGCAGGATTCATTTGCTTGGTGGGTATTGGGCTGAAGGCCTCACTTTCTTTTGGGCTATTGGCCAAAGGCCTCTCTCAGTTCTTTGCCAGCTGGGCCTGTCCAAAGGGGAGCTCACAATATGGCAGCTAGTTTCCTTCAGAGCAAACAGGTGAGAGAACGAGAGGAGGTAACACCCAAGATGGAAGTTGTGATCTTTTTGTAACCCAGTATTGTGAGTGGTATCTCATTATTTCTGTTGTATTCTGTTTGTTAGAGGCTGCCTCCCACAATGACCTTAGTTTGCTTTTTACAGATTTAAAAAAAAGAAAGAAAGAAAACTCAAAGACACATGAAGTAATTTACCAAGGCTCAAAAGGTAATCTCCTGAAGAGCTTGGACTAAGATACAAATTAAGTGATCCTCAGGCCTTGTGCTATTTCTACAGCATATGATTCTTTCGGAAAATATAAAATTGTTAGAGATGCTGAGGCCACTGTTATTACAGATATATATAAAAATATAGAGATATAAATGTATGTATGTATATACAGAAAACTTTCAAATTCATTTTGAATTGACCCCAGTTTGTCATCTTGAGAAAATGGTAGCCATACATGTATATATGTGAATCTGTGTGTGTGTGTGTATCAAGAACCTCTGCTTCTGAGAGAAAGCTTAATATTAAAGTTTCATAGCATGAAAGTTTCTACCCAAGTGGCTGGATTTAGCTCCTTTGCTGCCTATCAAGACTGTGTTGTTGCTTTTTAGATAATTGGGGGGGGGGGATCTGTACATAATTTCTTTTTCTTTATCTTATTATTTTTTTTAGTAGGCTCTACACCCAGTGTGGGGCTTGAGCTCACAACCCCTAGATCAAGAGTTGCATGCTCTACAGACTGAGCCGGCGAGGCGCCCCATAAATTATTTATTTTATTTATTTACTTACTTTTTAAAAGATTTTATTCCTTTATTTGGGATACAGAGAGCAAGAGAGAGAGAGCATGAGCAGGGGGAGGGGCAGCAGGAGAGGGAGAAGCAGGCTCACCACTGAGCAGAGAGTCTGACTCGATCCCAGGACCCTGAGATCATGACCTGAGCCAAAGGCAGACACTTAACTGACTGAGCCCCTGCCATAATTTATTTTTTATGTAAACTTTTACCATTATAAGAATCCATGATTTCTTTGTTTGTTTATAGATTTGGGTTTTCTGCCCTTCTTTGGTATCTATTTTTAAATTAAATGTAGAAGAGATTTGCCACATGGAAAGAAACACAACCATTGCGAGGAGGTCTGATCCAGGAGGAAACAAATCCAAATATAACAGTGGGAGGTGTCAGGACAGTGATTTCTTTTTCTGAAAATTTTTATGTGAAATTTTTTGTGCATGCTGTTTTTATAGTGGTGATAAACAAAAGCACAAACAGACAAAAAAATCCGTTTAGGTAATGTGTGTACTCTTCCATATCACCTAGAGGAGTGTGTGTCTCATCTTCTTTAGGCTTAATTTAGCTTACAGAGTTTGGAAACAAAGCTGTTTACAACCTTATAGAGAAAGGGGACCGTGTATTAAATATTAATCTGAAATCTTTAGATTATTTTTAATAGCTTCACTTTTGCTAGAATTGTCTTAGAGTTGTAGAACCAGACGGGACATTTTTCAGCCTAGATCTGCACTGTCCCCTATGGTAGCCACTAGTCACATAGGGCTATTTAAATTTAAATTAACATTAAAGAAAATTTAAAAAAACTTAAAGATTTACTTTCTTGGTTGCATTAGCCACATTTCAGGTGCTCAGTAGCCGTTTGTGGCTAGTGGCTCCTGGATTAGAGAGTGCAGATATAAAACATGTTTATCATCATAGAAAGTTCTATGTTGATCTAGATCTACTCCATTTTATATTTGATTTTGATTTGATCAAGGACATGTGTTTAAAGTGCTAATCATTGAGATCACCAACTAAGTTGAACTTTATTTCTTCATTTTCATTTTCCAGTTTTTGGAGCCGTGAGGGATACAGCAGTTTGGTCAATATTGTTTTAACATGCTTCAAATAAATCAGGTGAGTTTGTGTTAAGGCATGTCCTACTTAATATGGTGCTTGGGCCATACATTGTGGAACATTTTAACCCAGCTTTTCTATAACCATAACCCTGACCACTGCTTTACAGAGCAATTACCTGTTATGTATTCATCATAGGAGACTGTGCAGGGCAGGTTGTTTAAGGATTATAGTGAGAGTTCTGAAAGTTGTTAACTTTCGAGTGTGTCTGGTCTTTTTGATGTTACATCCCTCCAGGACTTGGTGTATTCAGCATGTTTACAATTGTGATCTAGCTTCAGTAGGTGGCAGTTTTGCAGAATGAAAGCACTTCTAGTGACAAATCTTGTGAAGCCGTTATATCAGTGTGTTAAAAAAAGTTCCTTTTCTAGGGCACTGGAAAAGGTTAGAAGGAAGTGCCTTGCTAAATAAACGTTAGCATACAATATGTCTTAGACTCACTGAAAAAAAATATTTTCCTTGGGTCTTGACATTTCTCCCAGAACTTTATACATTTAATCTTATCCTTTCTGAACAAATAGGGCTTTGTATTATAATATTAGAAAATACTTTGTTTTATTTCAGATTTTGTAAATGGAGAGAGAAGTAATTTGATGGCAAGAAGTAATGACTCTTGTGTGTGTGCTATTTGAGGAAGTAATACACGCCTGGCCCTACCCTGTTCAGTACACCTTGCCTAAGTAATACCCTCTAGTGCCTGTGCATCATACACCATCTCTAAAGCAATGGTTTCTAAGTTCATACTTAGTCTAGATCTCTTTCCTGAGCTCTAGAGTCATGTAGCAGTTACCAACCTGATCTCTTAACTTGGGTGTCTTTATACATCTCAGAATTAACATGGGCCCAGCAAACAATCTAAATGCTTCCAATCTAAATGTTTCAGTTCCTGGATTGGGCAAGGTCATTCCAGCTGCAGGAGCTTTGCATAGATTACCTCTGCCTGGGCTTCTCTTTCTCCCTTGTGGTTGGCTCACTTGGCTCCCAGTCCTACTATTTGCTCTCATAGTACCTGCCCTTAATGACATTCTGACATTTGCAGTTATATTCAAATATGTAATTGTTTGCTTAACATCTCTGTTCTTATTAGACCATGTGCTCCATGAAGGTAGCAACTTTGCTTGTTTATTCTTTAATCTCCCCAGGTCCTAGAATAGTTCTCGTTGTATATGGTTTTTCATACATTTACTGAATAAGTGGATGGATGGTGCTAGGGTTGTCACTAAAGCAAGGAGATCTCCATTCTTTTCAACAATAATCACATAATTGTGTTGTTAGTTTAGGTATTATATGCTTGCTTTGCACAGATGCCATTAACATAAAATCTCTCTCTTATGCAAAGTTGTTCTTTGATTTTCTCCTTGTACTAGAAAATTTTCTTGTGCAATATTGCTTTCATCAAAGATGTTACTAATAATGTAGATTTAAAGGAATCTTACAGCTGTACTATGCTTAGTGCTTTTTGTACTTTATCATAGTTGCTGCCAAATCCCAGTGGATTCATTGATGGAGCTTTATGAGACATGACTTGCAAACTATGTTGTAGGTTTGTGTTGATGCTAAATGTATGGATACCTGCTGTTAATTACACAGATACAGTCAGAATAATTTGTTTCATATTCTACCATAGACACGTGGAAAGAACATTGATTTTATGCCAGTCAGCATCATTGAAAATTATAGATGAGTCCTAATGAAGATTTAACTGTCTGTGCTACCAGTCATGTTGAATCAGGCCTTACAAACAATTTTAGGCAACATTTTGCAGGGTCACAAGCCTTTACCTGTGCTTTGGCTAGAAATTGTACACAGTGCTTAGAGATATACATGCTTTACTTGTAACACACATGTATTTCGAGACTCAATGCAGGATTCTCTCTTGTTATCGACTAAGTTTTATCCCCCCAGATCTTCAAGTCTGAGGAGAAAAATTAATCTATTTTGGAATAGAAGTTATAGAGAAGACTTTCTCTTCAGCCAGACTTAAAGTTGCATTGAATTCTTAAACTTATGAGTGATTGATGTTTTATCATTTTCATGGTAACTGCGTTCCCATTAGAGTGGGATTTATCTCAAGATAAATGTGAAAAGGCATGAAAAGGCGATTGAAGCTGACACTTAACCTTAAAGCCGTTGAGGTTTTTACTATGTGATTTTTCAACACTGTCTTTTGGATTAGTACTAAATTTTTATTTGAGAGGTCTTTTTGTTTGTTGTCTTAAGATGCCTGAATAGTACTAACAGATTCTTCCATGTGTGTTCCTAGAACTACTTAAAAACAAGGCTATTGAAATGTTTTACTTGATATTAATTCTGCTTGACATGATTATTATCAGGGAACATGGGAATGTTCCATGTTCTATTATAGAAATGGCACTTCTACCTTTAAATTGTGCTCTTCATTTTTACTTTTGCCTTCTAAGAATGTGTGTTGTCCATGTGCTACTCATGTAGAAAAATTAAGTAGTAGAGATAAGGAAAAAGAAAAAAAATCACAAATAATTCCACTATTCTTTTACAGAGATATCACTGCTAACATTTTGGGGTGTATACTTCTAGATTTTTTTCTATGCAGGTATGTTTTTATATGAATATATGTTACTTTAAAAAAACTGGGATTATATAATATTCTGAAGTGATTTAATAATTCATAGTTTGGAATTACTAAAATGTGTTTAATCAAACCCTTACTGTTGGATAGATTTTGTATTATAGTTAGTGCCATAGTGATTTTTTTTCTTTTTTTACATATAACTATGTTCCTTTGTCCATTATTTTCTTATAAGTAATTATTAGAAATGGAAATACTGGTCAAACGGATATGCAAATTTTAAAGATATTTGATGCATAACTACCAAAAATACAAAATTATATCTATTAGAATGCCTGTTTTCTTACTTTCTTGACAAATTTTCAATGTTTGCCGATCTGTCTGACAAAAAGTGATATTTTAATTTGCTTTTCTACGATTTGCTTCTATTTGTTGTTCTTTTGTGTTTTGTCTTTTTGTGAATTGTTTATATGTGTCTACTGGTAACTTTTCCTTCTTATTTGTAAATCAAATTTTTTGGATTTTACCCCCTTGAGAATTTTTTGAGCTAGTATTTATAATCATTACTTTATATTTTTCATTCATTATTCGACAAATAACTAGTGGGAACCTATGTTTCCAGGGTACTGTAGTAAGTAGGAGTTTGGTATATTTTGGACCTTTCTCCTTGGTGATTAATTTAAACCCCCAGGGAAAGGAAACCCATTTTAACATTAAGCTGTAGCAAATTTAAAGAAGGCACGTGTGCTGTGAAATAATATTTTTATTTTATTTTTTTAAAGATTTTATTTATTTATTTGACAAAGAGAGACACAGCGAGAGAGGGAACACAAGCAGGGGGAGAGGGAGAAGCAGGTTTCCCGCTGAGCAAGGAGCCTGATGCGGGGCTCGATCCCAGGACCCTGGGATCATGACCTGAGCTGAAGGCAGACGCTTAACGACTGAGCCACCCAGGCGCCCCTGAAATAATATTTTTAAATGAGTGGCTGAAATAAGGCAAAGTTTTTGGGATTAGTTGATGAAAGAGACTGACAGGGCATGTGTTCTACAGGGTGTAAGGGGAAGTCTATATTAGGCAGCTGTAGTATTGGGAGAGCCCAGCAGGAGGGAATTAGTGGAAGTCTCTGTAGTCTGGTGGTTTCTTTGAAAGAGTTTTTGTTGGGAACATGGGAGCTAAGAGAAATCTTTTTAAGGCCTGACTCAAGTGGAATGGAGGAGAGGCAGGACAAAACAGTATTTCAGTGCCCCAAGAGTAGGAGAACACTATAGGGCAAGAGGCAACAAGGTGTTATGTAGGAAGAATAAAGGTGTACGAAGATACACTGTAAAGTGTAAAGCTAGGGTAGGATTATCAAGAAACTAAGGCCTAGAGTTTAAGGGATAATGATACCTATCTCACAGGTTTGTTGTGAGGAGTAATTGAACTAATAACAAAGGCAAAATGCTTAGCATTGGCCCTGGTACTGTTGCTGCTGCTATTAATATTGCTGTTGCTATTGCTGTCTGGTTCTGGAGATTGACGAGAAAGGAGGGCAGACATTTAGGTTGGTCATTAGAGTCGAGTAGTTGTTTGGGGGAATGAAAAGCACTTGGACATTTTTCAAGTCCAGGTCTGCAGTAAGTGCTCTCCTCTATCTTGCCATAGGCCCCAAGAACTCTATTCTTTTCTCTTAAAAGCTGCTGCTACTTACTCTTAGTTATTTCATCTCCAAGTCTGGCTGTGGAGTAGAATCTACAGTCTGCCAATCTCTCTCGAAGCTGTAGGATGCAGTCTATAGTTTGAGGATTAAACAAAATAACATAAGGAGGTTAAAATATGTAGGAAGGACTTTGGCTTTCTGCTGTGTTGGCATAACAGGATTTTTCCTCTGTGTGGCCAGCTTCCAAGATGGCCCTAATGATCCCTGCTTCCGGATATTTATGCCATTGTATAATCCTTTCACACATTGTTTGTGTGGCCAGTAGAATGTGGTGGAAGTGATGGATCACTTCCAAGGATAGGTTATAAAAGACCTTGTGGCTTTTGCCTCTTCTCTCTCCCTTTGTGCTGCCCTCACCTCTCCCCGCTCACCCCTTGCTCATTCAGAGTAGTTAGCTGCCATGTTGTGAATAGCTCTATGGAGAGGCCCATGTGGTGAGAAATTGAGGCCTCCTGCCAATAGCTAACAAGGAACTGAGGCCTCTAGCCAACAGTGTGTGACTGAGCCTTCTTGGAAGCAGATCTTCCAGCCCTTGTCAGGTTTCCAGCTGTAAACCACTGGCCCATCAACATCTTGACTGCAACCTCATGAGATATCCTGAGCCAGAACCACCCAGCTAAGCTGATTTTTGATTGCTGAACCTCAGAAACTGTGTGGAAATATAAATGCTTGTTTTTTAAGATGCTAAGTTGGGGGTAATTTGTTATGCAGCAGTAATATACCCTTCCTTCTTAAACAACTTGAGAACATATAAATACGTAAACAATGATTTTTAGACGTTGGATGGCAGGTGGCATCGGACTGATCCCTGAGAGAATGGAAACAAATGAGGTAAGCCCTTCTATTAACACCAGTTTAGAGTAGAGCCTAGAGGTTGTTTATAGGCTGCAGTGCAAGGAGGAGGAACCAAAACAGAGCTCACTTTTGTTGAGATTAAGAAACAAAGATAGGTGTTTGGGAAGGCCAAGATGGTTAGAATTGCAGGTCAGAGTGCCAGAGAGAAGAGACTTGGGGGAAGAGGCCTGAGTATATAGGTAAGTAAAAAAGTGCCCTCAAGCATGAAAACATTTTAGAGATCTGCAGAGGGTGTTCCTTGAGGTTTTGGCTGAGTTCTGATCTGTAGATGCATGACAAGACCTACTCAAAGTCAGGGAAAGAACTACTGGAAAGCAATAAGAAAACAATTTCCAGAATTCATACAAGGTGTTGATAGTTTTTGTCTAGATTATCCAGAGTCTAAAGACCGTGTAATACATGTGGCATTGGGAAGAGTCTTCGGAAGGCTTCAAGTGATCCCAAGTAACTTAACTGTGTACCAGAATAAAGTCCAGCATTAGAGGAATGCAATGCAATTCAGAATCCAGCAATAAAATTTATGGTTTTAATCATTCATTCAAAAATTACAATGCTTGTTTCACCTTGAATAAGGGTTATAACAACTAGAGAGATCAGTAAGGAAGTAGAGAACTTGAACAGCATTATAAGCCAGTTAGACTTAATAGACATACACAAAACACCCAGTAAGAGCAGAATACACGTTTTTTCAAGTGCACATGAGACATTCTACAAGGGATAGTCCATATGTTAGACCACAAAATCTCAAAACATTTTAAATAATTGAAATCATAAAAGTATCTTCAGTCACAGTGGAATGAAGCTGGAAGTCAATAAGAATAATGGAAAACTCACAAATATGTAGAAATTAAACAACATACTCATAAATAACCAGGAGGTCAAAGAAGAAATCACAGGGAAAATTAGAAAATAACAGACAAATGAAAATGAAAACACAGCATAACATAATGAGATACAGCAAAAGCAGTGCTCAGAGGGAAATTTATAGCAGTAAATACTTATATTTAAAAAGAAGAACTCGAAAGAACTCAAATCTAATTTTTCACCTTATGGAAACTAGAAAAAGAGAGCAAATTAAACCCAAAGCGAGCCAAAGAAAGGAAATAATAAAGATTAAAGTGGAGATAAGTGAAACAGAGTATAGGAAACAATATAGAGAATCAGTAAAACCAAAAGTTGGTTCTTTGAGAAGATCAACAAAATTGACAGACCTTTATCTAGACTGACAAAGGGAAAAGGCAAAGATGCCTATAACTAAAATTAGAAATGAAAGTGGAGATATTGCTGCTGACCTTAAAGAAATAAAAAAGGTTATAAGAGAATACTATGAACAACTGTATATCAACAGATTGGATAACCTACATGAAATGGACAAATTCCTAGAAACACAGATTACCAAAACTGACTCAAGAAGCAATAGAAAATACAAACTGACCTGTGACAAGCAAACAGATTGAATTAATAATAATAATAAAAAATCCCTCCAAAACAAAAGTCCAGGACTAGGTGGCATTACCGGTGAATTCTACCAAACATTTAAAGAAGAATTAACACAAATTCCTCTCAGACTCTTCCCCAAAATAGGAGGACAGGGAATACTTCCTAACTCAATGAGACCAACATTACTCTGATACCAAAGCCAGACACCATGAGAAACAATACAAAAACTACAGATCCATATTCCTTATGAGTATAGATGCAAAAATCCTCAACAAGACACTAAGACGCTGAATCCAACAGTATATTTAAATGGTTATATACCATGACCAAGTGGAATTTGTCCAGGTGGGAATGCCAGAGCAGTTCAACATAGGAAGATCAATCAGTGTAATACACACTGCATTAATAGGATGACGGGAAACAAACAAACATCACCAGTTAATATGGAAGACTTTTGACAAAGTATAACACCTGTTATATTTTCTATTACAATAAAAACACTCTAGAACTAGGAAGAGAAAGGAAATTCTTCAATATGATAAAGGGATTTATGGAAAACCCATAGCTAGCATCCAGTAGTGAAAGACTGAAAACTTTTCCTTATGATCAGGAACAAGACAAGGGTGCCTCTTTTTTTTTTTTTTAAAGATATTTATTTGAGAGAGTGAGCAAGAGAGACAGAGCACAAGTGGGGGAGGAGCAGAGGGAGAGGGAGAAGTAGACTCCTCACTGAGCAGCGAACAGGGAGTCCAACGTGGGCCTCAATTCTGGAACTCTGGGATCATGACCGGAGCTGAAGGCAGATGCTTAACCAACTAAGCCACCCAGGCGCCCCAAGTATGCCTATTTTCATACTGCTATTCAACATTGTGGTAGGAGTCATAGCCAGAGAAGTTAGGCAAGAAAGAGAAAATCCATATTAGGAAGGAAGAAATAGTTATTTCTATTGTAGACAACATGATCCCATATATAGAATACCCCAAAGAATCCACAAAAACACATTGGAGCTAATACACAAGTTCAGAAAAATTGTCGGTATAAGATCAACACACAAAATAAAATTGTGTTTCTGTATACCAGTGGTGAACAATCCAAAAGGAAACTAAGAAAACTGTGCCATTTAATATTGTCCAAAAGCATAAGGGGTTGAAAGATTTGTACACTGAAAACTATAAAACATTGTTGAGAGAAATTAAAGACCTAAATAAATGGAAAGACATTCTGTGTTTATAGATTGGAAGACTTAATACTGTTGAGGTGGCAATGCTATGCAAAACAAGGTACAGATTAAATGCAATCTTTATCAGAATTCTGGTGACCTTTTTGCAGAACTGGAAAATCAGATTCTTTAATTCATATGAAATTGTAGTGGGCCCAAATAGCCAAAACTCTGTTCTTGAAAACGAATAGAGTTGGAGAACTCATACTTCCCCATTTCAAAATATATTATAAAGCTACGGTAGTCAAAACAGTGTGGTACTGTTGTAAGGATAGACATATAAACCAATGGAATAGAATTGAGAGAAATTAACTAATGTATAAAAATTGTATTATATATAACATATATCTATTTATCTATCTCCAAATGATCTTTGACAAGAGGGTCATGACCACTCAATGCAAGAAAGAATAATTCTTTAACAAATAGTTTTGGGACAAATAGATATCCACATGCAAAAGAATAAACTTGGATCCCTACTCACACCACGTTAAAATATTAACTCTAAATGGATCAGTGACCTTAATATAAGAACTGAAACCCTGACAACTCAGCAACAAAACTACAAACAACCCAGCTAAGAAATGGGCAAAGGACTTGAATTGACAATTCTCTAAAGAAGACATACAAATGGCCAATGTGCATATTTTTAAAAATTTTTAAATTTAAAATTTTTTTATCTTTTAGATTTTTAAAAATTTATTAGAAAGAGAGAGTATGAGCAGGGAGAGCAGTAGAGGGAGAGGGAGAAGCAGACTCCCTGCTGAGCAGGGAGCCTGATGTGGGGCTTGGTCCCAGGACACTGAGATAATGACCTGAGCCGAAGGCAGATGCCCAACTGACTGAGCCACCCAGGCACCCTGGCTAATATGCATATGAAGAAATACTCAACCTTGTTAATGATAAGGGAAATGCACATGAAAACCACAATGACATACCACTTCATGCCCCCTAGAATGGCTAGAATAAAAAACAAAAACAGTAACAAGTGTTGGTAAGGATGTAGAGAAACAAATCCTTGTACATTGCTGGTGGGAATGTAAAATGGTTAACCTTCTGTGGAAAACAGTGTGGCAGTTCTTTAAAAAATTAAAGATAGAATTAGCATATGACCCAGTTATTCCACTCCTAGGTGTATACCCAAAAGAACTGAAAACAGGTACTCAGATATATGTACACACTTGTTCATAGCAATACTATTTACAATAGCCAAATGATGGAAGCAGCCCAAATGCCTGTAGATGGATGAACGGATAAACAAATTTTGGTATACAAATACCACTGACTATTATTCAGCTATATATAGATAAACAAAACAAAACTGAAGTACTGATACATGCTATAGTGTGGTGAACCTTGGAAACATTTTGCTAAGTGAAATAAGTCAGACACAAAGGTCACATATTGTATGATTCCATTTATATGAAATATCTATAATAAGTAAACCTATATAAACAGAACTCAGATTGGTGTTTGCCAGGGCCTAGGGGTAAGGGAAATAGGGAGCAGCTGTGTAATGGGTACAGAGTTTCTTTTTGGGGTGATAAAAATGTTTTGGAACTAGATAGAGGTGTTAGTTGCACAACACTGTGAATGTACTAAATGCCACTGATTTGTTCATTTAAAAATGTTTAATTTGATGTTATGTCAATTTCACCTCAAAAAAAAAAAGTTGAGTTCAAGATGGTGATGTAGGAAGATCCTGAGCTTGCTCCTCCCATAACAAATAAAC
This sequence comes from Neomonachus schauinslandi, assembly GCF_002201575.2. NCBI lineage: Eukaryota > Metazoa > Chordata > Mammalia > Carnivora > Phocidae > Neomonachus > Neomonachus schauinslandi. The sequence continues at coordinate 129,396,117 of NC_058406.1, read as the reverse complement.
AACTACATATGAAATAATTTCCTCTGAAAAAGACCACAAGACCGGATGAACAGAACCTCTATACAACAAAGGACAAAAAAGACAGCACTGAGATGGGGAGAAGAGGCAGAGAGACATCATCTTGTAAAAACACCCATCCCAGGTGTGATACACAATCAGGAGGGAACTCAGAAATACAAAACTTTCCTGAGGAGCAGGAGGTTAGTGCTTCGCAACAGGCATCCCAATCCTTAGGTCCTGTATAAGAGAAACAAGCCACAGGCTTTTACAACCACCTGGGATTATACCCAGAGAAACCATAAAACTAGGGAATGGAGAACCCACTCTTAAAGGGTTCGCACATATACTCAACCCCAGGACCAGCACAAAAATACCAATTTGAAAAGTGCCTTTGTGAAGAAGACCCACTAAGTAATTTTAAGGCATCTGTCAGTCAGGCAGGAAACTGTTGGGACTTTCTCTGGAGATGGAGACATTGGTGGGTGCCATATTTGTGACCTCATCCTATCCTGCTAATGTTGGTGCTGGTGGGAACCATTTTGTAATTATCTCTCAAATTGCTAGAGCCAGTGGGCACATCCAGCTGAGAACCCTGCCCACTCCCACAGTATTATCACATGTTGCAGCCAGGTGGAAGCTCCACACAGCCACATGCTGCAGCTGAGCCAGGTGTCAGCTTCACTCACCCTATGCTGCAGACATGGTGCCACCACAGTAGACAGTGCATACAGTCCACATAGGGGATCTAGCTCTGGTGGTCAGAGAGGATTTTGCTTTTGAGGTGCATGTGACATCTCCTACACAAGGCTGCTCCTTCAAGACTAGGAGAGGTAGTTGATTTGCCTGATCCATAGAAACAAACAAGAGCCAGGCAAAATGAGGAGACAGAGAATATGTTCCAAATGAAAGAACAAGATAAAACATCAGAAAATGACATGAATGAAATGGAGATAAGCATATCAGCCTGATAAAGAATTCAAAGTTAATGGCCATAAACTGAACTTGGGAGAAGAATAGATGAACACGGTGTGATCCTTCATAAAGAGAAAATATAAGAAAGATCAAACAGAAGTTATGGAGCTGAAGAGTGAAATAATTGAAAACTACACTAGACAGGTTTAAAGGCAGACTGGATGAACTGAATATTGGATCACTGAGCTGATGATCAGCTGATGACAAAGCAATGGAACTCATGTAGACACAGTAGTGAAAAGAAGAATTTTAAAAAATGAAGATAACTTAAGGGATCCTTGGGACAACATCAAGTGGGATAACATTCACTTTATATGGGTCCTAGAAAGAAAAAGAGAGGGGTGCCTGGGTGGCTCAGATGGTTAAGCATCTGCCTTCGGCTCAGGTCATGATCCCAGGGTCCTGGAATCGAGCCCCACATCGGGCTCCTGGCTCGGTGGGGAGCCTGCTTCTCCCTCTGCCTCTCTCCCTGCTCATGCTCTCTCTCTCTCTATCTCTGTGTCTCAAATGAATAAATAAAATCTTAAAAAAAAGAGAGAGAAAGGGACAGAAAACTTATCTGAAGAAATAATGGCTGAAAACTTTCCTAATCTGGAGAACGAAATAGATGTACAGGTCCAGGAAACTCAGAGAATTCCAAATAGGATGAATCCAAAGAGATACACACCAAGATACATTATAATTAAAATGGTAAAAGTTAAAGAGAGAACCTTAAACATAGGAAGAGAGAAACAACTTACTACATAAAAGGGAAGTCTCATAAGGCTATCAGCAAAGTTTTCAGAAGAAACTTTGCAAGACAGAAGCAAGTGGCATGACATATTCAAAGTGCTGAATGGAAAAAAAACTTCCAACCAAGAATTCTCTACTTGACAAGGCTATCATTCAGAATTGAAGGAGAGATTAAGAATTTTTCAGATAATCAAAAGCTAAAGGAATTCATCACCATTAAACCAGCCTTATAAGAAATGTTTAAAGGGACTTATCTAAACTGAAAAGAAATGGTGTTAATAACAAAATGTATGAAAGTAAAAATCTCACTGGAAAAGGTAAATATATATTAAAAATAGTGGATCAGAGGTGCCTGCATGGCCCAGTCATTTAAGCGTCCAGCTCTTGATTTCAGCTCAGGTCATGATCTCAGGGTTGTGAGATTGAGCCCCACATCAGGCTCTGCACTGAGTGTAGAGCCTGCTTGAGATTCTCTCTCTCCCTCTCTGTCTGCTCCTCCCTGCCCCCCCAAAATAAAAAAAATAAAAAAGTAGAGGATCAATCACTTATAAAGCAAATATGAAGCTTAAGAAAAGAGAAAAATAATGAAGTTGACTAAAACTGTGATAGTTAAGGGCTGCATAAAATGATGTCAATGTGACATCAAAAATATAAAACATGGGCAGGGGTGAAGAAAATATGTTTGGAATATGTTCAAATTTAATTGCTATCAACTCAAAGCAGCCCATTCTGTGCATAGTAAGTTCTATATGAATCTCATGGTAACCACAAAGCAAAAATTTACAACAAATACACAAAAGAAAATGAGAAAGGAATCTGGACATAACACTAAAGAAAGCCATCAAACCACAAGGGAAGAGAAAGAAGAAAGGAACAGAGGAACTATGAAAACAGCCAGAAAACAATGAACAAAATGGAAATAAGTACGGACTTATAAATAATTACAGTACTGTAAATAGACTAAACTCTCCAATCAAAAGACACAGTGGCTGAATGGATTAAAAAAAAAGCAATACCTATCTATATGCTGCTGACAAGAATCTCACTTCAGAAGTAAGGACGTACACAGACTAAAAATGAAGGGATGGAGAAAACTATTCCATGCAAACAGGAATGAAAAGAAAGCTGGAGGGGTGCCTGGCTGGCTCAGTTGGTGGAGCATGACACTCTTGATCTCAGGGTCATGAGTTGAAGCCCCGTGTTGGGTGTAGAGCTTATTAAAAAAAGAAAAGAAAATACTATAGCTATACTCACAGCAAATAAAATAGACTTTAAAATAAAAATTGTAATAATAGACAAGGAAGGGCATTACATAATGATAAAGGAGTCAATCCAATAAGACATGACATTAATAAATATGTATGCATCCAACATAGGAACATCAAGACATATAAAACAAATATTAACAGACCGAAAGGGAGGAATTGATAGCAATACAGTAATAGTAGGGGACTTGAACACCTCACTTACATCAACAAATAGATCATCCAAACAGGAAATTAATAAGGAAACATCAGCTTAAATGACACCAGATGGACTTAATATATTCAGAACATTCCATTCAGAAGCAACAATACACGGGTGCCTGGGTGGCTCAGATGGTTAAGCGTCTGTTTAGGTCATGATCCCAGGGTCCTGGGATTGAGTCCCGCATTGGGCTCCCTGCTAGGCGGGAAGCCTGCTTCTCCCTCTGCCTCTGCCTCTCTCTCTCTTTCTCTTTCTCTCTCTGACTCTCATGAATAAATAAATAAAACATTTAAAAAACAGTATTAAAAAAAGCAACAATACACATTATTCTCAAGTGAACATTGTATATTCTCTAGGCTCGATCACATGTTAGGCCACCAATTAAGCCTCAATAAATTAAAAAAGATTGAAACTCTTTTGAGCATTTTCTTCTGATCACAATGGTATGAAACTAGAAATCAATTACAAGAAGAAGACTTGAAAAACCACTAAAATGGGGAGGTTAAATGACATGCTACTCAACATTTTTGTCACTGAAGATAACAAAGAAATAAATACAGAGAGACAAATGAAAATAGAACTCTGATATACCAAAATCTTTGGGATATAGCAAGAGCAATTCTAAGAGAGAATATTATAGTAGTACAGGACTACGTCAAGAAACAAGAAAAATCTCCAGCAGTCTAACTTTATACCTGAAGGAGCTAGGGAAAAAAAAAAAGAATAAATGACAAAGTTAGTAGAAGAAAAGAAATAATAGAGATCAGAGCAGAAATAATTGAACTAGAGACTGAGAAACAATAGAAAAAATTAATAAAGCTAAGAGCTGGTTCTTTGAAAAGATAAAGTTGACAGACTTTTAGTTAGACTAGCCGAGAAAAAAGAGAAGGTTCTAATAATCAAAATCATAAATTGAAAGAGAAATTACAACTGACAGCACAGTACAGAGGATCATAAGAGACCTCCAAGAAATATATGCTAACAAATTGTACAACCTAGAGGAAATGGATAAATTCCTAGGAACATACAATCTTCTAGTACTGAATCATGAGGAAATAGAAAATCTGAATGAACCAATTACTATTAAGGAGATTGATCAGTAATCAGAAACATCCCAACAAGCAAAAGTCTAAGACCAGATGGTTTCACTGGTGATTTCTACCAAACATTCAAAAAGATTTAATACCTATCTTTCTCAAACTCTTCCAAAAAATTGAGGAGGTAGTACCTCCAAACTCATTTTATGAGGCTGGCATTACCCTGATAGCAAACCAGACAAGGACACCACATAAAAATTTCTTAAAAATTACAGGCCAGTATCATTAATGAATATTGATGCAAAAATTCTTAACAAAATATTAGCAAACTGAATTCAATAATACATTAAAAGGATAATAAACCATGATCAGGTGGGATTTATTTGAGGGATGCAAGGATGGTTCAACATCCACAAATCAACCAACATGATACACCACATTAACAAAATGAAGGAAAGAATTGTATGATCATCTTTATAGATGCAGAAAAAGCATGTGACAAATTTCAACATACATTTTTTTAAAGGTAAGATTTCTTTTTTTTTTTTTTTTTTTAAGATTTATTTTATTTATTTGACAGAGAGAGACACAGCGAGAGAGGGAACACAAGCAGGGGGAGTGGGAGAGGAAGAAGCAGGCTCTCCACGAAGCAGGGAGCCCGATGTGGGGCTCGATCTCAGGACCCTGGGATCATGACATGAGCCAAAGGCAGACGCTTAATGACTGAGCCACCTAGGTGCCCCTCAACATACATTTTTGATAAAAACTCTAAATGAAGTGGGTACAGAGGGAGTGTACCTCAACATAACAAAGGCCATGTGTAGTAAACCCACAGTTCACATCATACTCAGTGGTAAGCAGCTGAAAGCTTTCCCTCTAAGATCAGGAACAAGACAAGGATGCCCACTCTTACCACTTTTATTCAATATAGTGTTGGAGATCCTAGCCACAGCAATTGGTAGGAAAAAGAAATAAAAGGCATCCAGATTGGAAAGGAAGAAGTAAAACTGTCACCACTTAAAGATGACATGATGCTATAGAAAACCTAAAAGACTTCACCAAAACCTGTTACAACTAATAAATGAATTCAGTAAATTAATGGAATACAAAATGGAGTTTTTATAATGAGTTATTAGCAAGAATAATTAAGAAAACAATCTCATTTATAATTGTATCAAAAAGAATAAAGTACCTAGGAATAAATTTAACCAAGGAGGTTTAAGACCTATACAATGAAAACTAAGACATCATGAAAGAAATTGAAGAGGACACAAATGTAAATAAATACCATACTCATGGATTGGAAGAATTGATATTAAAATATCCGTATCACCCAAAGCAATCTGCTGATTCAGTGCAATCCCTATCAAAATTCAAATGGCCTTTTGACAAAGCTAGACCAAATAATTCTGAAATTTATATGGAACCACATCCTTACCAATACTTCTTTTTTCTTCTCCTTCCTTCCACCCTTTTCTTTTCTTTTTTGGTTAATGGTCATTCTAATGGGTGTGAAGTGGTATTTCATTGTAGTTTTGATTTGCATTTTTCTGATGATTAGTGATATTTAGTATCTTTTCATATGCCTGTTGGCTGTTTGTGTATCATCATTGAAGAAATGTCTATTCAAAGTTCCTTGCTCATTTTTTAATTGGGATTTATTTTTTTGATGTTGTTGAGATGTAAGAGTTCTTTATATATTCTGGATATCAGTCCCTTATCCAGGTATATGATTTGCAATGGAAACAACTTTTTTTTTAAAGATTTTATTTGTGAGAGAGAGAGAGAGAAAAGAGTGTGCACACAAGCAGGGGGAGCGGCAGGCAGTGGGAGAAGCAGGCTCCCTGCTGAGCAAGGAGCCCGATGCAGGACTCAATCCCAGGACCCTGGGATCATGACATGAGCCGGAGGCAGATGCTTAACTGACTGAGCCACCCAGGCATCCCTGGAAACAACATTTTTTTTTTTTAAAGACTTTCTCCATTCATTTGAGAGAGAGAGGGAGGGGGAGTGGCAGGCAGAAGGAGAAGCAGGCTCCCTGCTGAGCAAGGAGCCCAGTGCAGGACTTGATCCCAGAACCCTGGGATCATGACCTGAGCTGAAGGCAGATGCGTAACTGACTGAGCCACCCAGGTGCCCCTGGAAACAACTCTTGAGAAGCAAAGTCAGAGAATTTATTTTCAGCAGACTTGCACTGCAAGAAATTCTAAAGGAAGTTACTTAGGCAAAAGGAAAATATTAACAGGTGGAAATTTGGATCTGTGAAGAGGAATGAAGACTGCAAGAAATGGTAAAATATGGGGTAAATATAAAAGATATTTTCTTCCTTTTTAAACTTTTCAAAAGATAGTTGATTATTTAAAGCAAAGATAACAGTGAGTTGGTGGCTTATAGCATACATGGAAATAGATTGACTGATGTCAGTATCATAAAGAATGGTACAGGGGAAAGTCAGTATAGTATTGTTAGGTGCCTGTACTGTACACAAAGTGGTATAGTATTTGAGTGTAGGCTTTGTATACTTTAGAGCACTTGCTAATAAAAAATAAAGAAAAATAACTTATAAGCCCATGGGGGAGATGAAATTGAATATTAAAAACTAATCGGTCCACAAGAAGGTAGGCAAAGATGAAGAATGGAATAAACAAGAGATGGGACAAAAATAGTAAAATAGTAAATTTAAATCTTACTTTTTTGATAATTAAATTAAATATAAATGATATAAATAACATAGTTAAAAAGTAAAGATACTCAGATTGGCTAAAAAAGTAATACTCAAGTATATGATGTCAGGAAACTTATTTGGAGTATAAAGGTAAAAATAGACTAAAAGTACAAGGATGGTCTGCATCTGGCTCATATGTAGTAATAGGGCCTATATTTATACTCATCATGAAACAATCCCCTGCTCCACAAACAAAGTACACCAAACAGTAGTTCTGAAGACACTGCATGTGAGGCAGTGATGGTCAGTGATCCCTGAGTGGTGAGAAACAAGTGAAGTGAGCCCTGCAATTGCCTCTGCTGCATTGAGAGACTCAGCAGGTTATGGCACAGGCAGTGAGAACTGAGTTGTGGAGTTTGGCACATTCCCCTGGTTGAGGAGATGTTGCTGTGGAACTGAGTCACAAATTATAAAAGCAAGGGAACAAAATATTTCCAAGTCACTTAACTGCATCCCAGGACAAAGTTCAGGAAGATTTGTAGGAGTGGGAAATACCAGCATACAACAAGTTGAAATTCATAGTGCATGTCATTCAGTTAAAGATTCCCATATATGCACAGGACCCAAAAAACAACCCATCATGAAAATAACCATAGGGACACAGAATTGACACAGATGATAGAATTAGCAGAGGATGTTAAAAGTATTTGTTGTAATTATATTCCATATGTTCAGAAAGTGAGAAACATGTAAGATGCAAAGAGATCCATGTAGAAGTTTTAAAGATGAAAACTACATCTGAGATGAAGAATACACTAGATGAGATAAATGGCAGATAGGACATTGCAGGAAAAAGATTAATGAACTTGAAGGCATAGCAATAGAAACCATCCAATAGAAACACACAGAGAAGAAAGAGGGAGAAAACATTAATTTGTTGTAGGATACCTTCAAACAATCAAATATATAAGTAGAGTTCCTAAAGGAGGCCGTTTACATAAAGATATATTTCCAGAAATAGTGGCCAAAAACTTGCCAAATATGTTTCATTAAGATGAAACCATAAACCAAAACTTTCCAAATAAGTTTTAAGATGAAACTCTAAAAAATTGAATGAGCTACCAAGTATAAGCAATATAAAGGAAACTACACCAAGGCTCATCACAATCAAATTACCAAATACAAGTAATAAAGAGAAAATCTTAAAAGCAGTCAGAAAAAAAAAAAAGACAAGATCAAGTTGTATGCATAGGAGCAAAGATAAAGATGACATTAGATTTCTTGTCAGAAATAATATAAGCAAGAAAACAGTGGAATAGCATCTTTAAGGTACTGAAAGATGAAAAAATAATCTCCCTAGAATTCTATATCTGGCAAAAATATGTTTCAGAAACCAATGTGAAAAAATTCATCATATTCAAGATGCTGCTTCAGAAAAGCTTAAGAAATTCAATGCTTCTCCCCCCACCCCCCACACTTCAGGAAAATTTTAAAGTCCTTCAGACAGCAGGAAAATGATGCCAGTTGAATTAAAAAAAAAAACAAAACAAAAAATGCAAGAAATGGTAACTAGGGTAAATATATAGAATTTGTTTCTTATTTAATCTCTTTAAAATGTAGTTTTTTAAAGTCAAAATATTAACAAGATCCTGTATGGTTTATCACATCCATAAAAGTAAAATGCATGATAACAGTAGCTTAAAGGCCAAGGGAGAAAAGGAAGCATATTATAAGACTCTTATGCTCTACACTAGGTGGTGTGATATCTCTTAAAGGTAGACTGTGATAAATTAAAGATATGTATTGTAAACTCACTAAAATAGGAAAACAGAGTCATAAATAATAAGCGAAGAAAAGTAGATAGAATTTAATCATACAAAACAATCCAACAGAAGTCATGACAACATGAAAAGGGAAAGAAGGTCAGCTGGGACAAATACAAATAGCAAGATGATATGTTCTAATGAGTAAGATGAAATGTTCTAATGAATAACCACATTAAATATAAACAAATATAATATTCTAAACACCCCAACTTAAAGGCCAAGATTGAATCAAAAGCAAGATCCAGCCGTATTACTTGCCTACAAGAAGCACTGTTAACTGTATACACAAATAGGTTAAAAGTAAAACGTGGAAAATGATATAACATGGTAACCTATTAGAAAGAAACTTGGAGGGCGCCTGGGTGGCTCAGATGGTTAAGCGTCTGCCTTCGGCTCAGGTCATGATCCCAGCGTCCTGGGATCGAGTCCCACATTGGGCTCCCTGCTCCTTGGGAGCCTGCTTCTCCCTCTGCCTCTCTCTCTCTCTCTGTCTCTCATGAATAAATAAATAAAATAAAATCTTAAAAAAAAAAAAAAAGAAAGAAACTTGGAATGAGTTTATTAGTTTCAGACAAAGGAGATTTCAGTATTATCTGGGACAAAGAAGGTCATTTCATAACAGTAATGGGGTCAGTTAATTAAGAGGACATAAGAGGTTTTATGTTTATGCACTTAATAACTGAACTTCAAAACATACAGAACAAAATTAATAGAAATGCAAGGAGAAATTCATAATTATAGTCAGATTTCAGTAATGCCTCTCAATAATTGATATAATAAGTGGACAGAAAATTACCAAAGATACAGTTGAGTTGGATACTATTGTCAACCGACTTGACCTAACTAGATTTACAAAATACTGTACTCAAGAAGAGCAGAAGACACATTTGTTTAGAAGTTTACACAGAACATTTACCAAGACTGACTGTGTTTACCAAGATAGAGCCATAAAAGAAGTCTCCATAAATTCAGAAGGATTCAATTCATAAAGAAGAATCTCAGACCACAGTGGAATTAAATTAGAAATCATTAATAGAAAGATCCTTGGAAAAATTCCCAAATATTTGGAAATTAAATAGCATGCTTATAAGTAATCCATCGTTAGAAGAAGAAATCAAATGGGAAATTGGGAAATATTTTAAATTGAATGGGAACAGAAACAACATATTCAAGATGCTGCTAAAACAGTACTTAGAGGGAAATCTATAGCTCTAAATGTCTATATTAGAAAAGAAGAAAGATCTAAAATAAATGACTTCATTTTCATTCAGATGATTTCAGAGTAGAAAAAGAAGAGTAAATTAATCCCAAAGGAAGCAGAAGAAAATAATAATCTGAATAGCCCTCTATCTATTAAATAAATTGAAATTGTAGTTAAAAATCTGCTTACAAAGAAAACTCCAGGTCTAGATAGTTTCACTGGCGAATTATATAAAACACTATGGGAAGAAATAATATCAATTCTACATCAACTTTTTAAAAATATTTGAAGTGGATGGAATATTTTCCAAAGCCTATGATGCTAGCATTGCTGGGAAACCAGACCAGGCAAAGACATTATAAGTAAACTTCAGAATACTACCTACTTGTGAGCATAGATGCAAAAACCTAAACCAAATTTCAGCAAATCAAATTCGACAGTGTATTACAAGGTTAATATATCATGACCACTTGGTGTTTATCCCAGGAATGCAAGGTTGGTTTAACAATCAAAAAAAAATTGGGATGCCTGGGTGGCTCAGTCGGTTAAGCATTGGCCTTCGGCTCAGGTCATGATCCCAGCATCAGGCTGAGCAGGGAGCCAGCTTCTCCCTCTGCCTGCTCTGCCTGCCGCTCCCCCTGCTTGTGCTCTCTCTCTCTCTGACAAATAAATTAAATCTTTAAAAAAAACAGTATAATTAATCATATTTACAAACTAAAAAGTAAAAATCATGATCATCTCAGTAGATGCAGAAAAATCATTTGAGTAATCCAATAAACATTCCTGATTTAAAAAAAAAAAAAAAAACCCTTGAGCAAACTAGGAATAGAAGTGAGGTTCCTCAATCTGTTAATGGACATTCATGACAAACCTCATTTACTGACATTGTACTTACTGGCGAAGATTGAATACTTTCTTTGTACAATCAGGAACAAGATAGAGATGTTTACTTTCACCAGTCTTACTCAACATTGTCCTGGAGGTTCTAGCTAGTGCAATCAGGGAAGAAAAAAATAAATAAATGTTATTCACACGGGAAAGGAAGGAATAAAACTGTCCTTATTCACAGATGGCCTGATTGTCTACGTCGAAAATTTCACAGAATTCTATTACCACTAATTGAATGAGTTTACTAAGGTTGAAGTATATAAGATTAATATACAAAAATCAGGTGGGTTTCTGTAAAGTAGCAAGGAGCAATCAGAAATTTAAATAAAAATTACCATTTAATAAATATAAAAATATGAAATATGATAAATCTGACAAAATATGTTAAAGAAAATTGAAAACTACAAAATACTGTTGAAGGATCCCTAAATACATTGAGAGATACAATTGATACAGATTCTGTATTTTGAATTGAATTTTTTGCTAAAATTTATTTGTAATTCCCCAAATCAGTATTTGCAGTGCTTTGCAAAGTGGCACAAAATTTGAGTTGCCTGATGTGCACAGTCCAAACTGAGGATGAACATTCTATTGTCTTGTTTTAGCCCTCATGCATTAAGCAAGTGTCCTTTTCTTGCTCTGTGTAGTGCCACATTTTTAGCATTTTGGTATTTTTTGTTGGTGATTTAGCTGTTTAAAATGTCTCCTAAGCATGATGCTGAAGTGCTGGGTAGTATTCCTAAGCACAAGAAAGTTGTGATGTGCCTTATGGAGAAAGTACATCTATTTAGATAAGCTCTGTTCAGGCAGGAGTTAGAGTGTTGTCAGCTCTGAGTTCAGTGTTAATGAATCAACAATATATACTAAGTAGGGGATCTATAAGCAGAAACACACGAAAAACAAGGTTATATATTGATTGAGAAAAATGTTACGACTAGAGGTCTGTAGGAACCTGTCTTTCCCCTAGTAGCAATGGTTTAATATTTGATAATTCACTGTTTATGGGGACATTATAAAACACAATTATCATTGAGATGTTTTTATTTCAATATTGAGAATTAACTGTATAACCTGTACATGAGTTGGAAAACTCAACTTCGTTAAAATGGTGATTTTTACCCAGTTAGTCTGAGGATTCAAGGGAATTCTTCCCTAATCCTTGCAGGCATTTTTGCCTAAAATAAAATTCATATGTAAATGCAAGAACTTAGAATAGCCAAAACAGGTGTGAAAAAGAACAGTGTTGTGGGGCCAACACTACCTAATTTCAAGAAATACTATAAAGCTACAGTAAAAGCAGCATTGGCAGAAAAATAGGCAAATAGATCAATGAAACATAAGAGCTAGGCCAGAAATAAAAACCCACTTACATATCGATAACTGATTTTGACAAAGCCATAAAAAACAATACAGTGGAAAAAATAATAGCATTTTTCACAAATAGGGCTTGAGCACTGCACATTGATCTACAAAAAATGGAATTGAATCCATATTTTGCACTATGTGCAAAAATTAATTCAAAATGGCCCAGAGACCTAAATGTGCAACCTAAAACTATAAAGCTTCCAAAAGAAAACATAGGGGAAAATCTTTGAAACCTTAACTAGGTAATGATTTCTTAGATACAACACCAGGAGCACAATGTATAAATGGACAAATTGATAAACTAGATGTTATTAAAATTAAAGTCTGCTCTTCAAAAGACACTAGTAAGAAAATGAAAAGAGATACCACATTCTGGGAGAAAATCTTTGCGAAACGTATACCTGACTCTAATGACTTATATTTAGAATATATAAAGAACTTTTCAAATAAAACAATAAGAAAAATAACCCAATTATAAAATGGGTAAAATATTCAGATGGATGCTTCATTACAGGATAAATACAGGTAGTGTGTAAAAAAATTCAACATGTGTAGTCAATAGGGAAATGCAAATTAAAATCACAGTGAGATAACCATTACATAGCTGTTAGAATGGCTAAAGTTAAGAAGACCGACCATATCAAATGTTGGTAAGGCTACACCATATTTTAGCAGTGTTTAAATCCCAAGGTGGCTTCATTTGTAAAAGTCAGGGATTGTAGACATGGCACTTACAGCCTGCTGTGAATCAGGTCCTTGAGCATCTTCTTGTTTTTCAGAAACTTGGTAGCCCCGTAAAGACTAGAAAGGACAATAGCAGAGTCTGAAACTTTTACACTGTAAACTGTTCCCTACTTTTGGTATGGCTTTGTAATTTCTTTAAATATAAAGGTTATATTTATACACATTCATTGTGAAAAGGTGAAACAATGTGGTACTACAAAGTAGAAAGTGAGGATTCTCCGGACACCTGGATGGCTCAGTCATTAAGCATCTGCCTTCAGCTCAGGTCATGATCCCGGGGTCCTGGGATGGTGTCCCGCATCGGGCCTCCTGCTCAACGGGGAGCCCGCTTCTCCCTCTGCCTGCAGCTCCTCCTGCTAGTGCGTACACTCATTCTCTCTCTCTCTCTCTCTCTGACAAATAAATAAAATCAAAGAAAAAAAAAAAGTGAGGATTCTCTCTGTTCCCTGCCAGTTGCATTTCTTCTTTAATGCATAGGCGCCTGTTTGATTTAAAAAAAAAAAAAAATTAAAATGAGATCAGACAGTAAGCTCTCCTAGCTGTTTTTCATTTAACACTTTGTAACATTTTCCATGTCAGTGCATAAGCTCTGTACCTCATCTTTTCAAGGTTGCTCATCCCATTGTAGTTTAACTCATTAATTATTGATAGATACATATAGCTTCCTTATAGTTCTTCAGTTACAGTCTTGCTATGCACATTGTCACTGTGTATATTTTATGTGAGTCTTCCTGTAGTATGAATACCTAGATGTAGAATTGCTGTTTTAAAGATAGAGGCAATTGAAACTTTTTTTTTAGATTTACTTATTTATTTTACATGTGTGCAGGGGAGAGGGGGAGAGGGAAAGTCAAGCAGATTCCTCACTGAGCACAGAACCCATCATGGGACTCGATCTCACAACCCTGAGATCACTACCTGAGCCGAAACCAAGAGTCGGAGGTTTAATTGACTGCACCACCCAGGTCCCCTGCAATTGAAACTTTAACCAGTATTGCCAGTTTGCTCACCAGAAAGTTTGTCCAAGTTCTGTTTGCATCGGTAGAGTTTGCACCCATTTTCCTACATCCTTGCCAATACTTAACATGATCATTTTTACCATCTTTATCAGTTTAGTGTGGTAAATTACATTTCACTGGAATTCAAATTTTTATTTCTTTAGACATTAGTTTTTTGAGCAGATGTGTTTACTCAAATTGGGAGTCGATTGTGAGTACATTTGCCCTTTTTTTTTTGGATTTAAAAAATTTATTTTGAGGGGAGGGGGTGGGGGGATGGGTTAGCCTGGTGATGGGTATTAAAGAGGGCACGTACTGAATGGAGCACTGGGTGTTACACGCAAACAGTGAATCATGGAACGCTACATCAAAAACGAATGATGTAATGTATGGTGATTAACATAATGAAATTAAAAAAAAATTTATTTTTATCATCTTTGTGTTTTATGGATGTAAACAGTTTTTCCTTACATGTTGCAAGTATTTCTCCAGTTTGTAGACTTTTTAAGCATCAGTTATGGTATGTCTTGCTGGTATGGGAGTTATACATTTTTTTTTTATTATGTTATGTTAATCACCATACATTACATCATTAGTTTTTTTTTTTTTTAAGATTTTATTTATTTATTTGACAGAGAGAGACACAGCGAGAGAGGGAACACAAGCAGCGGGAGAGGGAGAGGGAGAAGCAGGCCTCCCGTGGAGCAGGGAGCCCGATGCGGGGCTCGATCCCAGGACCCTGGGATCATGACCTGAGCCGAAGGCAGACGCTTAACGACTGAGCCACCCAGGCGCCCCTACATCATTAGTTTTTGATGTGGTGTTCCATGATTCATTGTTTGAGTATAACACCCAGTGCTCCATTCAATATGTGCCCTCTTTAATACCCATCACTGGGCTAACCCATCCCCCCACCCCCCGTTTTTATGTTATTAAATCTGTCAGTTTATCCCATTATGACTTTTAGGGTTCCCTTCTTACTTAGAAAAGTCGTTTGTCTTACAGGATTGTGACAGATATTTAGCCAAATTTTCTTGTGCTTTTGTCATATTTTTATATTTTACATTTTAATACTATGGAATTTATTTTTGTTTATATGAGGTAGGAACTTAAATTTTTCCTTAATTGATAGGCAATTATAACAGAACAATTTGATCCTTGGGTAGTGATTTTGCTTGGACAACCTTAGGTTATAGTCTAATTTGAAGTTATATGGTTTGTTTTAGTTAGAGATATGGAGAGGTAGTCCTATTTCTCCTAGAAGGCAAGAGCGTGTGGAAGGCAAATTCCTTTGCTCTTTTGACTTTTTTTTTTTTTTCCTTTTTATTTACTTGGGAATTAGGATGAGTCACTTCCAGTAGCAGGGCATAGGGGAAGGGAAGCCAGCAAAGAGACATAGAAACTGTGTCCAAGTCATTTCTGGGACCGGGGATGAAAACGGATTCTTCTGTGGAGAGACTTGCCTTGGCAGGTGAGGTAGACTATGTATTAGCAACAGCTCTGGCTGCAATTTAACTACTTTAAAAATGTTGCTACTGTAAGTTCTGGCTTAGGGAACTTTTGGTGTTTTGGTGGATTCTGGTCAGTTTTTTCTGCTGTTTCCTTCTATGCATTCTGTTTTTTGTTAATGATTTACTTGAATTTGCTGGAATGTGATGTGTTTTATGTGCTTTCTTCTGCATGTGTGCTGTGGAGAAGCTTGGATTGTCTTTCTCTTTTCTACCCTTGCTAGCTTGGTGAATTCCTTGTTTACTTAACTAATCTAATCACCACCTCTTGAAACCTGCCTTTCAGTACCTCTTTCACCTAAGAACTCCCTGTAACAGCCTTATTGTAGCATTGGTATTGTAGTATTGTATTTGTTTATTTTATGTGTCTGTTTCTTATACCATTCTGTGAGCTCTCTTGGGACAGGGATTTTGCCTATTGATTGAAAACTCTCAGCTCCATTATTTTGGTATAGTTTGAAGATTTAAGTCCCAGAGAGTCAGGATATTTTATAAAAATATGAAAGTAGGGTCTGTCTCAAAAAGACTAGAGTGTATCTATTTTTTGTTGAGTGTGCTGATACTGTTGTTATAAGTATCTATTTACCAGTGTTACCTATCAAAGTTATGGTGAGTTACATGTAAACAAATTTCATATCAACAAAGATAGAATATTCCCTAACACAAATATGAGAAATCTTAAATGTCTTTTATATTACAGCTGGGAATTTTTCAGTGGAAACAAACTTATGATGTCTTAAGTCAGTGGAAAAAAATAACATACATGTTTTTTGACAGAATATTAAAAAAGTCTATTTGTGTGAATAAAATCAGCTTATCCTAACAGAACATTTTAACTCAGAATATTTTTGATTGCAGGGCTATGAAAAAAAGTTTATAAAAC
This sequence comes from Neomonachus schauinslandi, assembly GCF_002201575.2. Lineage (NCBI taxonomy): Eukaryota > Metazoa > Chordata > Mammalia > Carnivora > Phocidae > Neomonachus > Neomonachus schauinslandi. The sequence goes on along the minus strand of NC_058406.1, from coordinate 129,379,831 downwards.
TGTATCACTGTTTTCATAATTTGATGGTAGTATGTTTTAACAAATTGTTTATAATCAGAATAATAATGGATTCTTGTCATTGTTAACAGTTTTTGCATCATCTCGTTCAACCCATACAGTTACCCAGTAATATAAAAACAACTATTATTCTTGTTTTACTGTCTAGGAAAGTGACCTTTAAATACTTTCTCAAACTCAAATAGGTATCAGTGAGTGCCAGAGATATCCAAAACAGGCTCCTAACCATCATATGGCAGTTGCTCTCTCAAAATGACAAAGTCTTAGATTGTGAAATCCATTATCATTGATTTTATTTACTTTTAAGTAAGCTTCTATCCCAGCCACCAAACTGACTTGAAGCCTATTTCAAAATATCTTCCGTGAAAACATTCTTAGGTCTCTTGAAAATGTATACCTATGCAACAGTGTATGCATTTTTCACTTTTTGCACTATTGACTTTTCTAAGAAGTTATATATAAGTTAAGCTTGTAGATCTCAATTTTTATAAATCAGTTGTTTTACAGTTTCATAGATGCTTTATTAAAATTTTGGTTTAATTTTTTTAAAAAGATTTATTGTTTATTTATTTTAGAGAGAGTAGCGAGATCGCACCTGCGCGATTGGGGGAGGGCAGAGGGAGAGAGAGAATCTCAATAGGCTCCCCATCGAGCTCAGATCCCCACATGGGGCTTGATCCCATGATCCAGAGATCATGACCTGAGCCAAAATCAAGAGTTGGTTGCTCACCTGACTGAGCCACCAGGCATCCCCAAAATTTTGTTTTAATTCTTAATTATTGCTCTGTCAAGTAGTTAATACTAATAAAATTCCTGATTAAATAGAGGCACAGCTATTTAAAATAAAGTTTTAATCATTTTGTAAAATAAATTACAACTAGGACTAATTATTTTTAAATTTACCGAATTTAAACCTTTAAATATTAGTTATAAAGCTTTATTTATATGAGATCCTGTGTGTATTTGCACACCTTTCACAACAAAACGTCAGCTACACATTAAAATGCTTTATAGGATTCATGTTATTTTTATGCAGCAAAAAGTCAAAGTTAGTGGAATACAAGTTTAACACCATGTTATTAGTTGGGACTTTGCATTAAAGGATTTAGATCAGGTTTTCTTACCAAACAAGTATAGAGAGCTATAAACATCATTTTTAAAAAATTTAAATTCAGTTAGCCAACATATATAAACTTACAATTTTAATCACATTTTAATATATTAAAAACCCATGCTATTAAAAATTTCCCCTATAACATTGTGCTTGATATGCTCCTAATATTTTTTGCATTGTAGCAGATGAATTTATAGCATTGCTGAGTTATGAAAATTATACAGTAGTATAAATGCTATTTAAGTGTTATGAAAAATTGACTGATTTTTACCAGGCTTTAATATATTTTCTCATTTTTAACAAATTGTCATTTTTCTTTGCTTCTTGATACAGATATGGGTATCTGTGTTATCTGTTGTGCTTGAGTTATTTAATGCCATGGTATGCAAGGACCCAAACTGAGTATAGCCCAGGTCACTTTGTATTTTATATGATGACTGACTTTCTGGTACAATTTATAAAACTTAGAGTGGAATAAGTAAGATGCAGGTTTCCTCAAACCTCTTTTGACTTACTCTTGTCTTTTTTGTGCTGTTCCAAAAAGTAATAATTACTAGTTTTTTTTTTATTTGTTTGTTTTACATGCCACTTAGAGTGGTTTAATTGTTGAATTGACTGTCAACTGTATTGGTCCTTCAGTTGGTTGCTTAGGTTCTCTTTTCTTTTACTTGTGCCTTACTAGGTATTTATGTAGTTTTTTAATCAAATAATTTCTTAATCGTAATGATTGTGATCAAATTATTGTATTAAATTATTGATCCTGAAAAGAGTATGAAAAAGTTAAGAGAATACTGTTTTGTTCATTAAACTTGCCTTAGAAAGTTAATAGGTAAAGTTTCTAAAACCAGCTATTTCCATTCATTTAATGTATTTTCCACACATTGTGATTAGTTTAATTGAGCAGAAAGTAAACCACTTGTGTGTTTTATGCTTAAGTTTTAAAATGTTTCTTGGTATTGATTAATAGGAGATGAAAGAAAACTAAAAAGCAGTTAATGTATCTATAAATGAGATGAATGAATAATACAGGATAAAATAATACAGTATTAGGAAAATATTTTGAAGCTACTAATAATTGTCGTAGAATTTAGAATACCATACATTAAAAAATCTTAACCTCAAAACAACCTGTGAGTTAAGTAGGATAGATTTATTATACCCTTATCTTAAGGATAAAGCATAGAAGCCTTAGTTAAATTAAGTAAAAATCATTAAGACCTTGCAGGTTAGGGAAGGATTTCTTAAACAAGACATAGCAAGCACAGACTATAAAAGAAAAGATTGATAAATATAATACATAAAATAATCAATAGAAAAAAAGACAGGAGCAGTTCCCAAAGAGGAAACCCAAATGATCAATAACATGAGAAGATGATTAGACTCACTAGGAAAATGGGAATGCAAATTAAAATAATAGTGGGGAAAACAAAAACTAATAGAGGGGATACAATTTGTCAAACCTCAGGTTATCAAAAATTAAAATACCTGACCATACTGATGTTTTCAGGTTTGAAGGGAAGTGGTAATTCTCATACTGTCAGCAGAAGGTAATTTGGTACAGTCATTCTGAGTGCCATTTGGCAGCATGTTTTTTACTCATAAGGGTAAAGAAACAACTTAAAGGTCTATCAGTAGGGGAGTGGATTAGAAAACTAATGTGGTATTGTGATGGAAATTATACAGCAGTTAAAAGTAACGCAGTGGATCTATATAAGTTATAATGTCAAAAACAATGAAGAGTGAAGAAAGTAAGTTGTGAAAAGTATATGTTATTTTACTATTAATGTGACTACAAAACTATATATATCTCAAGGCCATATTTTCATGGTTATACATACATGCCTATAAATGTATTTTAAAATATTCCAGAGGGATATATTCTAAATTCATATAGTAGTGGTTTCTGGAAAGGATAAAGGGAACTTAACTGGAATATAATACTGTTTTTTTTTTTTTTTAATGAGACTTAAACATGGAAAGTATTAATTTCAGTTCTAAGTGGTAAGAACACGGACATTTGTTAAATTATCCTTTCTACTTTCTTTAAAATTTTGTTAACAAAAAGAAAAGGAAATTACTAAAAAGTAGTAGTTGGACGAGCTAGTACTTAAGCTCAGGCTTGATTCCCAAGTCTAGAGCTCTTTCAATTAATATGCTGCCTCAAAATTAGAAGGAAAAAAAAGTAAGATCAAATAATAAAAAAGGTAGAATGTAGTTTTATAGTAATAAGAATCAGGAGAATTATGTGTTTATGCTAAACTTTTTTGAGAGGAAAAGAAAGTTAAAAGATAAACTAAAAATTATTATAATCATATTATTTAAAAACCTTTAAGCATGCTGTTTTCAAAAAATGTATAGAGAGTAATTTAGGTACTCACGGAAAAAGTTACCTTAATTTATTGTTTAAAATGTGATACATATTTCTGTTGCATGTAATGGAAGACTAGATAATTTGAGTTTTTTATATAAAATTCATGAAAATAATTTAATCCAAATTTACAATCTGACTTCAATCTAAAAAAGTCAAAACTAGCTTTTCTTCCATTTTGTAAAGTCATTCTTCACAAAAACTTTAAAGCCTTTTTATTTACAGCTTCTCTCCAAGATAAAATGGCAAACCCCAAAGAGAAAACTCCAATGTGTCTGGTAAATGAGTTAGCCCGTTTCAATAGAGTCCAACCCCAGTATAAACTTCTGAAAGAAAGAGGGCCTGCTCATTCGAAGGTAAGGTTATGAAGAGAGGTGGTGAGACATGCTTATCAAAGTCTATCAGATTGATCATCTCAGGTTTTAATTGTGCTTCATTGTGGGGTGGGGGGAGGGGCAGCAGATGACCTGAAGGCTTTTAGTTCTATATTAATAATATTTAGAAGTCTGTAACTAAACAATTTTATAGCTCATTATGGTTTACAAAGTTCTTTCAGATACAGTACTTCACAAAAACCTTAACAAATCAGGAGATGTGGATTTTGATTTCTGTTTTGTAAATTAACTTACGTACAGAAAAGTTAAGTGACTTGCTTAGTAATAGCTCATAAGTGCCCATGCCATCACTTGAATATGTGTTCTTTGGCTCCCAGGTGCAGTGTTCTTTCCATTAAATTATAACTGCTAAAGTAAAAATGGACACAGAGTAAATATAACAACAGTTACCTAGTGAGACATCTTTTCTGGTGTGATACGGAATTATACGTTTCATCATTTATAAAAGTTTATAAATAGCAACCAGTGTTGTTGTTATTTATGCATTCATTCTTAATATTGTTTTCTTAAGTGGAAAAGCAATTTATATTTATATATAGCCTCATACATGTTTACATATATATATATTACAAAGAAGTCTATAATTAATGCATTTATGTTTGAGCTTTATTCATACGTTTCAAAAAGTCTCAGTTGTACACAAATTTCCATGGTACATTTTTAATCTTGGATTTGGAAGTATGTTGAAGCAATTAATTCTCTAAGAGTTGGTTAATCTGTATAAAGCAATGGCTGTTGGATTATTTAATTGTTTTCTGGTACCTCCTTCAAAGTAAGGGGAATAAGGTGAAACTGAAATCTGTTAAATCTGTTAATTTTGTTCCCTATTAGAGACTTTTATGAAGGATGTCTGGGCAACAGTTTAATTTGTTCATAATATCATTTGTGTAGAGAAAAAAGTTGTGGCCTAAGTTAAGTCATTTATCCTGACTCTCTTTTTTTTTTTTTTTTTTTTTAAAGATTTTTTTTATTTATTTGAGAGAGAGAGAATGAGAGACAGAGAGCATGAGAGGGAGGAGGGTCAGAGGGAGAAGCAGACTCCCTGCCGAGCAGGGAGCCCGATGCGGGACTCGATCCCAGGACTCCAGGATCATGACCTGAGCCGAAGGCAGTCGCTTAACCAACTGAGCCACCCAGGCGCCCCTATCCTGACTCTCTTTTGTGCCCATTAATTCATACTCATTTCATATTCATTCCCTTTCTGGCCTTAATCATGTTGGACTGTTTGCATTTCTTAGAATGTTTCGTGTTTTTTTCACATCTCTCTCCTTCGCCTATGTTGTAGTGTCTCCCCGCCTGTGGGTCCTTTTGTTCTTACACATTTTTGAATGGTCAGCTCACATACCATTAAACCTCTGTGAAACTTCTCTGATCCCTCCACTGGGCCTTCAGCAGGACCTGACTTCCTCAGGTGTAGTCACCGATGTGCTGTACATAATGATACATGTTGGTCATTACGATTGTACTAGACTGAGCTTTTTTAGGGTTATTGTTCTTCTATATTTTATGGCTCCTGTAGGATCTGTCTTCTTAGCTCCTCATTTCTAATTCCAGGAATTCTTCCCTGAGATGACTCCCCAGTTTTGAATTTCATGTTAATAGACTAACCCCCATGTCACCACAGTAGTCATTTGTTGACCTCTGGCTGATTCCATCACATTTCTCATGCCTCACTTTTACTCTAATTCATCATGTTTTAATTTTTGGTGATTTCGTTAAGTAGATGATTGATCCAACATGCTGACATTTCAGTTTCTTGCACTTCTATTGTTATCTTGCTTCCCTCTCCTCCAGCGACTCATTCCTGTGATCATACTCTTGACTTGATCATAACCAGTAACTGCGAGACCCTCCATAATTTTAATCTCAAGCATTCATCTCTCTCTGACATCTCCTAACTTTATAGTTCATTCCCTCTGTTTAACTTTAGTACTTCTTCCACACCACAAATCCATTGATTCTACCACCCTTTTACTATTTCTTACTCCTCTCAGTCCTCACATGGTTCTTATCCAGCTTAAATTCCATATACCTTGTATGTATCCTCAGCAGTCTTGCTCCCCTTGGTTAGCACTTGCTAAGTGTCACTTATTTTCTTGGGAGATTAACCAGTTACATGACAATTTACATATCTATGTATGTATATATGTTTGTATGTTGTATACACACACACACACACTGTAGTGGTTCTCAACCTTGGTTGTTCATTGAAATCACCAAGGAAGCTTTAAAAAACACTTATGCCTGAGTCTTACCCTCAGAAATTCTAATTTGATTGGTCTTGGATGAAGCCCAGACATCGGGATTATTTTTAAGGTCTCAGATGACTCAAATGTGCATCCAGAGTTGAGAAACATAAGATAAATGTCTTCAGAGTGGTGTAGAGTTGTCTTTTCATACATACTTGTTGATGGGAAGTAGTTATGTTTACGTGCTTTCCTCTTTCCTCCACTGAGTCTTACAGAATCTGAACAACTTACGGCAATTTTTAACATGTAACTATTAAATAACAAATTGTAATATTTTCCTTGCCCTCTTTTGTTTTTCTGCTCACTTTCAAGTTGAGCTCTGAAGTAATTTGGTATACCTTATATTAACATGAGTTATTACGACATTGCTATATCTCCCAGGTACCTAAATACAGTTCATTTTTTTTTTATGGATTGTTTTGACTTTTTAAACTTCTAAAGAAGGCTATTATAGTGTAGAGTGTAAGGAAGAGAATCAGAAAGAACACAAAATGTATTTTCTTCTTTTCCTCTATTTCCCTATTTTGAGAAGTTTTCAGTATGCATGAGTAAGTGGTAAGAAAGCTCCAGTAGCTGCACTCTGAGGTTTACTTTGGAATAGATATCACTGAGGGAGACAGTATAACCCAGTGGCTTTGAAGCCAAGTAGTCTTTTTTTTTTCTTATGCTAGCTAGATTTGTCAAGCTTGATCTTTGCCCTGCATTATCCAGCTTATGTGGCCTTGAGCAAGTAATTTAGAGTTTCATTTTTCTCATCTGTAATTTGAGAAATACGTTATCTGTTCTAGTGTAGTGTAATGGAATGATGATTTGTAAATTCTTAGCAACTATGTTGATGATGGGGTTACCCAGATAATTATATCATTGCTTGTTAGTATATATAGGATTAAAAAAATCCTTGGTAAAATATCTATTGAGTATTTGCTATATCATAGGCACTTTTCTTTCATTGAAACTTCCTACTTTGTTGTCTTCTCTCATGTCCCTCCTTGGGTATTGTGAATACAAGTCCCTTATTAGATATATGTTTGGCAGTTATTTCCTCCTACTCTATGGCTTATCTTTTCTTTTTTTAACAGTATCTTTAGAGAGGAGTAGTTGTTAATTTTGATGAAGTCCAACTTATCCATTTATTCCCTGTATAGTTGTACTTTTGGTAGATGTCTAAGAAATCTTTGCCTCATAAAAGATAAGATTTTCTCCTATGTTATTTTATTAGTTTAGGTCTTACACTTAGATCATACATTTAGGTCTTACATTTAGATCTAATTGCCATTTTGTGTTAATTTTTGTATGTCATGTACGATATGGAGCAAGGCTTACTTATTTTTTTGCAAATGGATGTCCAGTTGTTGAAGAGATTATCCTTTCTTCACTGCATTGCTGTGCACCTTTGTCAAAAATCAGCTGTCCATATATGTTTCCATTTCTGGAGTCTGTTCTGTTGATTTATTTTCTCATCTTTTTGCAAATGCTGTGCTGTTTGGTTTGCAGTAGCTTTATAATTCTTGAAATCTGGTAGTAGTAGCCCATTAATTTTGTTCTTTTTTTCAGAATTGTTTCTTTGCATTTTTATATGAATTTAAAGTCAGCTTGTCCTTTCTATAAAACACCCTGCTGGGATTTTGAATAGAACTGCTGTGAATCTATAGCTCAATTTGGGGCAAATTAACATGGTAGAAAAATTGAGTTTTCCAACACACGAACAAAGTATCTCTTATTTATTTAGATATTATTTAATTTCTCTCAACAGTATTTGTAGTTTTCAGTAGTCAAGTATTTTATATCTTTAGATTTATCCCTAAGTATTTCATATTTTTGTTGCTCTTGTCCAGTGCTCGTTTTTTAAATTTTAGTTTCTTGTTCTTACGGATTATTGCTACTGTATAGAAATACACCAATTTTTGTGTATTGATGTAGTATTCTGAAGTCTTGCTAAACTCACTTATCAGCTCTAGTAGCTTTTTAAAAAATTCCTTTTTAGGTTTTGTTGGGGGTTCCACCTGTCATTTATGAATAAAGACAGTTTAATTTTTTATTTAATTTTTTAAATTTTTTTTTAAAGATTTTATTTATTTGAGAGAGAGACAGAGTGAGAGAAAGCACGAGCTGGGAGGAAAGGGAGAAGCAGGCTCCCTGATTCAGGGCTCGATCCCAGGACCCTGGGATCATGACCTAGCCAAAGGCAGACGCTTAACTCACTGAGCCACCCAGGTGCTCGATTTAGACAGTTTTTAATCCTACTTTCCCCTTTTAATGTCTTTTATTTATTTCTCTTGCCTGATTGCATTGGCTAGAACTTAAAGTGCAATGTTAAATAGAAGTGATGAGAGCAGACATCTCTCAACTTATTTCTGATCTTATGGGCAGTCATTTCAGTTTCCCCCCATTAATTATGTTAGATGTACCTTTTCTGTAGATGCCCTTTATCAGACTGAAGAAATTCTTTTCTACTTAATGTTTACTGAGAGTTTTTAACATGAATAGATGTTGATTTTTGTCATGTGGTTCTACATTGATTGAGATGGTAATATATGGTTTTTCTGTTTTTAATCTCAATATTGTGAATTATGTTGATTGACTCTCAAATGTAGAATCTACCCTTGCATTTCTGGGATAAAACACTTGGTTACAATGTATTAGCTCATTTCTATATTGATGGATCCCATTTGTTAGTAGGTTTTTTTAAGCTTTTATTTAAAATCCAGTTAGTTAACATGAAGTGTAATATTAGTTTCGGGTGTACAATATAGTCATTCAGCAGTCTCGTACAACACCCAGTGCTCATCACAACAAGTGCACTTCTTAATCCCTATCACCTATTTTACCCATCTCCCCACCTACTTCGCCTCTGGTAGCCATCAGTTTGTTTTCTATAGTTAAGAATCTGTTCTTGGTTTGCCTCCCTCTTTCTTTTTCCCCCCTTTGTTTTGTTTCTTAAATTCCACATGAGTGATTCAGATAGTACTTGTCTTTCTCTGACTGGCTTCACTTAGGATTATACTCTCTAGTTCCATCCATGTCATTGCAAATGGCAAGATTTCATTCTTTTTTATGGCTGAATACTATTCTAGAGTGTGTGTGTGTGTGTGTGTTTGTGTGTGTGTCTCCCACATCTTTATCCATTCATCGGTGGATGAACATTTGGGCTCTTTCCATAATTTGGCTATTGTGGATAATGCTGCTATAAACACTGGGGTATATGTATCCCTTTGAATTAGTATTTTTGTATCCTTTGGGTGAATACCTAGTAGTGCAGTTGCTGGATTGTAGGGTACTTCTGTATTTAACTTTTTGAGGAATCTTCACACTGTTTTCCAGAGTGGCTGGACCAGCTTGCATTCCCACCAACAGTGTAAGAGGGTTCCCCCTTCTCCGCATCCCCTCCCAACACCTGTTGTTTCCTGTGTTCATTTTAGCTATTCTGACTGGTGTGAGGTGATACATTGTGGTTTTGATTTGTATTTCCTTGATGATGAGTGATGCTGAGCATCTTTTCATGTGTCTGTTGGCCATCTGTATGTCTTCTTTGGAAAAATGTCTGTTCATGTCTTTTGCCCATTTTTAACTGGATTATTTGTTTTTTGGGTATTGAGTTTCATAAGTTCTTTATATATTTTGGATACTAACCCTTTATTAGATATGTCATTTGCAAATATCTTCTCCCATTCCATAGGTTGCCTTTTAGTTTTGTTGATTGTTGCCTTTGCTGTGCAGAAGCTTTTTATCTTGATGGAGTCCCAATAGTTCATTTTTGCTTTTGTTTCCCTTGCCTCAGGAGATATGTCTAGTAAGAAGGTCCAAAGGTTGATGTCAAAGAGGTTACTGTCATGTTCTCCTCTGGGATTTTAATGGTTTCCTGTCTCACAGTTAGGTCTTTCATCCATTTTGAATTTATTTTTGTGTTTAGTGTAAGAAAGTGGTCCAGTCTCATTCTTTTGCATATTGCTGACCAGTTTTCTGACTCCATTTGTTGAAGAGATGGTCTTTTTTCCATTGGCTATTCTTTCCTGCTTTGTCAAAGATTAATTGACTGTACAGTGTGGTTTCATTTCTGGGCTTTCTATTCTGTTCTGTTGATCTATATGTCTGTTTTTATGCCAGTACCATACTGTCTTGATCACTACAGCTTTGGAGTATAACTTGCAATCTGGAATTGTGATGCCTCCAGCTTTGCTTTTCTTTTTCAAGCTGCCTTTGGCTTTTTGGGGTCTTTTGTGGTTCCATACAAATTTTAGGATTGTTTGTTCTAGCTCTGTGGAAAATGCTGGTGGTATTTTGATAGGGATTGCATTAAATTTGTAGATTGCTTGGGATAGTATAGACATTTTAACAGTATTTGTTCTTCCAGTCCCTGAGCATGGAATGTTTTTCCATTTCTTTGTGTCCTCTTTAATTTCTTTCATCAGTGTTCTATAGTTTTCAGTGTACAGATCTTTTACCTCTTTGGTTAGGTTTATACCTAGGTATCTTATGGTTTTTGGTGCAGTTGTAAACGTGATTGTTTCCTTGATTTCTTCTTCTGCTGCTTCATTGGTGTATAGAAATGCAACAAATTTCTGTACATTGATTTTGTATTGTATGACTTTACTGAATTTGTGTATCAGTTCTGGCAATTTTGTGGTGAAGTCTTTTGGGTTTTCTATATAGAGTGTCATGTCATCTGCAAATAGTAAAAGTTTGACTTCTTACTTGCTGATTTGCATACCTTTTATTTCTTTTTGTTGTCTGATTGCTGTGGCTATGACTTCCAGTACTATGTTAAATAACAGTGGTGAGAGTGGACATTCCTCTGTTTTCCTGACCATAGGGGAAACACTCTCAGTTTTTCCCCATTGAGGATGATAGTAGCTGTGAGTTTTTCATATATGGCCTTTATGATGTTTAGGTATGTTCCCTCAAAACCTGCTTTGTTGAGTGTTTTTGTCATGAATGGATGTTGTACAAATGCTTTTTCTGCATCTATTAAAAGGATTACATGGTTCTTATAGTTTCTTTTATTGATGGGGCATATCACATTGATTGATTTGTGAATATTGAACCACCTTGCAAACAGAAATATATCCTTGACTGTGGTGAATGATTCTTTTAACATACAGTTGGATTTGATTTGCTAGTATTTTATTGAGAATTTTTGCATCTGTATTCATCAGGGATATTGGCCTGTGATTCTCTTTTTTAGTGGAGTCTTTGTCTCGTTTTGGTATCAGGGTAATGCTGGCCTCATAGAATGAATTTGGATATTTTCCTTCCATTTCTGTTTTTTGGTATTAACTCTTCTTTAAATGTTTGGTAGAGGGGCGCCTGGGTGGCTCAGTCGTTAAGCGTCTGCCTTCAGCTCGTCATGGTCCCAGGGTCCTGGGATTGAGTCCCGCATTGGGCTCCCTGCTCTGCAGGAAGCCTGCTTCTCCCTCTCCCACTCCCCCTGCTTGTGTTCCCTCTCTTGCTGTGTCTCTCACTGTCAAATAAATAAATCTTTAAAAAAATAATAATAAATGTTTGGTAGAATTCACTGTGAAGCCATCTGGCCCTGGACTTTTGTTTGTTGGGAGATTTTTGATTACTGATTCAATTTCTCTGCCGGTTGTCAGTCTGTTCAAGTTTTCTATTTCTTCAGTTTTGGTAGTTGATATGTTTTTAGGAATTTCCATTTCTTCTAGGTTGTCCAATTTGTTGGCCTATAGTTTTTCATAATATTCTCTTATAATTGTTTGTATTCTGTGGTGTTGGTTGTGATTTCTCTCGTTTGGATCCTTCTTTCTTTTTGATGAGTCTGGCTAGGGGTTTATCAATTTTATTAATTTTTTCAAACAACCAGCTCCTGGTTTCATTGATCTCTTCTATTGTTCTTTTAGTTTCTACATCATTTATTTCTGTTCTAAACTTTATTATTTCCCTTTTTCTGCTGGCTTTAGGCTCCATTTGTTGTTGTTTTTCTAGCTCCTTTAGGTGTAAGGTTAGGTTGTGTATTTGAGATTTTTTTTGCTTCTTGAGGTAAGCCTGTATTGCTATATACTTCCCTCCTAGGACTGCTTTTGCTGCATCCCAAATGTTTTGGACCATTGTGTTTTCATTTTCATTCATTTTCCATGTATTTTTTCCTGGTTGACGCATTCATTGTTTAGAAGCATGTTGTTTAACCTCCTTGTATTTGTGGTCTTTCCAAATTTTTTCTTGTGGTTGACTTTAAGTTTCATAGCTTTGTGGTCAGAAAATATGCATGGTATGATCGTAATCTTTTTGTACTTGTTGAGGCCTGTTTTTTGACCTAGTATGTGATCTATACTGGAGAATGTCCCTTGTGCACTTGAAAAGAATGTATATTCTGCTTCTTTAGGATGGAATGTTCTGAATATATCTGTGAAGTCCATCTGTTTCAGTGTTTCATTCAAAGCCATTGTTTCCTTGTTGGTTTTCTGCTTAGATGATCTATGCATTGCTGTAAGTGGATGTTAAAGTCCCCTGCTATTATTGTATTATTATCAAGGATTTCCTTAATGTTTGTTATTAATAGTTTTATGTATTTGGGTACTCCCATGTTGGGGGCATAAATATTTACAATTGTTAGATTTTCTTATTGGATAGTCCCCTTTATTATGATATAATGCCCTTCTTCATCTCTTGTTATAGTCTTTGTTTTAAAATCTTGTTTGTATGATATATGTATTGCTACTCCAGCTTTCTTTTGACATCCATTTGCATGATAAATGTTTCTCCATCCCCTAACTTTGAATCTGCATGTGTCTTTAGGTCTAAAACGACGTCTCATATATATAGGCAGTGTATAGATGGGTCTTGTTTTCTTATCCATTCTGACACCATATCTCTTTTGATTGGAGCAAGAAGTCCATTTACATTGAGAGTAATTATTGATAGATATGTATTTAGTGCCATTTTTAAAAAAAGATTTTATTTATTTATTTCACTGGGAGAGAGGGAGAGAGAGAACTCAAGCAGGGGGAGTGACAGGCAGAGGGAGAGGGACAAGCAGGCTCCCCGCTGAGCAGAGACCCTGATGAGGGGCTCGGTCCCAGGACTCCAGGATCCTGACCCAAGCTGAAGACAGACACTTAACCGACCGAACCACCCAGGGTCCCCTTTTAGTGCCATTTTATTGCTTGTTTTGTCATTGTTTCTGGAGATTTTCTCTTTCCTTTCTTTTTTTTTTTTTTTTTTTTTTTTAAGAGAGCGAGCGAGAGAGAAACAGCATGAGAGGGGAGAGGGTCAGAGGGAGAAGCAGGCTCCCTGCTGAGCGGGGAGCCCGATGTGGGACTCGATCCCAGGACCCTGGGATCATGACCTGAGCCGAAGGCAGACGCTTAACCATCTGAGCCACCCAGGCGCCCTTCCTTTCTTGTCTTTGTCACTTCTGGTCTTTCCTTTCCACTTAAAGCGTTCCCTTTAATATTGCTTGCAGGGCTGGTTTAGTGGTTATGAACTCCTTTAGTTTTTTTTTGGTCTGGGAAACTCTTTATCTCTCCTTCTATTCTGAATGATACCTTTGTTAGATAGAGAATTCTTGGCTTCACATTTTTCCCATTTAGCATGTTGACTATATCATGCCACCCCCTTCTGGCTTGCCAAGTTTCTGTTGAGAGATCTGCCAGCTAGCCTTATGGGTCTTCCCTTTATACCACATCTTTCTCCATTCATCAGTTGATGGACACTTTGATTGTTTCCATAATTTGGCTATTGTAGATAATGCTGCTATAAACATTGGGGTATTCTTTGGGTAAATACAAAATGGATCATAGGGTAGTTCTATTTTTAACTGTTTGAGGAACCTCCATACTGTTTTTCAGAGTGGCTATGCCAGTTTGCATTCCTTGTTTAATATTTTGTGAAGGATTTTTATCTATCTTTATCAGAGATACTGGTCTGTAGTTTTGATTTATATTGTTTTCCCTAATATCTTACTCTTTTTTTGGGGAAGACTTTGTGTGAACTGGTATTATTTCTTACTTAAATATTTAGTAGAATTTATCATTGAAACCATCTGGTCCTGTAGTTTTCTTTGTGGAAAGATTTTAAATTACAGATTCAATTTCTTTAAAATATATAGGACTATTTGGGTTACTTATTTCTTCTTGAATGAGCTTTAGTAATTGTGTCTTTAACAGAATTTAAGTTGTTGAGTTTATTGGTATAAAGCTGTTAAAAATACTCCGTTGTTATCTTTTTACTACTTTAGGAATCTAGAGTGATGTCACTTTTCTCATTTCCTAATATTAGTAATTTGTGTCTTTTTTTCCCCCCCAAGATTAGTCTGGCTGGAGGTTTACCAATTTTATTGATCTCTGCGAAGAATCAGCTCTTGGTTTTATTGATTTTATTTTCTATTTCATTAATGTTTGCTTTTATCTTTATGACTTTTTTTCCTGTTAACTTCAGGTTCTCTTTTATTAAGATTTATTTATTTATTAGAGAGAGAGAGAACGTGTACATGCATGTGTGAGGGATGGGGGCAGAGAGAGAACAAATGTATTTTCTGCTCTTTTTGGTCTTTTTGGGTAGAGGTTTCTAAAAATGTCAATCAGGTTTTGTTGGTTTATGGTATGTTCATGTCTACTCTATTTTTTTTTTTTAAAGATTTATTTATTTATTTGAGAGAGCGAGAATGAGAGAGAGTACATGAGAGGGGGGAGGGTCAGAGGGAGAAGCAGGCTTCTCGCTGAGCAGGGAGCCCAATGCGGGACTCGATCCCGGGACTCCAGGATCATGACCTGAGCCGAAGGCAGTTGCTTAACCAACTGAGCCACCCAGGCGCCCCATGTCTACTCTATTCTTTATGATTGCTTAATAATTGTTATAAGCTACCACTTAAACTCAAACAGTGTGTCCCAGGATTCCTTATGTAGTGGGACTCTTTTTATTTTCTCCAGTTTTATTGAAATATAATTGACATATTACATTATATTAGTTTTAGGTGTACAATAAGCTAGTGGGATCCTGTAGAGAAGTTTCAGAAAAGCAGAGGATTGACTTGGATACATTTGTATTTTATAGAATGTTGATGGTGGTGGTGGTAAGAAGGATAGTTTGAATGGGAAGGTCTTATATTAAGGGAATGATGTTAGGATGGTCTTATAGTAGTTTAGGGGAGAGAGGTTGATATTCCTTGCTAAGACATTGGCAAAGAGAATAAAGAGAGGAAGCCAGATCTGAAAAATATTTTTGAAGTTGAGTCAGTAGCTTGATAATTGGATGCAGGTGCATGGAGAGAGAAATGGAGACAAGGAAGACCACTTAAAGATGTCTGGCCTGTGAGCCTAGGAAAATGGAGGCAGAAAAGTTTAAATCATATGGATTAATCGTAGGGGGGAAAAAACCAGACAAATTTAGATTATGGTATATATTCTTTGTTGTATTTTTTCCTTTCGTGACATTGACATTTTTGAAGAGTTTAGGCCCGTTGTCTTACAGAATATACCATAATCTAGCTTGTCTGGTTTTCCTCCTATGATTAGATTCTGGTTAAACATTTTTGGCCAAGAATACTAAAGGCTTCTCATTGGATCATATCAGGAGGTACATGATGTTTGTATGATTATTGATGATGCTAACTTTAATCACTTGGTAAAGGTATTTTCTACCTGTTCTCCTCCCTGCAATTATACATTTATTTCTTTTTAATTAAAAGTATCTTGGGGTTAATATTTTGTATTCGTACAAAGTAGTAAGCAGTCTATGGAAAACAGCAGATTGTGTGTGTATTCTGTAACTTGATCCTCAATTTTGGAAGGAGAACACTAGGTTTTGAGCTCACATGGAAATAATGGTGTGAATGGAATGTTCAGATGACAAAGGAAAGGGTGGTTATGAAATGAAGATGGACAGGTAGAACTTTTGTGCCACACCACAATGGGAACATTGAAAGGTTTTTAACATGGAGTTGGTTGGGGTGATACAATTGGATTTGAGGGGTTTTTTGTTTGTTTTGTTTCTTTTTCTTAGAGAGAGAGATTTGAGAGTACTAGTGAGAAAATTAACAGAATTTGGTGACTGGTTAAATGTTGAGCGTGGAGGATTGAGAGTTTCCTGGTGACATAATATTTAGTAGGATTGCCTGACTCTTTGACTAGATTGTACTAAGTATGACATTTAAGGAATTAGATTTTATAAGTGTTACAGAGACAGGGCCTTGTGGATTCTTTTAGTTTCTCATCTTCTTTGTACTTATTCTGCTTTTATGAGGATGTTAACAATATGATTCTATTTAGGGAAGTGATCTCTTCTTGTTTTATTCTACCCAAAATGTATACTTAGAGCTGCCGCTAAGCCTTTGAATGGATAGAACAGGATCTGGTACAATCTCTTAAAATGATTGCACTAGGTGGAATAAGATTTTTGTGCAAATAATTTGTAAGGTCACCCCTAGCTCTAAAATTTTGATTCTATGGTATATCTGTTTTTCTCTCAGTGTATTTTATTTCCTGAAAAATTTAATGTTTTCTTTGTCTCTCTCTGTTTTTCGAAGATGTTCTCAGTGCAACTGAGTCTTGGTGAGCAGACATGGGAATCCGAAGGGAGCAGTATAAAGAAGGCCCAACAAGCCGTTGCTAATAAAGCTTTGACTGAATCTACACTTCCCAAACCAGTTCAGAAACCACCGAAAAGTAATGTTAATAATAACCCAGGTATGGCACTGACTTGTTTCTTTCTGTTGTCTTGTTGTGTTCTATATGTGTTGTTCTCTGTACTTTCTTCATAGCAGGCCATCTGTGTAGTCAACAGGTATGAGTAGCACACGCACAAAAAACAACTGAATGATAATTGAAGGTGAGAGAATGAGGAAGGTAATTATAATTATTTTAAAAATTTGCTTTGTGGATATTCTAAAGATGCGTTATTTACTTTTTAAATGTTGACAAAAATACATTTGGATGCAAAGAACAGAAAGTATGACTGAGTTTTTTTTTTTGGGGGGGTTTTTTATTTCAATTCCAGTGTAGTTAACATACAGCGTTATGTTAGTTTCAGGTGTACAATGTAGTGATTCAAAAAGTCTACACATTACTCTGTGCTCATCCTGATAAGTGTACTCTTTAATTCCTGTCACCTATTTCTTCCATCCCTCTACCCACCTCCCCTCTGGTAACCATCATTTTGTTCTCTATAGTTAAGAGTCTGTTTCTTGGTTTGTCTCTCTCTCTTTCATTCCCTTTGTTCATTTCATTTCTTATATTCCATATATGAGTGAAATCATACAGTATTTGTCTTTCTCTGACTGACTTATTTCATTTAGCATAATACTGTCTAGCTTCATTTAGCATAATACTGTCTAGCTCCATTCTTTTTTGTGGCTGAGTAATACTCATATATATTTATATATATATATATATATATATCCCACCTCTTCTTTATCCATTCCTCTATGGCTGGACAATTGGGCTGCTTCCATAATTTGGCTATTGTAAATAATGCTGCAATGACTGAGTTTTTTATAAAGTAAAGATAGAAATGATCAATTTCTCTTTTTATATAATATATAAAAATACACAGTTTAATAATTAAAAAGTTATTGTTTATTTTAGCTTAATAAAAATTATACAGTTAGGTCTAAGCATCTTATTTTGCTTGTTGGTGTAGAAATGGTTGATAGGACTGTTCAAATTTAGAATACTTATGGAAGTTTATAAAGAAACCCACAAATCCAAAAAAACCCTGTGTGTGATATAATGCTAAGTAAACAAGTTTTCCAATTTTTATCTCCTAAGAATAATTTTAAAGAGTTGTTCCAGTTGCATATAATACCAACATTGTGCATCCAGTCATCTGTTTGGAAGAGGCAAATCTGTATTGGACATAATGCATGAATTGATAACATCAAGTTAATAAAGTTCCATAAGTTTAATACTAGCCCTATATCCATTTACTCATTAATTTATTAATTTAAGAGGTTACCTTCTGACAAATATTACTTTAGGTATTTTTGTGATGAGTAAAAAAAAAAAGACTTTTTCCTGCCACAAATGACTATAATCTATTTAATTAGAGTGAGTCCACATGCTCAGGCTCATAATCATCTGATGCTTCTTTCTTTCTCATGTGGCGTGTACTAAGTAGACATAATCTATTCTTTCAAGGACTGCTCTCCCTAAAACTGCATGAATTTCCTATTACTCCCCTTTTTGCTTCTGTTCAACTGATTCTGGTAGTTATTAAGTAAGCTTAAATAAGCAAAATATTATTACAGTAAAGAAAAACACCTAGTCATTTGAAGTTGGTAAGAGGCTGTCTCCTTTTATAATTTTTAAAAATCTCTTTAGGTTACTGATTGATCATTAATACCACACCACTGCCTCTATGTATTAAGCACTTGCTTTTATATATTTAAGAGATATAAAACATTGTTCTTTTCTGTGAAAACTTTACAATTGTTTACATGAATCACATAATTTAAAGGTAAAGATTAAGTACCAAGTGAATAATAACACTTGTCAGTTTATAAGTAATGATAAACATGGATGGGAGTATTTGAGGGAAGATAAGGTCCTTGAATGGAGAGTAGGCAGGTCTAGAGGTGAGGAAAGAATATTCTAGGCAGAGGGAATACAATGAAGAACGGCATTGGAAATAGGATTGTGGATGATAGTTTTGGTAAGAAAACTTTTTTGGGAGTGGTTTTTAATTAGAGCAGGTAAGTGACTAGGAAGACTCGAGATGTAGTAGGAGTGAATTGTGATGGACTTGAATGCCAGGTTTAGGAGATCAGATTTTATCTGTAGTTTAGGCGATTAGTGTTTATAAGCTAGTGGATGATGTGTTTAAAACAGCATTTTAGGAAGTTCAGTTTGATATGTGGATTGAAGGTGGAAAATACTAAAAGCAAGATCAGTTAGGAAACCGTTTGCCATAGTTTATGGGTGAGGAAAAGAAACTCCTGTGCATCGAGTACTGTATGCCCTCTGCTCTGTAGTGTTGGGAATGGCCTGGGAATGGAACAGAAGGACCAGTGTTGCTGATCCAGTGGTTGAAGCCGTGTTAGAGAGCAAGCTGTTCGGAGCATACAGTGTGAAGCAAGAGCAGTGTGTGCCCATCTCTGCAGCAGGTCCACTTTAGAGGATTATAATGGCAAGTAAACCAACAAGGGAGTCAGGGGAAGGAAACAGAGAGTCGGAAAGGCCAGTGGTGATGAGTTTGCGCTATTGAGTGTTGCAGTGAGCTGAGAGAATGAGTAGCTTTTGGAAGGTAAAGTTTTAAAATAGAGAATAATATTGCATACCGGCAAGTGCACAAATTATAATTGTAGAACCTTGATGATTTTTTGCTAGCACCACAGGCTTTACCAGTGCCCCAGAAGCCTCCCTCATGTCCCCTTCTAGTGGTCAAACAACTTCAAAGGAAGCCACTCTTCTGCGTGTCTATCTTAAATTCATTGTGCCAGCTTATTAGAATCATGCACTGTACTCTTTTGTGATAGCTTGTTTTTCTCAGTGTTAACATCTGTGAGATTCATCCATGTTGTATTTAACAACATGGTATTTCATTGCTATACAGTATCCATTGCATGAATATACTGTAACTCATTTATTTATTGTACTATTGATGGACATTTAGATTGTTTCCAGTTTCAGGCTCTTAGAAGTCAAACTGCTGTGAACATTCTTGTATGTGTACATTTTTGTTGGGGACGTACCTAGTATTGGAACTGTTGGGTCATGGGTTATGCATGTGTTCATGGAAATCAGAGTAAGAGTTAAGCCCGGAGGTCAGTGAGCATACACAAAAGACAGGTATCATAGCTGCTGTTCTTACATCACAGTCTTTTATTCCTAGACCTACTGGGAAAGATAAGAAAGCTGTTGAGGCATCAGTTAGACACAGTAAGGAAACTATCATAGTTTTGGCCAGGTTGAATAGTGAATTAGAGCAACAATTAAAGTATGTCCTTGAAGAGAGAATTTCCTTGGAAGTTCAGCTGGAAAAACTT
The DNA here is from genome assembly GCF_002201575.2 of Neomonachus schauinslandi. NCBI lineage: Eukaryota > Metazoa > Chordata > Mammalia > Carnivora > Phocidae > Neomonachus > Neomonachus schauinslandi. Next base: position 129,359,754 of record NC_058406.1, on the reverse strand, counting down.
TGACCATTCTCTTACCTATAAGCCAATTGCTATAAACTGTGACCATACCCATTTTTAAGTGGTTTGGGTTTACCCAATTTGGAGGCCCAAACATTCAGCTTGCTACTTAATTCAACATTAAATTTTATTATTTGCTTTTGCCCTGTATGTTCACCATTGTGTTAAAGTATCCTTTATTTTTTAATTTAAACAACAAAAGGGTCAGTATGACCAGAAAAAAAAACAAACCCCAAAACAAAACAAAACCAGAAAAACCCCAAAACATACATGAGCTATACAGGTGGCATGTAGTCACAGCTACTTGGGAGGCTGAGGCGGGAAGATCCCAGAAGTTCTGGGCTGCAGTGCGCTGTGCTGATCAAGTGTCTGCATGAAGTTCAGCATTGATAGAGTGACCTCCTTGGGAGCGGGGGACTACCAGGTTGCCTAAGGTAGGGTGAACCAGCCCAGGTTGGAAACAGATCAGATCAGAGTAGTGGGATTGTGCTTGTGAAGGGCCACTGCACTCCAACGTGGGCAACATGGCAAGGCCCACTGTCTTTTTGCCCCGCCCCAATTTAGGGAATCCTGTGTCTCAAAAAAAAAAAGTTTGCCCCTTTGAAAAAAATAACACACATAATAAATGCATATGTAATATATCACGTCAAAGTATAATTTTCCCTTCCTACTAGCAACACATGAGAGCTTTCTACATCCTTGTCAACGTATGGTCTCTTAAGCTTTAAAAATTTTAGCTATTCTTCTGGGGGTATAGTAGTAATTCAGTGTAGTTTTAATTTTCATTTCTTTAATAACTAATGATGGTGAGCACCTTTCCATATGGTTATTGGTATTGAGATCTCTGTTGTAGAGTGCCTTGAAATAATTTTCTCATTTAAAAACACCTGCATTGTCTGTTTTTTATGTTTTTCTATTTTTTATTGACTTTAGGGTTCTTACATATTCTGGATTCACATCTTTGTTAGATATGTGCATTGCAAATATCTTTCTATAATGGTATATTTTGATGAACAGAAATTCTTTAATTCTTTATTTAAGTCGAATTTATTAGTCTTTTCCCTTATGGTTAGTGTCTTATTTAAGACATCTTTGTCTCCCACAGTGTTATGAAAATAATCTTATAAAATTTTAGAAGCTTTATTATTTTATTTTAAAAATTTAGATCTGGAGTCTGTCAGGAACTGAGGTTTATGTATGATGTGAGGTAGGGTTCATGATTTTTCTTCTTTTTAATATATAGACGTTCAGTTAACTCAGTACCATTTACTGAAAAGACAATCCATTTCTGTCTGCACTGCAGGGAGGGGGGAGTTCAGTCTTGACTTCACATCAAGTAGAGATAGTATTTGTACCCCAAAGAGGAGTTAAATTCATTTACAGCATGGCTTAAGACTATATCAAAGAACTATTTTGCTTTCTTCCTCCTTTTATTTTTTTTAACTTTGTTGGAAATAATTTCATATTTATGTAAAATTTGTAGCAAGAGTACATAGTGCATCTGTTATGTACCCTTCACCCAGATCCCCCAACTGTTAGCATTTCTGAACCAGTTGAGAGTAAGTTGTTGGCATGTGGTCCCATTCCCCTTAGTATTTCAGTGTATTGTTCCCAAATACATAGCCATTCTCCTGTCAGGAAGTTAACATTGATCTGGTATTATCATGTAATGCAAACACTCCATTCTTCCTTCATTGATTGTCCCAGTAATATTCCTTTGTAGGTCCAGGATCTAATCGGGATCATGTATTTATCATTTCTTTTCATTCTACTTCAATCTGGAATAGTTCCTCAGAGTTCTTGTCCTTTATGACCATGACATTTTTGAATAGTTCAGGCCACATCATTTGTAGAATGCCCCTCAATTGAGTTTATCTGGAGTTTCCTCGTGATTTTGAATTTTTAGCATGAATGTCCCAGTGGCGTTGGCTTATCTCACTGTTACTTATCAGGGTAAACCTGATACTGATTTGTCCCATTAGTGATGACTTTTGTCACTTGGTGAAGACTATGTTTGCCAGGCTTCTCTACTGTAATGTTAATTAATAAGTATGTTTTCTTATTAAATAATAAGGAACTAATTATTTTCTGAGGAGAAACTTTGGGACTATATAAACATTCTGTTCCTCATCAAACTTGCTTTCACTTACCAGATTTGGCATCTATTAATGATTCTTTTCTGAATTAATACTCTGAAGAGTGCCACAGGGTGATTTAATTAATTAATTAATTTATATGGCTTAGAACAACAGAAACTTATTTTCTCTTAAAGGGTGATGTTTTGATTCCAGTTGTTTTGTTTTTAATATTTATTAGTTGGCATTCTACCCTAGAATTTTCTCTTTCCCCTCATTTGTTTGTTTGTTCATTTATTTCTATCACTATAGACTCTTGGATTCCTATTTTACTTACAGGATTATAATCTATCATTATTTATTTCGATTCTCAATTTGTCACAGACTTGACCAGGGGTATGAACCTTTCCAGTTGACTCCAGTGTCCTTCTACTGTTTTCATCCTTCTTGAGCACTTCTTACTTTCTGGCTCAGTAAGATGTTCCAAGGTCATCTCATATTTTCCTTGTCCTGGCCCTGGCACGAGCCATTACTTCAAGGAGCCTTGGTTGATTAATTAATCAGTTCATTGTTTGAACAAATATTTATTGAGTGACTGCTATGTTCCAGGGACTATTCTGCCTACAAAGCTTTTCCTTGAGTGTTAGCAATGTATAGCTCCTTAAAAACTAGTTGTGGCATTTTTCTTTCACTTTCCACAGAATGGGAATCCACAGTAGTTGTTATGTATGTTTGTATATATAACCAATTAGTCTTGTTATGTTTATCACTGATAAATACAGAAATTTCCTTTAATCTACCGAAAAACCACTAGAAACAGATTCTGCGTTGACAGTGTCCGCTTTACAGCCATGTGATGCATGAGGAGTGCTGCGTCATGATCATCTTTATGCAGCCTGGGTCCAGCTCGCACCTGCTGGAGTGGTACTTAGCATTATCTGCAGGTTCTCACAGTTGGAAGTGACTCTGTACGTGTTTCCTGTGGGCGCGTTATTGTGTAAGTAAAGAGGCTGTGCACACGCAGCGGTGGCAGTCTCGGTCTTTATGAAACAGGTGGAGATACTTGGCTCCAGGAGTCGAAACCTCTTCAGCGCAGTTTGCACTTGTCTGGTGCTTCTCCACTCTCCTTCACGAAGACCAGTGTCTAGCATTTCTGTGAAGAAAATAGATTGCAGCCTTAATTTCAAATGAGAAATTTATATGAAATCATTGATTTATTTAAATGATATGAATATAATACTTCTACCTAGCTTAAAACCCAATTTTGGTATGGGTGGCAGGACATAGTATATCCTACCAGTGCATTAAAATCACCTCACTGATGATTGTTAGATACATTAGTTTCTGTTTATTGCCCTAATTAAAGGATGAGGCCTTTCAAACTTTTTTTTTCTTTTCTTTTTTCTCCATTTGAACTTTATGCTATTTGTGTCTGTATGATTGTTGCAAAGTAGAATTCAGAAAGACGTAAATCTTACAACCGATTGATATGTTAACTATTAAACTGCAATATATATGAAATAAGAAAAAAACTTAAAAAAAATATACACTACTCTTTGGTGTTAAATTTGTAGAAGACTGTTCGACAATTCCTAATAACGTTAACCATAGACCTACTCTGTGATCTAGTAGCAATCCCACTGCTAGGGATATACCTAAGGGAACTGAGTGTATGTGTCTGCTAAAACACTGTGGCTTTATTTAATTGCTCCTAGCTGGACACAACTCAGATGTCCCATCAGCAGCAGAGTAGATAAACTGATGTATCCATTCAGTAGAGTACTATTCAGTGATTTAAAAAAAAATGTTTGCAATACTGAAATATTTGACAAAATTGTTACATTGAGTGAAGGAAGCATGATAGAATAATACACATTCAGGTTTGAAGAACAGGCAAAACTCTGATGACAGAAGTCAGAATAGGTAACTTGGGGAGGTGGGTATTGACTGGAAATAGCTATGATGGAACTTTCTGGGTGATGAAAATGGTCATATCTTGATCTGAATGGTGGTCACTGAATGTTTATAATGTGTAATAATTTGTAGATTTGTATGCTTAAGGTTTGTGCATTTTACTTACCCCTCAGTAAAATACTGTAGGAAAGAAAGAAAAGAGAATCCTTTATTCTTGACTTCTCTTCCTCTGCCCTGAGTGTTGGTATTAAATTAGGGGTTTGGGCTAATTGGACTTACTGTTCAGTATGTTAATGTTCTTTGCTGTTTTTCTTATGCCTATCTTTTTTTCTTTTCCACCTCCTTTGTCCTTCCACCCTCTTTGTTTTTCCCCTTAACCTTGGTTTAGTTCCTGTTCTTATACTCTTCAGTGGTTTCGCATAAATTCTTTAGAACTGGGACACAAAGTGAGCAATTACTGACTCTTGCTGGATAGCTGATGACGCGGCTGCCGGTTCTGCGTTTGTCAGGTTCCGGCACCCCCAGCGGGCGCTTTATGCCAGCCCCATTTTTCTCTGCTGCAATAAGTCGACCCGTTTTTGTATGTGACGAATGGAGTCTTAAATGTATGTTGCAAAAGGCATAATTCCAACAAAATAGTACAGGATTTACACTGAAAAAATAAATTTTACTTTCTATAAAAACTTTAGATTCATATTTGTGATTTGTTATATATGTAATGTGTATATATATAATGTTTTACTAAATAACCTCTTTTGGTACTCAAAATAATGTGATGTAATAATTTAGTGTGTGTTATTTATTATGGAATTTTTCAAACTTTTGCAAAAGTAGAGCTGATAAGCTAGTGAACAGCGCCATACCCATCACCACCTTCAACAGTCATCTACACGTAGTGGCCAGTCTTGTTTCTCATCTGTCTTTCCTCTGAATTATTTTGAAAGAAAGCTCGGATATATCACTTCATCCATAAATGCTTTAGTATATATCTTTAAAGATTTACAGAAAGCATTAGTAGATTTACTTTGTCCTGTTGTTGGTTATAGAAAAAACTCAAAATGTATTTTCATGAGATAAGTCTAAGAATTACTGATGACCCTGTATTCATTGCTAATTTCAGTTGCTTGATTAGCAAAATATAAAAATGATAATAAATGAAATAAGATAAATGATAATAAAAATGCTAAAGATGATAATGTTTTTAATGATTAAATAATTGAAAGCTTCCTGGGGTGAGTAATGCTGACGTTCAGTACTTTCTTTATAGTATCCAAATTAAGCAGTCTGTGAACCTCGTGTTCCCCTTGTTTTGAAACAGTCTTTCAAGTTGAATTTTTGGTCATTAATATACAAAAAAGCTTGCAAACCCCGAAGAGATTTCATTAGAAACAATTTTCCTGTTTATGTAGTTTGTTTATACACCCCTGAGAAAATCATACAGACAGGCCATCAACTCCCACCTTCTTTCATGGTAATTACATGTAATGTAAGTATGGCTTGCGGGATTTATTATGGAAATATTTCACTTGTGTGCTTTTAATATTTTTTTTAAACAGGTAGTATAACTCCAACTGTGGAACTGAATGGGCTTGCTATGAAAAGGGGAGAGCCTGCCATCTACAGGCCATTAGATCCAAAGCCTTTCCCAAATTATAGAGCTAATTACAACTTTCGGGGCATGTACAATCAGAGGTTTGTATGTCTTCTTTGGTTTTGTTCTTATTTATTATTTTACGCATATTGTAACAGTTTCTGAAACTCAAAGAGTATTTTCATTGTAAGGAACATTTACTTTGGGCATTTTGCATGGAATTTAGATAAATCAGGCTCACAAAAGGAATATTTAAAGTAATACGTTTAAAAATAACTGGTTTTCGGGAACTAGTTTTTATTGAGTCATGAGAACCCTGTATTTGTTGCAGGCAGGACCATGTTTTAAAATCATGCCACAATATAGTGCTGACTTTTCAGTTGACTTGCTCATTTATTTACCAGGCAGATACTTAGCTTAATTAGTGGTTTTCTTAATTTGTCCAACTACATTGCAAACATGAATGTTTTTAATTTATAGGAAATTTGTTGGAAGGATTTACTAAGTCTGTCTACACATTGCATAATTTTGTGATAGTTACAAGTGTAACAGAATTTTCTTTTATGGGCAAGGCAGAATTTTTAAAAAAAAGTTGTGTTTTTTTTGGATCATTTATAAAAGTCATGTAACTCATTATAGAGAATGTAGAAAATGCAAAAAGTTAAAAAGAAAATATAAATAACATGTAATTCCAGAATTAAATACCTTTAATATTTTGATGTATTTTACACTTTTTAAAATTCTTTGCACATATATTTGACCAAAGTGAAGTTATCCTTTATATTCAGTTTATACAGTACTTTATGGAGGTATATTTATGTGAATGGCAGAATGCACAGATCTTAAATGTACATTGTGATGACTATTATTTATGTATATATATATATTTATACTTTACTTGATCACTTTTTATATGTGTGTATCCTCATGTGATGACCACCCCGATCAAGGTTCAGCATGTTTCTGTTACCCTGAGAATTTCCTCATACCTATGTGTACTCGTTATACCTCCTCCCAGGAGGAACAATGGTTCTATCACTGTAGATTAGTTTTGCATGTCGTTGAACTTCATATAAATAGATTCATACAATATGTACTCTTCTGTGTCTGGCTTTTTTCAGTTCATATAATGGTTTTCTTATTTGTTTTTGTTTTTTGTTTTTTGAGATTCATCCTCGTTGCTTGTATCTGGATTTTGCCCTTTTCTGTTGCTAAATAGTGTTCCTTTGCATGATGTATCATAATCTGTTCATCTCATATATACAGTATTGTGCCCTCTTTTAATTTGATATAGTGATCATTTTTCACATTTTTTAAAAGTTTTTTTTTTTTAGTAATCTCTACACCCAGTGTGGGGCTCAAACTTATAACCCTGAAATCAAGAGTCTCATGCTCTGCCAACTGAGCCAAGTAGGTGCCCCCATTTTTCACATTTTTAAGTGATCTTTGAAAAACATATTCGATGGCTATATAATGCTTCATTTGGCCAGGGTATATTTTACAAGGATATAAACAGGTATAAACAAAGAACACCTGATAATCATATAAACAAAATGTACTTGTTTTGATCATCTAAGTTTTTTTGAAAATTATAAATAATGTGCAACAATCTTTACATATAAATTTTTGTTTACATCACTGATTATTTCCTTAAAATAGATTACCTTATAAGGGGAATATTGGGTTAAAAAGAATAATATGTCGCCCAATTACATTAAAATTTGTATTAATTACTTAGTGTATATTCTGTTCCATTCTGACAACACTGAGTTAAAAAAAAATGTCTTATTTGATAGATAAAAAGTGGTATGATTTTATTTTATTTTATTTATTTATTTTTTTTTAAAGATTTTATTTATTTATTTGAGAGAGAGAATGAGAGAGAGAGAGCATGGGGGGAGGGTCAGAGGGAGAAGCAGACTCCCCGCCGAGCAGGGAGCCTGATGCGGGACTCGATCCCGGGACTCCAGGATCATGACCTGAGCTGAAGGCAGTCGCTTAACCAACTGAGCCACCCAGGCGCCCAAAAGTGGTATGATTTTAAAGTTTGGTTTTATTGATTACTTGTGGGGCTGAACAGTTTTCAAGTATTTTGTTTGTCCTTTTTGATTTGTCTATTTGAATTTGCTAATTTCTGTTGCATTGCTTGGCAGGTCTTCAAATGTTTATGTGTTGGGAATATTAGCATTATGTCTGTTTTGTTTAATTTTCCTGCTTTGTAAAAACTGGCTTTTAGTTCTGTGTTTGTTTTGATGTGCAACAGTTTTAGATGTTATATGGCCTAGTATTTTTGTGTGTGTGTGTGATTTCTCCAACTGCTTTTATGCCTGAGAAATTCTTGTGATCAGATATTTGCTAATGCTTAAAAAGAACATTTTTATTGAGATATAATTGACATACAGCATTGTGCAAGTTTAAGGTATTCAGCCTACCCTGATTTATGTTGCATTATGATTGCTATTGTAGTGTTAACTAACACCTTGATCATGTCGGATAATTATTTCTTCTAGTGTTGGGATGCTGATACTTTTTAATCATTTTGTGTATTTACTACCATTACAGTTCAGATGTGAGAAGATGTGTGGTCTATACATAATGATACCTTTTGGTGTCTTGTTTGGCAGTGGTGTATTTACCATTTAAAACTTAGTCCTATTCAGATTGTAAATGGTTCTTTTAAATATTATTGCTTATGTTCTCTAAGAAAAACGAGTACAATCTTCTTAGACTTCTGCTCCTCCCCCCTTTTCTCCAGGTGTGTCTGGGGGAATTTACTGTGTTGTCTTGGTAGGAAAGGAGGGACCCTCACCTTTGGGTGTTCTGTATTGTCCTCTGAGCTCCTCTGGTCTTTGTGATGATGTCCCTTGTCCACCAGATAGCTGACACCTTTCTCTTCTGCCTTGCCGAAACCTGCAGTTGGTGATGTGTAGTCCATTTTTTCCTGTCAGGTAATGCTTCCACAGAGTATTTACCATCTCTCCCTTGCTCTCTTGACCTAAATCCTTAACTCTCTTTGGCTCCCTTGGAGTGTTGTTCCATTCTCATCCTCTTCGGTAGTGTCTCCTAAACTGGAGCATCCAGTGGCAGGCTTATCAACTCTCAACTTGGTGTCCACACCACATAGGTGGCAAGAAGGACATAACATTTCTCTGGTAGTTGCTTTACTTTCCCTTTTTCTGTATAACCTGCCTATAGCCTTTCTTGTAAGCTTGAGGTTACCTAATAGAAATAAAACTATTTGCCCACTTAAGCACAATAGATACATTTGGTCACCTGAGTTGGGAACACCTTGCCTATCAGGATATTTTACTTTTAATATACTATAGTGAATAGACTCATGGGGATATTTAAATGCTTATTATATTTTGATATCTGTAGTTCTTTATTGAAATCTTACTAGAGTTGTTTTTTTTTTTAAAGATTTTATTTATTTATTTGACAGAGAGAGACACAGCAAGAGAGGGAACACAAGCAGGGGGATTGGGAGAGGGAGAAGCAGGCCTCCCGTGGAGCAGGGAGCCCGATGCGGGGTTCGATCCCAGGACCCTGGGATCATGACCTGAGCTGAAGGCAGACGCTTAACGATTGAGCCACCCAGGCGCCCCTAGAGTTTTGATTAGTGGATTTATTACTTTTAAATGAAAGAAATCTGGTGCTAAAGCAATGAGAAATCTGACAATAATCTCTGTGGATTATTATTATGGAGCTCATGTTCTAGTAAGGGAGGCAGTCATAAAGAGGTGGTTACTCACTGAGGTGACTTTTGATAAAGAAAGAGAGGGAATAAGTAGTGTGTATGTCACAAGTAGTGTGTATGTCACAAGAGAAGGAGAGAACATTCCAAGCAGAACAAACAGGAAGTGCAAAGCCCCCGAGGTAGGAAGGTACCAGGCGTGTTGATGTCTTCTCCAGCAGACCAGTAGGGCTGGAAAAGACTGAAAGGAGGTATGAAGGAGGAGAGTAGTTGGTATATGAGGATGTGACACGGGTCATATGGTTTGGTTTTTTTTTTTTTTTTTTCTATTGTGGGTCTTCTGTTAAGAATGTTGACATTTTTCCTTTGTTGGCAATTTCTAGTTTCAAGATCTGATTCCATAGTTGTCATGAGGGGTGTAAGAATTTATGTATGACTTCTCTAAGGGGTTGTGCTTTAGGCCATTCCCACTTAATGGATAAAGTGGACTTTGCTTTCAGATTGTTGGGAGAGTCTTTAGAATATTCTGCAGATCACAAAAAAGGTAAAAAAAAAATAGAGAAGTACTGGTAAACTGCCAAGTCATGTTTCAACTGAAAAGCTCTCTGCTCACAGAAGGGCAAACCTAACCATTACTCATTAGGCTGTAAAAATTAGGATTTCACATGGGGCGCCTGGGTGGCTCAGTCAGTTAAGCGTCCGAGGTCCTGGGATCGAGCCCCGCATCAGGCTCCCTGCTCAGCGGGGAACTTGCCTCTCCCATTGCCTCTGCTTGCCGCTTCCCCTGCTTGTGCTCTCTCTCTGTGTGTCAAATAAAAGTAAATAGGGGCATCTGGGTGGCTCATTTGTTAAGCATGTGCCTTCGGCTCAGGTCATGATCCCAGGGTCCTAGGATCGAGCCCCACATCAGGCTCCCTGCTCTGGGGGGAGCCTGCTTCTCCCTCTCCCTCTGCCGCTCCCCCTGCTTGTGTTCCCTCTCGCTGTGTCTGTCAAATAAATAAATAAAATCTTTAAAAAAAATAAAAGTAAATAAATCTTTAAAAAATATTTTAAGAATTAGGATTTCACATATGACCTTAATCTGCAGATGACAACACCTGAATGTGTCACAGGGAATTTGGAGCCAAAGATAGAGGAGACTCTTTTCTCCTTGTGAGAATCCAAATGAATCAGTAGCTTCTTAATAAGGCAGGGAATGAAAGGTTAGAAAGTCCAAGAAACAGATATCATTTAAAGGGATTTATAAAAAAGTCCTTTCATTTTTTACTTAAAATAATATTAAGTAATAATTAGAGATTACCCATGTTGGTTTTTAAAAAAATATATTTTTTATTAAATTCTGTTTTTTTAAGGTTATTTATTTAGAGGGAGAGAGAGCATGAGCGGGGGGAGAAGCAGAGGGAGAGGGAGAAAGAATCTGAAGCAGACTCTGCGCTGAGTGTGGAGGACCGACACAGGGACGCGAGATCATGACCTGAACTGAAACCAAGAGTCAGATGTTTAACTGATTAAGCCACCCAGGTGCACCTAAATTCTGTCCTTTCCTGATGAGATTGCCTGACTTAAGCTCATTCAAAGGCTAAGGAGGCACTTAAAGCGCCACCCCTCTGTTGCCCTGGTTTATGATGGCTGGGGAAAAAAAGAGATTTATCCATGAACAAGATCTGGATGCAGCCTGGATTCGGAAGTACCTGTCTCTCTTTGTCACACCTAAGATGTTTGAAAATGAATACATCCAGTTACATCTTTTCCTTTCTCATTTGAGGTACTATTCACTAACAGATATAAAGTTGAAAGCTACAAAAATTTATATGGCAAAGTGTAAGATGTAAAGGTTGGAGAACCTTTTATGCTTTTGTTCTCCTGTCTTTGTTATAAAAAATGATATACATGATCTCAAGAACAGAATGGCTGAAATCAGTCCTCCTACAGACAGTTTATCAATTTTGTGTATGTACAGATGCAAGAAGCATTACTGCTTGGCTAGTGGCCAGAAAGTTCCCAGTCTGCTGGTGTGGATGGCCAAAGGCCCACAACTCAAACTAGACTATGTGAAAATGGGGATTTTTGCCATATGTAACTGGGAGAGGTCTCTTGGGGAGATCGTCAGGCATGGTTGAATATAGGGCTTTAGTGTTCTTTTCCCTCATTTTCCATTTCTCTTTTTAGCTATTGTCTCATTTTTCCTCTGCTTGACTTCTTTTTTTTTTTGCCATTGAATTTCTGCTTTATTTTTGTTATTTTATTTATTTTATTTTTTTTAAAGATTTTTTTTTTTTAAGATTTTATTCATTTATTTATTAGAGAGCGAGCGAGAGAGAAACAGCATGAGAGAGGAGAGGGTCAGAGGGAGAAGCAGGCTCCCCGCTTAGCGGGGAGCCTGATGTGGGACTCAATCCCAGGACCCTGGGATCATGACCTGAGCCGAAGGCAGTCGCTTAACCAACTGAGCCACCCAGGCGCCCTTTGTTATTTTATTTTTATTAACATATAATGTATTTTTTGTTTCAGGGGTACAGGTCTGTGATTCATCAGTCTTACACATATTCAGAGTGCTCACCATATGCTTGACTTCTTTTTCAAAGAAGCTCACTTTCATTTGCTGTACCTCATATGCTACATAGTCCTTAGACGTGTAGTACCAGAGAAGGAACACGTTTTTGTATAGTTCTTAGCAAAGTCCCAAGAAAGACTTTGAGTAGACTGTCCATCCCTTTGTCATCCGGACTGGATTTGGGGTGAGGGAATACTTTAATTGGCCATGCTTGAGTTTGTGCCCAGCCTGGAGAAACAGGGATTAATCCCATCCAAGCTGCTTGCAGAGCACAACTTTTTTTTTTTTTTTAATGAATGGTTCCCTGAAGGCGAAGATTCTGAAGGAAAATCATTTCCATTATAGTCAGAACATTTGGTTCAAATCCTCATTCTGATGCTTTTAGCTGTGTGGTTTTGGGCAAGGCACTAGACCTTCCTTAGTTTCCTCGTTTGCTAAGTAGAGATAATAAGACCAAAGAAAAGGACTTTGGTGAGATCTCTCATTAAACAAATATTCACCGAATGCCTCCTCTTTGCCACATATTGTGTTAAGAGTAGGTACTTGAATGAAAGCCAGTCTGGTAGTCTCTGAGTCCATCAGAAGATGAAAACAGTGCAGAGAAACAGTAACAGAGTGATAGATGCGACCATACGGTACTATGGAAACATTGAGAACAAGTGCCTCCCTCAGACTGGGGACTCAGGAAGCCTCCCAGAAGGCATTGACACTTGAGCTGAATCTTTAAGGTAAACAAGACATTAGCCAGGTGAAGAAGGTAAGGAAAAGCAAACTAGTTTTTGGGAACAACCGCAGGGAATCCTGAGAAGTTCAGTTCATCATGGGCTTGCAAGGAATTTGGTATGTCTGGAATGAAAAAGCTGAAGCTCAGGCAGGGTGCTAATTTGATGTCCTCAGATGGCCTTGGGAAGAGATTTGGATTTATCCTGAAGGTGATTGGGAGCCGTTGAAGGATTTTAGGCTGAGGGATAAAATAATTGGGTATCTGTTTTAGGCATATTGCTTTGGCAGTACGTGGGGAATAGTTGAATAGTCTTAAAATTCAAGGGAGAAAGATGAATTACAAGGATGTTGTAATTCGGACCTAATGTGATGAGAGTCTGGAACCGTGAAGATGGAGGGGAGGGCAGTGTCTAGATATTTAGAAGGTGGACTTGGTGACACTTGGGGATTGATTGGTTGGTGGGGTGGGAGGTCGGGGGATTCAGGATGACTTTCATATATCTGGATCACTCATTGTTCGCAATGAGGAGTTTAAGTGGGTCTTTGGAAACATGAGGAGTTCTGTTTTGACTATGTTGAGTTTAAATTTCCTATGAGATATTTAGGAGGGGTCTATTTTATTACTCTTTAAAGCCTTAGTGGAGGGTATGGGAAGATTATCTTTGGCTTTGAAGATTTATTGGAAGTACACATGGGAAGAGGGACTTAGGGTCTAGAGTGTTCCTGAAGCTTTCGCATCAGAATGCATCTTGCAGAAAATGACACTGTTTAGGCTACAACTTACGTTTGAGTGACCAATCTGTTCTTTATTCATCTAGGATTTATACTTCCTTCCCAAAGGGATTTGGTTATGTTGGTTTGTCATTACTTGATTTGGAAAAATTTCATAGCATGCCCCCTTGCCAAGCCTTTCCGTCCTCAGGTGTGGTTGGTATATTTTGTGTCAAGACAGTATTTGTTTACTAATGTATCCAATTCCTGGTCCAGTCACTTGTAGCTAGGTTAGTAAAGTTGCTTTCTCTTAAGATGTTAGATACAAGTCATAGTAAGTTAAACAAGGCAAGAGGACTATTTTGCTGAGGTTACTTGTTCCAGTGGGCAGAGCCAGGTACCTACTTGAATTTTCATGGTCTCCCCTCTTGTGCCCTGGGAGGTAAATCTGTGAGACTTGGAAAGAACTTTCTGGACAGCTGTAGCTACCAGTGGACATTTGATGGGGTGAAACAGATTTTTTTAAGTATTTGAACTGATTTTATTTCGTTATGTTGGTTATCAGTAAAACTAGAAATAAGCAAGATTTTAGTTTATGAAATAGCTTATTGTATTTCAAAGTTCGTTATAGAGGCTGATAACTAGCTGCTAAGTACTGTGTTGGTGTGCTATGTATTTTGAGCTTGTTCAGACTTTTTTTTTAATTAAGTTTTTTGTTTTAATCCCAGTGTAGTTAACATACGATGTTATGTTAGTTTTAGGTGTACAATTCAAACTGTCAATCTAAGTGTTCTTCACTAGTTTGTAATACCCTATTAAAAAACATGTTGGAAAGTAGAACAGTTGAGAAACAATGTATTTGTAACAATAGTGGTATGAACAGGAAAAGTCTACAATTTTGCTTTCTGCCACCAGATGGTGCTTGTATACTGATAAAACAACATACAGACTGGGTGAGTTCATGCTGGTTAGTATTCCAAAGTGGGTGGTTAACTGATGAGAGGTTAAACCATATAAAATCACTAATATTTGACCTTTTTTGTCCTATAAATATGTTGGTTTCATATGGTGCAGCCAAACAGGAAAGGTCAGCCAAGTATACAACTTTAAAGCCTCTTGGATAAATGAAATAAATGCAAAGTGGTGAAAAGCAAGAATTCATTCTAGTAGTTTTGTATAATTTTGCCTTTTGTAAATTATATCCCTTGGTTTGGAGAATATATTCTTTTCTCTGTTACACGCTTTATATGTGGAATGTATGATACAACTTTTCAAAAATGGTATTTCTTTTAAAAATGATATTTCTTCATGAGGATACTGTTTTATAGGTAGATGTAGAACTGACAGGCTAAAAGACAAAAATTTTCAATATTCTTTACTTTTAATAGGATTACATTAATTAGATTAGAAATGTGTTTTTATTTGGGGGAAATAAATCTAAACCCATAATAAAAAAATGTTAAAAATACATTGTATCTTGAAACTCTCATAAGGAGCCAGAGAAGAGGATTTGAACAGGTTAAGAAAGCAAAGATGAGGGAGAATGAACTGGACTCTGAAGTCAGGGAATCAGAGAGCAAGAGAAATGATTTTCGGGTAAATGAGGGATTTAGTCTGGTCTAGAAGCTCTTGTCTTAGGCAGGCTGTATTTAAAATTAAGTATAGGAACTAGTGGACATTGTAACTCATAAAAACAAAACTATTGTGGGGCGCCTGAGTGGCTCAGTCAGTTGGGCATCTGTTTTCGGCTCAGGTCATGATCCCAGGGTCCTGGGATCGAGCCCCACATCGGGCTCCCTGCTCGGCGGGAAGCCTGCTTCTCCCTCTCCCACTCCCCCTGCTTGTGTTCCCTCTCTTGTTGTGTCTCTCTCTGTCAAATAAATAAATAAAATCTTAAAAAAAAAACAAAAGAAAACAAAACAAAACTATTGTAACTCTTACTGGCACACTTCATTTTATAATATAGAAATTCACCTTTTTTCTTTGAAGTGAAGTATAAAGAGGTTCCCCCCCAACATGTTTCCCCAAATATTAGACAAAAATAAAATTATTAAAAACATTTTGGGGGCTTATGCTTCTGGCTATAACTGGGACCAGATTTACCCTCCCACCATAAACACTTAGAAAACTTAGGTAAGGTTCTTAACATTATACATGAACTGATATAATATGATGTGAAAGGAAGTTGTGGTAAGTTGAAGATGTATATTGATGCAAAGCAAAAAAAGAATAGTTAAGAATACAATAGTGGTCGGGGCGCCTGGGTGGCCCAGTCGTTAAGCGTCTGCCTTCAGCTGGGGTCATAATCCCAGGGCCCAGGGATTGAGCCTCATGTTGGGCTCCCTGCTCAGTGGGGAGTCTGCTTCTCTCTCTGCCCCTCCCTCCTGCTCTGCTCTCCCTCCCTATCTCTCTCAAATAAATAAATAAAATTAAAAAAAAAAAAAGAATACATAGTGGCCATAAAATGGAATTAAGTGTGATCTAAAGGAAGCAGAAAAGGGGGAGAAAAAAGGAGCAAGGAACACATGGGATAAATAGGAAACAAAGAAGATGATAGATTTCAACCCAACCATATCAATAATTATGTTAAGTGTAAAAGGTTTAAATGCTTTAGTTAAAAGATAAAGAATGTCAGACTTGATAAAAGAGCAGGAAATACAACCATATGGGATGTGAAGAAATCCACTCTCAATATGAAGACACAGATTGGTTAAAAGGATGGAAAATGATAGTTCATGCAAACACAATAAAGCTGGAGTGGCTCTATTTATATCAGATAAAGTAGACTTTAGAACAAGAAGTATTACCAAAGATAAAATTACCAATGATGAGAGGGTAAAATCGTCAAGAAGACCTAACAATTATAATCATCATACACCTATTAGCAGGTCTTAGAATAACTAGACAGAAAAATAAGAAAACTAAGTCACTGGTGTGGACTGAATTGTGTACTTCCCAAATTCGTGTGTTGAAGCCCTAACCTGAAATGTGATGGTATTCGGATATAGAGCCCATGGGAGGTATTTAGGTTTTGATATGTCATAAGGATATAGCCCTCATGATGAGGTTAGTGCTGTTTTAAGAACAGACACCAGATACGTAGCTCTCTACTCTGCATATCCCCTGCCCTTGCCATGGTGAGGACATAAAAAGTCAGTTGGTTACAAGCCAGGAAGAGAGCTCTCATTAGAAACTGACCATGTTAGCATCTTGACCTTAGACTTCCAGCCTCCAGAACTGTGAGAAAATAAATTTCTGTTCTTTAAGCCACCTTAAACATGGTATTTTGTTTTGGCAGGCCAAGCTAAGACAGCTGTAGAGTTCAATAACACTGTCGACCAGTCTAATAACAGCAGAATATGCATTCTTGTCAAGCACACATAGAACATTCACCAAGATGGATGATAGGCTGTGCTATAAGACAATTCTCAATAAATTTAAGAGAATTGAAATAATACAGGCTATGTTCTCTGATCACAAAGGGATTAAGTTAGAAATAAGAATGATAAAAATATCTGGAAATTCCACAGATATTGGAAATTAAACATCATATTTCTGAATAACTCATGGATCAAGGGGAAGTCACAAAGAATATTGGAAAAATATTTTGAACTAAATGAAGATTAAAATGAAACACTGAGATGTGGATGCAGCTAAAGCAGTGCTTGGAAGGAAATGTATAGCTTTAAATGCTTATGTGAAAAAAGAAAAAGGTCCAAAATTAATGCTTTAGGCTTCCCCCTTAAGAAGCTGGAAAAAGAAGAGCACATTAAATCCGAAATACAGAAAAGGAAATAACAAAGACAGGGGCAGAAACCAATGAAATTGAAAATGGAACAACAATAGAAAGTGTCAATGAAATCAGTGAAGTCAAAAGCTGTTTCTGGGAAAGGATTAATAAAATTTATAAGTTTATGGCTGGCCTGACAAAAGAGAGAAGGTGAAGATACATATTATCAATATCAGCAATAAAAGACTCATACTGACATTAAAAGAACTATATGGGAATTTTATGAACGACTTCATAAATTTGATAACTTAGATCATTGGTTGGCAAACTGTAACCCTCACGCTCACTGCCTGCTTTTGTAAATAAAGTTTTATTGGAATATAGCTATGCCCATTTAGTTATGTATTGTCTATGTCTGCTTTTGAACTTTAACAGCAGAGTAGTTGTGACAGACTATATGGCCTGCAATGTTAAAATGTTTACTTTCTGACCCTTGAAGGAAAAATTTGCTAACCCTTGACTTAGATGAATTGGGTAAATTTAGAGGAAAGCACAAATTACCAAAACTGACTTAAGGACAAAAAGCAAAAACAAAACTAATACAAAAAAACCCTTTAACTTAAAGAAGTTAAATTTGTATGAGAAACTTTTTCACAAAGAAAACGCGACTCTCAAATGATTTCACTAATAAATTCTGTCAAATACTTGAGGAAGAAATAGTATCAGTACCTCAGAAAACAGGAGAAAGGAACACTTCCCAACTAATTTTATGAGGCCAGCATTATCTGATACCAAAACTAGACAAAGACCTTAAAAGAAAACTTGAGATCGTATGCTTCATGATCACAGATGTAAAAATCCTTAACAAAATATTAGTAAATTAAATTCAGCAAAATTTAATAATATAACATCATGATTAAATGGAGTTTATCTTAGGAAAGCATTAACCATATTAATAGAATAAAGGAAAAAATATGAGCATCTTATAGACACAGAAAAAGCATTTGATGAAAGTCAGCACTCATTCAGGCTACAGACTTCTCAAACTAGGAATGGAAAGTAATTTTCTTAATGTGATAAGGGATTTCTCTAAACAACCTCTAGCTGATGTTATGTTTTGTGGCAAAAGATTGAATTCTTTACTTGTAAGATGAGGAATAAGACAATGATATACATTTTATCACTTTAGCATTGTATTTGAGTTCTAGCAAGTGTAATAATAAGAAATAAATGGGGAAAAATATTGGAAAAGAAGAAATAAAACTGTCTTTGTATGCGAATACCATGATTTTTTAGAGAATTCTAAGAACTCAGAAAATGAAAAGGTACTGAAATAAATGGAATAAGGTCACAGGATATAAGGTCAATGTACAAAAAATCAACAGTATCTCTATTTAATAGTAATGAACAACTGGAACATTAAAATAGCATAAAAGCATGTCATACTCAGGATTAAATCTAACAGATTATGTTCACAGCCTGTATACTGACAACTAAAAAATATTGTTCAGATAAAGAAGACTTGATATAGTTAAAATGTCAGTTACTTCAAAGTTAAAGCTTCAGTGCAATCCCCATTGAAATCATAGCAGGGTCTTTTTGTGTGTAAAATTTATAATGTTAACATTTATGTGGAGATGCAAAGGACCTGCAATAGCCAAAGAGTTTTGAAAAGGATAGACAGATTTTGAGAGCCCATACTGCCTGATTTTAAGACTTGCTATAAAGGCTACAGTAATCAAGGCAGTGAAATATTGGCATGGGGAATGATATTAGAGATCAGTGGAACAAAATAGAGCAGAGGTTGGCAAACTGGGTAATGGACTAAGTCTGGCCTGCCTATTTTTGTATTGGCCTGCAATCTATCAATGGTTTTTACATTTTAAATGGCTAGGAAACAAATTTTAAAAATATTTCATAGCACATGAATTTAGATGAAATTGACATTTTAGTGTTGATAAAGTTTAATTGGAACACAGATATGATCATTTGCTTATGTATTGTCTAGAGTTGCGGTCATGCTACAGCAGCAGAGCTGGGTAGGTATGACAGAGAAATTATATGGTTTGCAAAGCCCAAAATATTTACTGTCTGGCTCTTTACAGAAAAAGTTTGCTTCATCCGTGGAATATAGAGTCAGGAAATAGACCCACTCATATATAGTCAATTTTTCCCCCCCCAAATTAACAAAAATGCTAATAGGCAAAAGATACTCTTTCTATCCAGGTGGAAAAAAATGATCCTCAACCCTTACCTCACACCATAGAAAAAAATTAATTAGAAATGGATCATAGACCTATATGTAAAAGTTAAAGCTATAACTTTTCAGAAGAAGATATATTTTTACTTTGGAGATAGGCAAAGATTTTATAGAAGTCAAAAAGCATGAATCATAATTTACAGAAGAAAGTATTTTGCTACTTTAGAGATAGCTAAAGACAAGGGAACATGAAAAGCATAAATCATAAAAGAAAAAATTGAGAAGTTAAACTTTATCAAGATTTAAAACTTCAGATACTTGAAAGTCACTGTTTAAAAAATGAGAAAGCAGAACATATACTGGAAGAAAAGATTTGCAATATATATGTTGACAAAGGATTTGTATCCAGAATATATAAATGAGTACTTAAACTCAATTAAGACAAACAAAAGTGAGCAAAGTAACCGAATAGATACTTCACTAGAGGGGAGGTAAGAATGGCTGATAAGCATCTGAAAGATGCTTGAAATGATTAATTATTAGAGAAGTGCAACTTAAAACCATAGTTAAAATTTAAAAAGATGGGCAATACCAAGTGTCGTGGCAGGACAGCCACGTTGCGTTGTTGCTGTATGACCGTTTTGTCATGGTTTGTTACTTTTTAATGAAATTAAATGCATGCTTACCATACCACCCAGTAATTCCACTCCTGGTGTTTACCTAAGAGAAATGAAAAAATATGGCCATTCAAAGACTTATACATGAATGTTTGTAGAATCTTTCTTTATAATGGTCCTAAACTAGTAATATCCACCATGTAAATATTTTGTTTTTGTTTTAAGATTTTATTTATTTGAGAGAGTGAGAGAGAGAGAGCACAAGCAGGGGGAGCAGCAGAGGGAGAGGGAGAAGCAGGCTCCCCACCCAGCAGGGAGCCTGATGTGGGACTCGATCTTGGGACTCGATCCTGGGACTCCAGGATCGTGACCTGAGCCGAAGGCAGATGCTTAACCAACTGAGCCACCCAGGCGCCCCAATATACACCACCTAAATGGTTAAACAAATTATAATATAGCCATGCCATGGAATATTACTCAGTAGTAAAACATTTGATTCAAGCAACAATATGGACAAATCTGAAAAACATTAGGCTGTACAAAAGAAGCCAGATAGTATATGTATATTGTAAGATTCTATTTTTGTGACATCCTAGAACCAGCAAAACCAATCCTATGGTGACAGAAAGCAGTTCATTGGTTGCCTAGATCTGAAGGTGGGGATTTTTTCTCTAAGGAGACTTTTGGGGTGATAGAAATGTAGAAATGTTCTGTACCTTGATTTTAGTGATTGTTATATAAGCATATGACAAAACTCATTAACTATGAGCTTAAAATAGGCCCCATTCATTACATGCAAATTTTATCTCAATAAAGCTGATTAATTTTTTTAAATATTTATTTACTTATTTGAGAGAGAGAGTGGGATAGAGTGTATGAATGGGGGCAGGGGCAGAGGAAGAGAATCTTTAAGCAGACTCCCCACTGAGCTCAGAGCCCACTGGGGCTCAATCTCATGACCCATGAGATCATGACCTGAGCCAAAAGCCAAGAGTTGGTGCTTAACCAACTGAGCCTCCCAGGCGCCCCAAGCTGAAGTATTTTTTTAAAGTTGGTGTATTTTTAAAAAATATATTTTGTAATACTGAATTTTCTTTGAAGCTAAAATAAAAATGTGTTGACGATAGCATCAGATTTTTGCCTCTCAAGCATTTCTCTGAAACCATTGTAAATGTTTTATTAGGAGCGGGCGCCTGGGTGGCTCAGTTGGTTAAGCGACTGCCTTCGGCTCAGGTCATGATCCTGGAGTCCCTGGATCGAGTCCCGCATCGGGCTCCCTGCTCGGCAGGGAGTCTGCTTCTCCCTCTGCCCCTCCCCCCTCTCATGTGCTCTCTCTCATTCTCTCTCTCTGAAATAAATAAATAAAATCTTTAAAAAAAAAATGTTTTACTAGGGGCTAAAATAATATTTGCCTCATAGATTGAGGATAAAACGATACATCTGTAAATTGCTTAGCTTTTGCCTCTGCTCAGTAAATGTTACTTAATTGTTAGCCCTTATTATATTGTAGGTAATATAGTCTAGTTGTAAGTACAGGTTCTGGAATTGAAATGATGGCTGTGTGGATTTGAGCAGGTTACTCAACCTTCTAATTCTCAGTTCACTCATCTGTAAGTTGGGGAGAATAAATTATGCTTCCTCACAGTGTTGTTTTCAGGATTATATGAGAATCCTGACTACACATGGCCTGTTACTTTACTTTACCATGGTGTTTGTAATTCCTTAAAAAGAATTTAAATATCAGAGTATTTGTCCTAGGACATTGTTATTTTGAGAGGTTTTTAAAAATTCACTTCTTTCCAATTAAAAAAAAAACAGGCATGAATCTGTAACTCTAAGTATTCACTTTACAGAAGGAATGACTGATTCTATAATACAAATATGGATACTTTTGGCCTTTTGTTGGAATTTAGTTGATCCTGGAACGATACTGCCATTGCAGCCCAGAAAGTCATTTCTCGCTTGGAAAACTGTGCACATCAGCAGTTATTAATTTGAGATTTAAACACAAGCCTCAGAAAATTAATTAATAAAAATTAATTATTTGTGGCATTTATACACATACCTCTTCTGCCTTGTCATAGCTTGATAGCCATCCATTTCACCTTTGATCTTTCAACTTTTTCACTTTCATTCCCAAGGAATGGCTAGTCTGTGTTTTCTTGCCACTGAGTTAGTATTCAAGGACTAACTACTTGTAACAAATTTCCCATGATACAAATTTAGAACTCCAGACTCCTTTGTTCTGTTCTTACAGGCAGTCAGGCAAGCCCAGGGCTCACCATGTAATTTTGTATTAGAAACTTTAAATTATCTGGTAAGTTTAATAAATAAATACACTTTTTACATGTCACACAAGTTTAAAATTTTTCATATCCCCCTAAAACAAAAACAAAAGCAGAAGTAAGTAAAGCTAATCCTTAAATTAAAAAATGACTTTTTATAATTTGGGTTGATCGTCTTATTTTATTTGGCCACTTATTTTTGTAATGCTCTTGAGAATCCTTTTTGAGTTCTTTATGCTGAAAGTTTAAAAATTATTCTCCATAAAGGTGGATATAAAGAAAGTAGCACCAAAAGGATTATTACTGTAAGTCCCCTTCTCCCACAAGTTTATCATGATTCTTTAGGAAAATGCACCCAGGACTTAAATGTGATAAATGCTATATTCATAACTTTTTGCAAGAAGTGATCTTTCTAGCCACATATTTGTTTTTAAAATTCCAGCAATTTTTGTCATAGATTATGGGAAGCAGGATCCTCTATTCTTTTATTTGAGACTAATTTTATTAATCTCTTGTTCATCCTCTGAAAACCAAGTACAATATTAATTCCCTTTGTGTTTGAAGCAGTGCTATATTACAGATGTTTCTTTTGTGTAGTTCAGCAAATCTTCCTTTAGCAATGTTTATTTACTTGTGTTTAAAAAAATATCTGGACAAAATGACAGTTCAACTTGTGAAGACCTTGTTAATGTGGAATATGACATATAGATGAGTAGGCTTTCATTTTTTAAATTATTAATGTATAATGTATTATTTGTTTCAGAGGTACAGGTCTGTGATTCATCAGTCTTATACAATACACAATGCTCACCACAACACATACCCTCCCCAGTGTCCATCACCCAGTCCCCCCATCCCATTCACCTCCCTCCCCTCCAGCAACCGTCAGTTTGTTTCCTGAGATTAAGAGTCTCTTATGGTTTGTTTCCCTCTCTGGTTTCATCTTGCTTCATTTTTTCCTCTCTTCCCCTATGATCCTCTGCCTTGTTTCTTAAATTCCACATATCAGTGAGATCATATGATAATTGTCTTTCTCTGATTGACTTATTTTGCTTAGCATAATACCCTCTAGTTCCATCCACGTCATTGCAAATGGCAAGATTTCATTTTTTCATGGCTGCATAATATTCCATTGTATTTATCTATCTATATCTATATCTATATCTATATCTATATCTATATCTATATCT